>NW_026870890.1:1500000-1800000 GCF_033118175.1 Dama dama | reverse complement strand
TTGGAAGCATTGATGTCCGCGGACCTCTCGAGTTTTCAAAGGATGTCAGGCCTCCGGTCGCGATGAGGCGGAGAACTAGGTCTTTCTCTGTGGTCTCCACAGGGGATTCAGACATCCCTTCGTCTTGGGAGATGCAAGACGAGCCTGCATTCAATTCACTGCAGGGATATCCGGCCTTACTTCGAGTCACAGCGTGTCGGTGTCCATTCCACTTGAGGCCACAGACTCAGGGTCCCTCTCACCTACGTGTAGCTGAGAGAAGCCTCCTCTTAAGGTGCTTGTGGAAAGTTGGTATTCCTCTTGAGTCGAATCCAGGGACTAAGCTCTCATCTCGAGTTGATTTGGGGTCCTCGGAGCCCTTTCGTGTTGCTCCAGTGACCTCAGGACCCCTCTAGTCTTGAGACAGTGATGTTGGGTTTTCTCTGGAGTGCCATCAAGGAAATCAAGGCTCCTTTCACATTTGATGTGGAACACGGAATTTCTCTGTACGCAGTGCAGGGGAATCGGGCCTCATCTCGCGGCGAGGGGGAAGTCTCAGGGTTTTTCTCGAGTTGCGGCCGGAACCTGGGGTATATACTCGAGTTACGACGGGGAGGGCCCTTCCAGACACGTGTTTGTTCAGCGACGTCAGGACTCCTGCCTAGGTGCGAGGGACACCTGGGGATTCTCCTCAAGTCTTGGCATAGCAATTGGGACGCGACTCCACGTGAGGCGGGAGACCCAGGGTCCCTTTCCACGTGCCACAGGGATCCTGGGACTCCTATCCATTTTCAAGAGGAGTCAGGCATCATCTCCTTTGGAACTATTGATCTCCGCAGACCTCTCGAGTTTTCAAAGGATGTGAGGCTTGCGGTCGCGATGAGGCGGAGAACTAGGACTTTCTCTGTGGTCTCCACAGGGGATTCAGACATCCCTTTGTCTTGGGCGATGCAAGACGAGCCTGCATTCTATTCACTGCAGGGATATCCAGCCTTACTTCCAGTCAGAGCATCTCGGTGTCCATTCCACTTGAGGCCACAAACTCAGGGTCCCTGTCACATACCTGTAGCTGAGAGAAGCCTCCTCTTGAGGTGCTTGTGGAAAGTTGGTATTCCTCTTGAGTCGAAGCCAGGGACTAAGCTCTCATCTCGAGATGATTTGGGGTCCACGGATCCCTTTCTTTTTGCACCAGTGACCTCAGGATCCCTCTAGACTAGAGACAGTGACTTTGGGTTTTCTCTGGAGTGCCATCAAGGAAATCAAGGCTCCTTTCAGGTTGGATGTGGAACACGGAATTGCTCTGCACGCAGTGCAGGGGAATCGGGCCTCATCTCGCAGCGAGGGGGAAGTCTCATGGTTTTTCTCGAGTTGCGACCGCAACCTGGGGTATATTCCCGAGTTACGACGGGGAGGGCCCTTCCAGAAACGTGTTTGTTCAGCGACGTCAGGACTCCTGCCTAGGTGGGAGGGACACCCGGGATTCTCCTCGAGTCTCGTCATGGCAATTGGCTCGCTTCTCCACGTGAGGCGGGAGACCCAGGTTCCCTTTCCACGTGCAACAGGGATCCTCGGACTCCTATCCATTTTCAAGAGGAGTCAGTCATCGTCTCCTTTGGAAGCATTGATCTCCGCGGACCTCTCCATTTTTCAAAGGATGTGAGGACTCCAGTGGTGATGATGCGGAGAACTAGGTCTTTTTCTGTGGTCTCCACAGGGGATTCAGACATGCCTTCGTCTTGGGAGATGCAAGACGAGCCTGCATTCAATTCACTGCAGGGATATCTCGCCTTACTTCGAGTCAGAACACCTCGATGTCCATTACACTTGAGGCCACAAACTCAGGGTCCCTCTCACATACCTGCAGCTGAGAGAAGCCTCCTCTTGAGGTGCTTGTGGAAAGTTGGTATTGCTCTTGAGTCGAAGCCAGGGACTAAGCTCTCATCTCGAGTTGATTTCGGGTCCTCGGAGCCCTTTCATGTTGCTACAGTGACCTCAGGATCCCTCTAGACTTGAGACAGTGATCTTGGGTTTTCTCTGGAGGGCCATCAAGGAAATCAAGGCTCCTTTCACGTTTGATGTGGAACACGGAATTGCTCTGCAGCCAGTCCAGGGAAATCGGGCCTCATCTCTCGGCGAGGGGGGATTCTCATCGTTTTTCTCGAGTTGCGGCCGGATCCTGGGGTATATTCTCGAGTTACGACGGGGAAGGCCCTTCCAGACACGTGTTTGTTCAGCGACGTCAGGACTCCTGCCTTGGTGTGAGGGACACCTCGGGATTCACCTCGAGTCTTGGCATGGCAATTGGCTCGCGTCTCCACATGAGGCGGGGGACCCAGGGTCCCTTTCCACGTGCCACAGGGATCCTGGGACTCCTATCCATTTTCAAGAGGAGTCAGGCATCATCTCCTTTGGAAGCATTGAACTCCACGGACCTCTCCAGTTTTCAAAGGATGTGAGGCCTCCTGTCGCGATGAGGAGGAGAACTAGGTCTTTCTCTGTGGTCTCCACAGGGGATTCAGACATCCCTTCGTTTTGGGAGATGCAAGTCGAGCCTGCACTCAATTCACTGCAGGGATATCCGGCCTTACTTCGAGTCAGAGCATCTCGGTGTCCATTCCACTTGAGGCCACAAACTCAGGGTCCCTCTCGCATACATGTAGCTGAGAAAAGACTCCTCTTGAGGTTCTTGGGGAAAGTTGGTATTCGTCTTGACTCGAAGCCAGGGACTAAGCTCTCATCTCGAGTTGATTTGGGGTCCACGGAGCCCTTTCGTGTTGCTACAGTGACCTCAGGATCCCTCTAGACTTGAAACAGTGATCTTGGGTTTTCTCTGGAGTGCCATCAAGGAAATCAAGGCTCCTTTCACGTTTGATGTGGAACACAGAATTGCTCTGCCCGCAGTGCAGGGGAATCGGGCCCCATCTCGCGGCGAGGGGGAAGTCTCATGGTTTTTCTCGAGTTGTGGCCGGAACCTGGGGTATATTCTCGAGTTACGACGGGCAGGGCCCTTCCAGACACGTGTTTGTTCAGCGACGTCAGGACTTCTGCCTAGGTGCGAGGGACAACTCGAGATTCTCCTCGAGTCTTGGCATGGCAATTGGGACGCGTCTCCACGTGTGGCGGGAGACCCAGTGTACCTTTCAACGTGCCACAGGGATCCTGGGACTCCTATCCATTTTCAAGAGGAGCCAGGCTTCGTCTCCTTTGGAAGCATTGATCTCCGCTGACCTCTCGAGTTTTCAAAGGATGTGAGGCCTCCGGTCGCGTTGAGGCGGAGGACTAGGTCTTTCTCTGTGGTCTCCACAGGAGATTCAGACATCCCTTCGTCTTGGGAGATGCAAGACGAGCCTGCATTCAATTCACTGCAGGGATATCCAGCCATACTTCGAGTCAGAGCATCTCGGTGTCCATTCCACTTGAGGACACAAACTCAGGGTCCCTCTCACATAACTGTAGCTGAGAGAATCCTCCTCTTGAGGTGCTTGTTGAAAGTTGGTATTCCTCTTGAGTCGAAGCCAGGGACTAAGCTATCATCTCGAGTTGATTGGGGGTCCACGGAGCCTTTTAGTGTTGCTCAAGTGACCTCAGGATCCCTCTAGACTTGAGACACTGATCTTGGGTTTTCTCTGGAGTGCCATCAAGGAAATCAAGGCTCCTTTCACGTTTGATGTGGAACACGGAATTGCTCTGCACGCAGTGCAGGGGAATCGGGCCTCATCTCGCGCTGAAGGGGAAATCTCATGGTTTATCTCGAGTTGTGGCCGGAACCTGGGGTATATTCTCGAGTTACGACGGGGAGGGCCCTTCCAGACACGTGTTTGTTCAGCGATGTCAGGACTCCTGCCTAGGTGCGAGGGACACCTCGGGATTCTCCTCGAGTCTTGGCATGGCAATGGGGACGCGTCTCCACGTGAGGCGGGAGACCCAGGGTCCCTTTCCACGTGCCACAGGGATCCTGGGACTCCTATCCATTTTCAAGAAGAGTCAGGCATCGTCTCCTTTGGAAGCATTCATCTCTGCAGACCTCTCGAGTTTTCAAAGGATGTGAGTCCTCCGGACGCGATGAGGCAGAGGACTAGTTCTTTCTCTGTCGTCTCCACAGGGGATTCAGACATCCCTTCGTCTTGGGAGATGCAAGACGAGCCTGCATTCAATTTACTGCAGGGATATCCGGGCTTACTTCGAGTCAAAGCATCTCGGTGTCCATTCCACTTGAGGCCACAAGCTCAGGGTCCCTCTCACATACCTGTAGCTGAGAGAAGCCTCCTCTTGAGGTGCTTGTGGAAAGTTGGTATTCCTCTTGAGTCGAAGCCAGGGACTAAGCTCTCATCTCGAGTTGAATTGGTGTCCACGGAGCCCTTTCGTGTTGCTAAAGTGACCTCAGGATCCCTCTAGACTTGAGACAGTGATCTTGGGTTTTCTCTAGAGTGCCATCAAGGAAATCAGGGCTCCTTTCACGTTTGATGTGGAACACGGAATTGCTCTGCATGCAGTGCAGGGGAATCGGGCCTCACCTCGCGGCTAGGTGGAAATCTCATGGTTTTTCTCGATTTGCGGCCGGAACCTAGGGTATATTCTCGAGTTCCGATTGGGAGGACCCTTCCAGACACGTGTTTGTTCAGCGACGTCAGGACTCCTACCTAGGTGCGAAGGACACCTCGGGATTCTCCTCGAGTCTTGGCATGGCAATTGGGACGCGTCTCCACGTGAGGCGGGAGACCCAGGGTCCCTTTCCACGTGCAACAGGGATCCTGGGACTCCTATCCATTTTCAAGAGGAGTCAGGCATCGTCTCCTTTGGAAGCATTGATCTCCGCGGACCTCTCGAGTTTTCAAAGGATGTGAGGCCTCCGGTCGCGTTGAGGCGGAGGACTAGGTCTTTATCTGTGGTCTCCACAGGGGATTCACACATCCCTTTGTCTTGGGAGATGCAAGACGAGCCTGCATTCAATTCACTGCAGGGATATCCGGCCTAACTGCGAGTCAGAGCATCTCGGTATCCATTCCACTTGAGGCCACAAACTCAGGGTCCCTCTCACATTCCTGTAGCTGAGAGAAGCCTCCTCTTGAGGTGCTTGTGGAAAGTTGGTATTCCTCTTGAGTCGAAGCCAGGGACTAAGCTCTCATCTCGAGTTGATTTGGGGTCCACGGAGCCCTTTCGTGTTGCTCCAGTGACCTCAGGATCCCTCTAGACTTGAGACAGTGATCTTGGGTTTTCTCTAGAGTGCCATCAAGGAAATCAGGGCTCCTTTCACGTTTGATGTGGAACACGGAATTGCTCTGCATGCAGTGCAGGGGAATCGGGCCTCACCTCGCGGCTAGGTGGAAGTCTCATGGTTTTTCTCGATTTGCGGCCGGAACCTAGGGTATATTCTCGAGTTCCGATTGGGAGGACCCTTCCAGACACGTGTTTGTTCAGCGACGTCAGGACTCCTACCTAGGTGCGAAGGACACCTCGGGATTCTCCTCGAGTCTTGGCATGGCAATTGGGACGCGTCTCCACGTGAGGCGGGAGACCCAGGGTCCCTTTCCACGTGCAACAGGGATCCTGGGACTCCTATCCATTTTCAAGAGGAGTCAGGCATCGTCTCCTTTGGAAGCATTGATCTCCGCGGACCTCTCGAGTTTTCAAAGGATGTGAGGCCTCCGGTCGCGTTGAGGCGGAGGACTAGGTCTTTATCTGTGGTCTCCACAGGGGATTCACACATCCCTTTGTCTTGGGAGATGCAAGACGAGCCTGCATTCAATTCACTGCAGGGATATCCGGCCTAACTGCGAGTCAGAGCATCTCGGTATCCATTCCACTTGAGGCCACAAACTCAGGGTCCCTCTCACATTCCTGTAGCTGAGAGAAGCCTCCTCTTGAGGTGCTTGTGGAAAGTTGGTATTCCTCTTGAGTCGAAGCCAGGGACTAAGCTCTCATCTCGAGTTGATTTGGGGTCCACGGAGCCCTTTCGTGTTGCTCCAGTGACCTCAGGATCCCTCTAGACTTGAGACAGTGATCTTGGGTTTTCTCTGGAATGCCATCAAGGAAATCAAGGCTCCTTTCACTCTTGATGTGGAACACGGAATTGCTCTGCACGCAGTGCAGGGTAATCGGGCCTCATCTCGCGGCGAGGGGGAAGTCTCATGGTTTTTCTCGAGTTGCTGTGGAACCTGGGGTATATTCTCGAGTTACGACAGGGAGGGCCCTTCCAGACACGTGTTTGTTCAGCGACGTCAGGACTCCTGTCTAGGTGCGAGGGACACCTCAGGATTCTCCTCGAGTCTTGGCATGGCAATTGGGACGCGTCTCCACGTGAGGCGGGAGACCCAGGGTCCCTTTCCACGTGCCACAGGGATCCTGGGACTCCTATCCATTTTCAAGAGGAGTCAGGCATCGTCTCCTTTGGAGGCATTGATCTCCGTGGACCTCTCGAGTTTTCAAAGGATATGAGGCCTCCGGTCGCGATGAGGCGGAGAACTAGGACTTTCTCTGTGGTCTCCACAGGGGATTCAGACATCCCTTTGTCTTGGGCGATGCAAGACGAGCCTGCATTCCATTCACTGCAGGGATATCCAGCCTTACTTCCAGTCAGAGCATCTCGGTGTCCATTCCACCTGAGGCCACAAACTCAGGGTCCCTCTCACATACCTGCAGCTGAGAGAAGCCTCCTCTTGAGGTGCTTGTGGAAAGTTGGTATTGCTCTTGAGTCGAAGCCAGGGACTAAGCTCTCATCTTGAGTTGATTTCGGGTCCTCGGAGCCCTTTCATGTTGCTACAGTTACCTCAGGATCCCTCTAGACTTGAGACAGTGATCTTGGGTTTTCTCTGGAGGGCCATCAAGTATATCAAGGCTCCTTTCACGTTTGATGTGGAACACGGAATTGCTCTGCAGCCAGTCCAGGGAAATCGGGCCTCAACTCGCGGCGAGGGGGAAGTCTCATGGTTTTTCTCGAGTTGCGGCCGGATCCAGGGGTATATTCTCGAGTTACGACGGGGAGGGCCCTTCCAGACACGTGTTTATTCAGCGACGTCAGGACTCCTGCCTTGGTGTGAGGGACACCTCGGGATTCACCTCGAGTCTTGGCATGGCAATTGGCTCGCGTCTCCACGTGAGGCGGGAGACCCAGGGTCCCTTTCCACGTGCCACAGGGATCCTGGGTCTCCTATCCATTTTCAAGAGGAGTCAGGCATCATCTCCTTTGAAGCATTGAACTCCACGGACCTCTCCAGTTTTCAAAGGATGTGAGGCCTCCTGTCGCGATGAGGAGGAGAACTAGGTCTTTCTCTGTGGTCTCCACAGGGGATTCAGACATCCCTTCGTTTTGGGAGATGCAAGTCGAGCCTGCACTCAATTCACTGCAGGGATATACGGCCTTACTTCGAGTCAGAGCATCTCGGTGTCCATTCCACTTGAGGCCACAAACTCAGGGTCCCTCTCACATACATGTAGCTGAGAAAAGCCTCCTCTTGAGGTTCTTGGGGAAAGTTGGTATTCCTCTTGACTCGAAGCCAGGGACTAAGCTCTCATCTCGAGTTGATTTGGGGTCCACGGAGCCCTTTCGTGTTGCTCCAGTGACCTCAGGATCCCTCTAGACTTGAGACAGTGATCTTGGGTTTTCTCTGGAGTGCCATCAAGGAAATCAAGGCTCCTTTCACGTTTGATGTGGAACACAGAATTGCTCTGCCCGCAGTGCAGGGGAATCGGGCCTCATCTCGCGGCGAGGCGGAAGTCTCATGGTTTTACTCCACTTGTGGCCGGAACCTGGGGTATATTCTCGAGTTATGAAGTGGGTGGCCCTTCCAGAAACGTGTTTGTTTAACGACGCAGAAGTCCTGCCTTGGTTCGATGGACAACTCGGGATTCTCCCCGAGTCTTGGCATGGCAATTTGGACGCGTCTCCACGTGTGGCGGGAGACCCAGGTTCCCTTTCCACGTGCCACAGGGATCCTGGGACTCCTATCCATTTTCAAGAGGAGTCAGGAATCATCTCCTTTGGAAGCATTGATCTCCGCGGACCTCTCGAATTTTCAAAGGATGTGAGGCCTCCAGTCGCGATGTGGCGAGAACTAGGTCTTTCTCTGTGGTCTCCACAGGGGATTCAGACATCCAGTCTTCTTGGGAGATGCAAGACGAGCCTGCATTCAATTCACTGCAGGGATATCCGGCCTTACTTCGAGGCAGAGTATCTCGGTGTCCATTCCACTTGAGGCCACAAACTCAGGGTCCCTCTCACATACCTGTAGCTGAGAGAAGCCTCCTCTTGAGGTGCTTGTGGAAAGTTGGTATTCCTCTTGAGTCGAAGCCAGGGACTTAGCTCTCATCTCGAGGTGATTTGGGGTCCACGAAGCCCTTTCGAGCTGCTACAGTGACCTGAGTATACCTCTAGACTTGAGACAGTGATCTTGGGTTTTCTCTGGAGTGCCATCAAGGATATCAAGGCTCCTTTCACGTTTGATGTGGAACACGGAATTGCTCCGCACGCAGTGCAGGGGAATCGGGCCTCATCTCACGGCGAAGGGGAACTCTCATGGTTGTTCTCGAGTTGCGGCCGGAACCTGCGGTATATTCTCGATTTACGACGGGGAGGGTCTTTCCAGACACGTGTTTGTTCAGCGACCTCAGGACCCCTGCCTAGGGGCGAGGGACACCTCTGGATTCTCCTCGAGTCTTGGCATGGCAATTGGGATGCGTCTCCACGTGAGGCGGGAGCCCCAGAGTCCCTTTCCACGTGCCACAGGGATCCTGGGACTCCTATCCATTTTCAAGAGGAGTCAGGAATCGTCTCCTTTGAAAGCATTGATCTCTGTGGACCTCTTGAATTTTCAAAGGATGTGAGGCCTCCGGTCGCAATGAGAGGGAGAACTAGGTCTTTCTCTGTGGTCTCCACAGGGGATTCAGACATCCCTTCATCTTGGGAGATGCAAGACGAGCCTGCATTCAATTCACTACAGGGATAACCGGCCTTACTTCGAGTCAGAGCATCTCGGTGTCCATTCCACTTGAGGCCACAAACTGCGGGTCCCTCTCACATACCTGTAGCTGAGAGAAGCCTCCTCTTGAGGTGCTTGTGGAAACGTGGTATTCCTCTTGAGTCGAAGCCAGGGACTAAGCTCTCATCTCGAATTGATTTTGGGTCCACGGAGCCCTTTCGTGTTGCTACTGTGACCTCAGGATCCCTCTAGACTTGAGACAGTGATCTTGGGTTTTCTCTGGAGTGCCATCAAGGAAATCAAGGCTCCTTTCACGTTTGATGTGGAATACGGAATTGCTCTGCACACAGTGCAAGGGAATTGGGCCTCATCTCGCGGCGAGGGGGAAGTCTCATGGTTTTTCTCGAGTTGCGGCCGGGACCTGGGGTATATTCTCGAGTTACGACGGGGAGGGCCCTTCCAGACACGTGTTTGTTCAGCGACGTCAGGACTCCTGCCTAGGTGCGAGGGACACCTCGGGATTCTCCTCGAGTCTTGGCATGGCAATTGGGACGCGTCTCCACGTGAGGCGGGAGACGCAGGGTCCCTTTCCACGTGCCACAGGGATCCTGGGACTCCTATCCATTTTCAAGAGGAGTCAGGCATCGTCTCCTTTGGAAGCATTGATCTCCGCAGACCTCTCGAATTTTCAAAGGATGTGAGGCCTCCGGTCGCGATGAGGCGGGGGACTAGGTCTTTCTCTGTGGTCTCCACAGCGGATTCAGACATCTCTTCGTCTTGGGAGATGCAAGACGAGCCTACATTCACTTCACTGCAGGGATATCCGGCCTTACTTCGAATCAGAGCATCTCGGTGTCCATTCCACTTGAGGCCACAAACTCAGGGTCCTTCTCACATACCTGTGGCTGAGAGAAGACTCCTCTTGAGGTGCTTGTGGAATGTTGGTACTCCTCTTGAGTCGAAGCCAGGGACTAAGCTGTCATCTCGAGTTGATTTGGGGTCCACGGAGCCCTTTCCTTTTGCTCCAGTGACCTCAGGATCCCTCTAGACTTGAGACAGTGATCTTGGGTTTTCTCTGTAGTGCCATCAAGGAAATCAAGGCTCCTTTCACTTTTGACTTGGAACACGGAATTGCTCTGCATGCAGTGCAGGGAAATCGGGGCTCAAGTTGCGGCGAGGGGGAAGTCTCATAGTTTTTCTCGAGTTGCGGCCGGAACCTGGGGTATATTCTCGAGTTACGATGGGGAGGGCCCTTCCAGACACGTGTTTGTTCAGCGACGTCAGGACTCCTGCCTAGGTGCGAGGGACACCTCGGGATTCTCCTCGAGTCTTGGCATGGCAATTGGGACGCGTCACCACGTGAGGCGGGAGACCCAAGGTCCCTTTCCACGTGCCACAGGGATCCTGGGTCTCCTATCCATTTTCAAGAGGAGTCAGGCATCGTCTCCTTTGGAAGTATTGATCTCCGCGGACCTCTCGAGTTTTCAAAGGATATGAGGCCTCAGTTTGCGTTGATGCGGAGGACTAGGTCTTTCTCTGTGGTCTTGACAGGGGATTCAGACATCCCTTCGTCTTGGGAGATGCAAGACGAGCCTGCATTCAATTCACTGCAGGGATATCCGGCCTTACTTCGAGTCAGAGCATCTCGGTGTCCATTCCACTTGAGGCCACAAACTCAGGGTCCCTCTCACATACCTGTAGCTGAGAGAAGCCTCCTCTTGAGGTGCTTGTGGAAAGTTGGTATTCCTCTTTAGTGGAAACCAGGGACTAAGCTCTCATCTCGAGTTGATTTGGGGTCCACGGAGCCCTTTCCTGTTGCTCCAGTGACCTCAGGATCCCTCTAGACTTGAGACAGTGATCTTGGGTTTTCTCTGGAGTGCCATCAAGGAAATCAAGGCTCCTTTCACGTTTGATTTGGAACACGGAATTGCTCTGCACGCAGTGAAGGGGAATCGGGCATCATGTCGCGGAGAGGGGGAAGTCTCATGGTTTTTCTCGAGTTACGGCCGGAACCTGGGGTACATTCTCGATTTACGATGGGGAGGGCCCTTCCAGACACGTGTTTGTTCAGCGACGTCAGGACTCCTGCCTAGGTGCGAGGGACACCTAGGTATTCTGCTCGAGTCTTGGCATGGCAATTGGGACGCGTCTCCACGTGAGGCGGGAGACCCAGGGTCCCTTTCCACGTGCCACAGGGATCCTGGGACTCCTATCCATTTTCAAGAGGAGTCAGGCATCGTCTCCTTTGGAAGCATTGATCTCCGCTGACCTCTCGAGTTTTCAAAGAATGTGAGGCCACAGGTCGCGATGAGGAGGAGGACTAGGTCTTTCTCTGTGGTCTGCACAGGGGTTTCAGACATCCCTTCATCTTGGGAGATGCAAGACGAACCTGCATTCCATTCACTGCAGGGATATCCGGCCTTATTTCGAGTCAGAGCAGCTCGGTGTCCATTCCACTTGAGGCCACAAACTCAGGGTCCCTCTCACATACCTGTAGCTGAGAGAAGCCTCCTCTTGAGGTGCTTGTGGAAAGTTGGTATTCCTCTTGAGTCTAAGCCAGGGACTAAGCTCTCATCTCGAGTTGATTTGGGGTCCACGGAGCCCTTTCGTGTTGCTCCAGTGACCTCAGGATCCCTCTAGACTTGAGGCAGTGATCCTGGGTTTTCTCTGGAGTGCCATCAAGGAAATCAAGGCTCCTTTCAGGTTTGATGTGGAACACGGAATTGCTCTGCACGCAGTCCAGGGGAATCGGGCCTCATCTCGCGACGAGGGGAAAGTCTCATGGTTTTTCTCGAGTTCCGGCCGGAACCTGGGGTATATTCTCGATTTACGACGGGGAGGACCCTTCCAGACACGTGATAGGTGCGAGGGACACCTCGGGATTCTCCTAAAGTCTTGGCATGGCAATTGGAACGCGTCTCCACATGAGGCGGGAGACCCAGGGTCCCTTTCCACGTGCCACAGTGATCCTGGGACTCCTATCCATTTTCAAGAGGAGTCAGGAATCGTCTCTTTGGAAGCATTGATATCCGCTGACCTCTCGAGTTTTCAAAGGATGTGAGGCCTCCGGTCGCGATGAGGCGGAGGACTAGGTCTTTCTCTGCGGTCTCCGCAGGGGATTCAGACATCCCTTCGTCTTGGGAGATGCAAGACGAGCCTGCATTCAATTCACTGCAGGGATATCCGGCCTTACTTCGAGTCAGAGCATCTCGGTGTCCATTCCACCTGAGGCCACAAACTCAGGGTCCCTCTCACATAGCTTTAGCAAAGAGAAGCCTCCTCTTGAGGTGCTTGTGGAAAGTTAGTATTCCTCTTGACTCGAATCCAGGATCTAAGCTCTCATCTCGAGTTGATTTGGGGTCCACGGAACCCTTTCGTGTTGCGCCAGTGACCTCAGGATCCCTCTAGACTTGAGACAGTGATCTTGGGTTTTCTCTGGAGTGCCATCAAGGAAATCAGGGCTCCTTTCCCATTTGATGTGGAACACGGAATTGCTCTGCACGCAGTGCAGGGGAATCGGGCCTCATCTCGCGGCGATGGGGAAGTCTCATGGTTTTTCTCGAGTTGCGGCCGGAACCTGGGGTATATTTTCGAGTTACAACGGGGAGGGCCCTTCCAGACACGTGTTTGTTCAGCGATGTCAGGACTCCTGCCTAGGTGCGAGGAACACCTCGGGATTCTCCTCGAGTCTTGGCATGGCAATTGGGACGCGTCTCCACGTGAGGCGGGAGACCCAGGGTCCCTTTCCACGTGCCACAGGGATCCTGGGACTCCTATCCATTTTCAAGAGGAGTCAGGCATCGCCTCCTTTGAAAGCATTGATCTCCACGGACCTCTCGAGTTTTCAAAGAATGTGAGGCCTTCGCTCGCGATGAGGCGGAGAACTAGGTCTTTCTTGTGGTCTCCACAGGGGATTCAGACATCCCTTCGTCTTGGGAGATGCAAGACGAGCCTGCATTCAATTCACTGCAGGGATATCCGGCCTTACTTAAGTCAGAGCATCTCGGTGTCCATTCCACTTGAGGCCAAAAACTCAGGGTCCCTCTCACATACATGTAGCTGAGAGAAACCTCCTCTTGAAGTGCTTGTGGAAACTAGGAATTCCTCTTGCGTCGAAGCCAGGGACTAAGCTCTCATCTCGAGCAGATTTGGGGTCCACGGAGCCCTTTGGTGTTGCTCCAGTGACCGCAGGATCCCTCTAGACTTGAGACAGTGGTCTTCTGTTTTCTCTGGAGTGCCATCAAGGAAATCAAGTCTCCTTTCCCGTTTGATGTGGAACACGGAATTGCTCTGCACGCAGTGCAGGGGAATCAGGCCTCATCTCGCGGCGAGGGGGAATTCTCATGGTTTTTCTCGAGTTGCGGCCGGAACCTGGGGTATATTCTCGAGTTACGACGGGGAGGGCCCTTCCAGACACGTGTTTGTTCAGCGACGTCAGTACTCCTGCCTAGGTGCGAGGGACACCTCGGGATTCTCCTCGAGTCTTGGCATGGCAATTGGGACGCGTCTCCACGTGAGGCGGGAGACCCAGTGTCCCTTTCCACGTGCAACAGGGATCCTGGGACTCCTATCCATTTTCAAGAGGAGTCAGGCATCGTCTCCTGTGGAAGCATTGATCTCCGCGGACCTCTCCAGTTTTCAAAAGATGTGAGGCCTCCGGTCGCGATGAGGCGGAGAACTAGGTCTTTCTCTGTGGTCTGCACAGGGGATTCAGACATCCCTTCGTCTTGGGAGATGCAAGACGCACCGGCATTCAATTCTCTGCAGGGATATCTGGCCTTACTTCGAGTCACAGCATCTCAGGGTCCATTCCACCTGAGGCCACAAACTCAGGGACCCTCTCACATACCTGTAGCTGAGAGAAACCCCTTCTTGAGGTGCTTGTGGAAAGTTGGTATGACTCTTGAGTCGAAGCCAGGGACTAAGCTGTCATCTCGAGTTGATTTGGGGTCCATGGAGCCATTTCGTTTTGCTACAGTGACTTCAGGATCCCTCTAGACTTGAGACAGTGATCTTGGGTTTTCTCTGGAGTGCCATCAAGGAAATCAAGGCTCCTTTCACGTTTGATGTGGAACACGGAATTGCTCTGCACGCAGTGCAGGGGAATCGGGCCTCATCTCGCGGCGAGGGGGAAGTCTCATGGTTTTTCTCGAGTTGCGGCCGGAACCTGGGGTATAATATCGAGTTAAGACGGAGAGGGCCCTTCCAGACACGTGTTTGTTCAGCTACGTGAGTACTCCTGCCTAGGTGCGAGGGACACCTCGGGATTCTCCTCGAGTCTTGGCATGGCAATTGGGACACGTCTCCCCATGAGGCGGGAGACCCAGGGTCCCTTTCCACGTGCCACAGGGATCCTGAGACACCTATCCATTTTCAAGAGGAGTCAGGCATCGTCTCCTTTGGAAGCATTGATCTCCGCGGACCTCTCGAGTTTTCAAAGGATGTGAGGCCTCCGGTCGCGATGAGGCGGAGGACTAGGAGTTTCTCTGTGGTCTCCACAGGGGATTCAGACATCCCTTCGTCTTGGGAGATGCAAGACGACCCTGCATTCAATTCACTGCAGGGATATCCGGCCTTACTTCGAGTCAGAGCATCTCGGTGTCCATTCCATTTGAGGCCACAAACTCAGGGTCCCTCTCACATTCCTGTAGCTGAGAGAAGCCTCCTCTTGAGGTGCTTGTGGAAAGTTGGTATTCCTCTTGAGTCGAAACCAGGGACTAAGCTCTCATCACGGGTTGATTTGGGGTCCACGGAGCCCTTTCGTGTTGCTCCAGTGACCTCAGGATCCCTCTAGACTTGAGACAGTGATCTTGGGTATTCTCTGGAGTGCCATCAAGGAAATCAAGGCTCCTTTCACGTTTAATGTGGAACACGGAATTGCTCTGCACGCAGTGCAGGGGAATCGGGCCTCATCTCTTGGTGAGGGGGAAGTGTCTTGGTTTTTCTCGAGTTGTGGCCGGAACCTGGGGTATATTCTCGAGTTACGACGGGGAGGGCCCTTCCAGACACGTGTTTGTTCAGCGACGTCAGGACTCCTGCCTAGGTGCGAGGGACACCTCGGGATTCTCCTCGAGTCTTGGCATGGCAATTAGGACGCGTCTCCACGTGAGGCGGGAAACCCAGGGTCCCTTTCCACGTGCCACAGGGATCCTGGGACTCCTATCCATTTTCAGGAGGAGTCAGGCATCGTCTCCTTTGGAAGCATTGATCTCCGCGGACCTCTAGAGTTTTCAAAGTATGTGAGGCCTCCGGTCGCGATGAGGGGGAGAACTAAGTCTTTCTCTGTGGTCTCCACAGGAGATTCAGACCTCCCTTCCTCTAGGGAGATGCAAGACGAGCCTGCATTCAATTCACTGCAGGGATATCCGGTCTTATTTCTAGTCAGAGCATCTCGGTGTCCATTCCACTTGAGGCCACAAATTCAGGGTCCCTCTCACATACCTCTAGCTGAGAGAAACCTCCTCTTCAGGTGCTTGTGGAAAGTTGGTATTTCTCCTGAGTCAAAGCCAGGGACTAGGCTCTCATCTCGAGTTGATTTGGGGTCCACGGAGCCCTTTCGTGTTCCTACAGTGACCTCAGAATGCCTCTAGACTTGAGACAGTGATCTTGGGTTTGCTCTGGAGTGCCATCAAGGAAATCAAGGCTCCTTTCACGTTGGATGTGGAATACGGAATTGCTCAGCAGGCAGTGCAGGGGATTCGGGCCATATCTCGCGGCGAGGGGGCATTTCATGGTTTGTCTCGAGTTGCGGACAGAACCTGGGGTATATTCTTGAGTTACGACGGGGAGGGCCCTTCCAGACACGTGTTTGTTCAGCGACGTCCGGACTCCTGCCTAGGTGCGAGGGACACCTCGGGATTCTCCTCGATTCTTGGCATGGCAATTGGGACGCGTCTCCACGTGAGGCGGGAGACCCAGGGTCCCTTTCCACGTGCCACAGGGATCCTGGGACTCCGATCCATTTTGAAGAGGAGTCAGGCATGGTCTCCTTTGGAAGCATTGATCTCCGCTGACCTCTCGAGTTTTCAAAGGATGTGAGGCCTCCGGTCGCGATGAGGCAGAGAACTAGGTCTTTCTCTGTGGTCTACACAGGGGATTCAGACATCCCTTCGTCTTGGGAGATGCAAGACGAGCCTGCATTCAATTCACTGCAGGGATATCTGGCCTTACTTCGAGTCAGAGCATCTCGGTGTCCATTCCACTTGAGGCCACAAACTCAGGGTCCTTCTCACATACCTGTGGCTGAGAGAACCCTCCTCTTGAGGTGCTTGTGGAAAGTTGGTATTCCTCTTGAGTCGAAGCCAGGGACTAAGCTCTCATCTCGAGTTGATTTGGGGTCCACAGAGCCCTTTCGTGTTGCTCCAGTGACCTCAGGATCCCTCTAGACTTGAGACAGTGATCTTGGGTTTTCTCTGGAATGCCATCAAGGAAATCAAGGCTCCTTTCACTTTTGATGTGGAACACGGAATTGCTCTGCACGCAGTGCAGGGTAATGGGGCCTCATCTCGCGGCGAGGGGGAAGTCTCATGGTTTTTCTCGAGTTGCTGCGGAACCTGGGGTATATTCTCGAGTTACTACAGGGAGGGCCCTTCCAGACACGTGTTTGTTCAGCGACGTCAGGACTCCTGCCTAGGTGCGAGGGACACCTCGGGATTCTCCTCGAGTCTTGGCATGGCAATTGGGACGCGTCTCCACGTGAGGCGGGAGACCCAGGGTCCCTTTCCACGTGCCACAGGGATCCTGGGACTCCTATTCATTTTCAAGAGGAGTCAGGCATCGTCTCCTTTGGAAGCATTGATCTCCGCGGACCTCTCGAGTTTTCAAAGGATATGAGGCCTCCGGTCGCGATGAGGCGGAGGACTAGGTCTTTCTCTGTGGTCTCCACATGGGATTCAGACATCCCTTCGACTTGGGAGATGCAAGACGAGCCTGCATTCAATTCACTGCAGGGATATCCGGCCTTACTTCGAGTCAGAGCATCTCGGTGTCCATTCCACTTGAGGCCACAAACTCAGGGTCCCTCTCACATACTTGTAGCTGAGAGAAGCCTTCTCTTGAGGTGCTTGTGGAAAGTTGGTATTCCTCTTGAGTCGAAGCCAGGGACTAAGCTCTCATCTCGAGTTGGTTTGCGGTCCACGGAGACCTTTCGTGTTGGTCCAGTGACCTCAGGATCCCTCTAGACTTGAGACAGTGATCTTGGGTTTTCTCTGGAGTGCCATCAAGGAAATCAAGGCTCCTATCATGTATGATGTGGAGCACGGAATTGCTCTGCACGCAGTGCAGGGGAATTGGGCCTCATCTCGCGGCGAGGGGGAAGTCTCATGGTTTTTCTCGAGTTGCGGCCAGAACCTGGGGTATATTCTCGAGTTACGACAGGGAGGGCCCTTCCAGACACGTGTTTGTTCAGCGACGTCAGGACTCCTCCCTAGGTGCGAGGGACACCTCGGGATTCTCCTCAAGTCTTGGCATAGCAATTGGGACGCGACTCCACGTGAGGCGGGAGACCCAGGGTCCCTTTCCACGTGCCACAGTGATCCTGGGACTCCTATCCATTTTCAAGAGGAGTCAGGCATCGTCTCCTTTGGAAGCATTGATCTCCGCGGACCTCTCGAGTTTTCAAAGGATGTGATGCCTGTGGTCGCGATGAGGCGGAGAACTAGGACTTTCTCTGTGGTCTCCACAGGGGATTCAGACATCCCTTTGTCTTGGGCGATGCAAGACGAGCCTGCATTCAATTCACTGCAGGGATATCCAGCCTTACTTCCAGTCAGAGCATCTCGGTGTCCATTCCACTTGAGGCCACAAACTCAGGGTCCCTCTCACATACCTGTAGCTGAGAGAAGCCTCCTCTTGAGGTGCTTGTGGAAAGTTGGTATTCCTCTTGAGTCGAAGCCAGGGACTAAGCTCTCATCACGAGATGATTTGGGGTCCACGGATCCCTTTCTTTTTGCACCAGTGACCTCAGGATCCCTCTAGACTAGAGACAGTGACTTTGGGTTTTCTCTGGAGTGCCATCAAGGAAATCAAGGCTCCTTTCACGTTTGATGTGGAACACGGAATTGCTCTGCACGCAGTGCAGGGGAATCGGGCCTCATCTCTCGGCGAGGGCGAATTCTCATGGTTTTTCTCGAGTTGCGACCGCAACCTGGGGTATATTCTCGAGTTACGACGGGGAGGGCCCTTCCAGAAACGTGTTTGTTCAGCGACGTCAGGACTCCTGCCTAGGTGGGAGGGACACCCGGGATTCTCCTCGAGTCTCGTCATGGCAATTGGCTCGCGTCTCCACGTGAGGCGGGAAACCCAGGGTCCCTTTCCACGTGCAACAGGGATCCTCGGACTCCTATCCATTTTCAAGAGGAGTCAGTCATCGTCTCCTTTGGAAGCATTGATCTCCGCGGACCTCTCCATTTTTCAAAGGATGTGAGGACTCCAGTGGCGATGATGCGGAGAACTAGGTCTTTCTCTGTGGTCTCCACAGGGGATTCAGACATGCCTTCGTCTTGGGAGATGCAAGACGAGCCTGCATTCAATTCACTGCAGGGATATCTGGCCTTACTTCGAGTCAGAACACCTCGATGTCCATTCCACTTCAGGCCACAAACTCAGGGTCCCTCTCACATACCTCCAGCTGAGAGAAGCCTCCTCTTGAGGTGCTTGTGGAAAGTTGGTATTGCTCTTGAGTCGAAGCCAGGACTAAGCTCTCATCTCGAGTTGATATCGGGTCCTCGGAGCCCTTTCATGTTGCTACAGTGACCTCAGGATCCCTCTAGACTTGAGACAGTGATCTTTGGTTTTCTCTGGAGGGCCATCAAGGAAATCAAGGCTCCTTTCACGTTTGATGTGGAACACGGAATTGCTCTGCAGCCAGTCCAGGGAAATCGGCCCTCATCTCGTGGCGAGGGGGAAGTCTCATGGTTTTTCTCGAGTTGCGGCCGGATCCTGGGGTATATTCTTGAGTTACGACGGGGAGGGACCTTTCAGAAACGTGTTTGTTCAGCGATGTCAGGACTCCTGCCTTGGTGCTAGGGACACCTCGGGATTCTCCTCGAGGCTTGACATGGCAATTGGGACGCGTCTCCACGTGAGGTGAGAGACCCAGGGTCCCTTTCCACGTGAAACAGGGATCCTGGGACTCCTATCCATTTTCAAGAGGAGTCAGGCATCGTCTCCTTTGGAAGCATTGATCTCCGCGGACTTTTCGAATTTTCAAAGGATGTGAGGCCTTGTCGCAATGAGGCGGAGAACTAGGTCTTTCTCTGGGGTCTCCACAGGGGATACAGACATCCCTTCGTCTTGGGAGATGCAAGACGAGCCTGCATTCAATTCACTGCAGCGAAATCCAGCCTTACTTCGAGTCAGAGCATCTCGGTGTCCATTCCACTTGAGGCCACAAACTCAGGGTCCCTCTCACATACATGTAGCTGAGAAAAGCCTCCTCTTGAGGTTCTTGGGGAAAGTTGGTATTCCTCTTGACTCGAAGCCAGGGACTAAGCTCTCATCTGGAGTTGATTTGGGGTCCACGGAGCCCTTTCGTGTTGCTCCAGTGACCTCAGGATCCCTCTAGACTTGAAACAGTGATCTTGGGTTTTCTCTGGAGTGCCATCAAGGAAATCAAGGCTCCTTTCACGTTTGATGTGGAACACAGAATTGCTCTGCCCGCAGTGCAGGGGAATCGCGCCTCATCTCGCGGCGAGGCGGAAGTCTCATGGTTTTACTCCACTTGTGGCCGGAACCTGGGGTATATTCTCGAGTTACGACGTGGGTGGCCCTTCCAGAAACGTGTTTGTTTAACGACGTCAGAACTCCTGCCTTGGTTCGATGGACAACTCGGGATTCTCCCCGAGTCTTGGCATTGCAATTTGGACGCGTCTCCACGTGTGGCAGGAGACCCAGGTTCCCTTTCCACGTGCCACAGGGATCCTCGGACTCCTATCCATTTTCAAGAGGAGTCAGGAATCGTCTCCTTTGGAAGCATTGATCTCCGCGGACCTCTCGAGTTTTCAAACGATGTGAGGCCTCCTGTCGCGATGTGGCGAGAACTAGGTCTTTCTCTGTGGTCTCCACAGGGGATTCAGACATCCCTTCGTCTTGGGAGATGCAAGACGAGCCTGCATTCAATTTACTGCAGGGATATCTGGCCTTACTTCGAGTCAGAGCATCTCGATGTCCATTCCACTTGAGGCCACAAACTCAGGGTCCCTCTCACATACCTGTAGCTGAGAGAAGCCTCCTCTTGAGGTGCTTGTGGAACGTTGGTATACCTCTTGAATCGAAGTTAGGGACTAAGCTCTCATCTCGAGTTGATTTCGGGTCCACGGAGCCCTTTCTTGTTGCTCCAATGACCTCAGGATCCCTCTAGACTTGGGACAGTGATCTTGGGTTTTCTCTGGAGTGCCATCAAGGAAATCAAGTCTCCTTTCCCGTTTGATGTGGAACACGGAATTGCTCTGCACGCAGTGCAGGGGAATCGGGCCTCATGTCGCGGCGAGGGGGAAGTCTCTTGGTTTTTCTCGAGTTGCGGCTGGAACCTGGGGTATATTCTCGAGTTACGACGGGGAGGTCCCTTCCAGACACGTGTTTGTTCAGGGACGTCTGGACTCCTGCCTAGGTGCGAAGGACACCTCGGTATTCTCCTCGAGTCTTGGCATGGCAATTGCGAGGCGTCTCCACGTGAAAGGGAGACCCAGGGTCCCTTTCCCCGTGCCACAGGGATCCTGGGACTCCTATCAATTTTCAAGAGGAGTCAGGCATCCTCTCCTTTGGAAGCATTGATCTCCGAGGACCTCTCAAGTTTTCAAAGGATGTGAGTCCTCCGCTCACGATGTGGTGAGAACTAGATCTTTCTCTGTGGTATCCTCAGGGGATTCAGACATCCCTTCATCTTGGGAGATGCAAGACGAGCCTGCATTCAATTCACTGCAGGGATAACGGGCCTTACTTCGAGTCACAGCGTCTCGGTGTCCATTCCACTTGAGGCCACAAACTCAGGGTCCCTCTCACATACCTGTAGCTGAGAGAAGCCTCCTCTTGAGGTGCTTGTGGAAAGTTGGTATTCCCCTTGAGTCGAAGCCAGGGACTAAGCTCTCATCTCGAGTTGATTTGAGGTCCACGGAGCCCTGTCTTGTTGCTACAGTGACCTCAGGATCCCTCTAGACTTGAGACAATGATCTTGGGTTTTCTCTGGAGTGCCATCAAGGAAATCAAGGCTCCTTTCCCGTTTGATGTGGAACACGGAATTGCTCTGCACGCAGTGCAGGGGAATCTGGCCTCATCTCGCAGCGAGGGGGAAGTCTCATGGTTTTTCTCGAGTTGCGGCCGGAACCTGGGGTATATTCTCGAGTTATGACGGGGAGGGCACTTCCAGACACGTGTTTGTTCAGCGACGTCAGCACTCCTGCCTAGGTGCGAGGGACACCTCAGGATTCTCCTCGAGTCTTGGCATGGCAATTGGGACGCGTCTCCACGTGAGGCGGAAGACCCAGGGTCCCTTTCCACGTGCCACAGGGATCCTGGGACTCCTATCCATTTTCAAGAGGAGTCAGGCATCGTCTCCTTTGGAAGCATTGATCTCCGCTGACCTCTCGAGTTTTCAAAGAATGTGAGGCCACAGGTCGCGATGAGGAGGAGGACTAGGTCTTTCTCTGTGGTCTGCACAGGGGTTTCAGACATCCCTTCGTCTTGGGAGATGCAAGACGAGCCTGCATTCCATTCACTGCAGGGATATCCGGCCTTATTTCGAGTCAGAGCATCTCGGTGTCCATTCCACTTGAGGCCACAAACTCAGGGTCCCTCTCACATACCATTAGCTGAGAGAAGCCTCCTCTTGAGGTGCTTGTGGAAAGTTGGTATTCCTCTTGAGTCTAAGCCAGGGAGTAAGCTCTCATCTCGAGTTGATTTGGGGTCCACGGAGCCCTTTCGTGTTTCTCAAGTGACCTCAGGATCCCTCTAGACTTGAGACAGTGATCTTGGGTTTTCTCTGGAGTGCCATCAAAGAAATCAAGGCTCCTTTCATTTTTGATGTGGAATACGGAATGGCTCTGCATGCAGTGCAGGGGAATCGGGCCTCATGTATTGGCGAGGGGGAAGTCTCATGGTTTTTCTCGAGTTGCGGCCGGAACCTGGGGTATATTCTCGAGTTACGACGGGGACGGCCCTTCCAGACACGTGTTTGTTCAGCGACGTCAGGACTCCTGCCTAGGTGCGAGGGACACCTCGGGATTCTCCTCGAGTCTTGGCATGGCAAATGGGACGCGTCTACACGTGAGGTGGGAGACCCAGGGTCCCTTTCCACGTGCCACAGGGATCCTGGGACTCCTATCAATTTTCAAGAGGAGTCAGGCATCGTCTCCTTTGGAAGCATTGATCTCCGCGGACCTCTTGAGTTTTCAAAGGATGTGAGGCCTCCGGTCGCGATGAGGCGGAGAAGTAGTTCTTTCTCTGTGGTCTCCACAGGGGATTCAGACATTCCTTCGTCTTGAGAGATGCAAGACGAGCCTGCATTCAATTCACTGCAGGGATATCTGGCCTTACTTCGAGTCAGAGCATCTCGGTGTCCATTCCACTTGAGGCCACAAACTCAGGGTCCCTCTCACATTCATGTAGCTGAGAGAAGCCTCCCCTTGAGGTGCTTGTGGAAAGTTGGTATTCCTCTTGAGTCGACGCCAGGGCCTAAGCTCTCATCTCGAGTTGATTTGGGGTCCACGGAGCCCTTTCGTGTTGCTCCAGTGACCTCAGGATCCCTCTAGACTTGAGACAGTGATCTTGGGTTTTCTCTGGAGTGCCATCAAAGAAATCAAGGCTCCTTTCATTTTTGATGTGGAATACGGAATTGCTCTGCATGCAGTGAAGGGGAATCGGGCCTCATCTCTCGGCGAGGGGGAAGTCTCATGGTTTTTCTCGAGTTGCGGCCGGAACCTGTGGTATATTCTCGAGTTACGACGGGGACGGCCCTTCCAGACACGTGTTTGTTCAGCGACGTCAGGACTCCTGCCTAGGTGCGAGGGACACCTCGGGATTCTCCTCGAGTCTTGGCATGGCAATTGGGACGCGTCTCCACGTGAGGCGGGAGACCCAGGGTCCCTTTCCACGTGCCACAGGGATCCTGGGACTCCTATCCATTTTCAAGAGGAGTCAGGCATCGTCTCCTTTGGAAGCATTGATCTCCGCGGACCTCTTGAGTTTTCAAAGGATGTGAGGCCTCCGGTCGTGATGAGGCGGAGAACTAGGACTTTCTCTGTGGTCTCCACAGGGGATTCAGACATTCCTTCGTCTTGAGAGATGCAAGACGAGCCTGCGTTCAATTCATTGCAGGGATATCTGGCCTTACTTCGAGTCAGAGCATCTCGGTGTCCATTCCACTTGAGGCCACAAACTCAGAGTCCTTCTCACATACCTGTGGCTGAGAGAACCCTCCTCTTGGGGTGCTTGTGGAGAGTTGGTATTCCTCTTGCGTCGAAGCCAGGTACTAAACTCTCATCTCGAGTTGATTTGGGGTCCACGGAGCCCTTTCGTGTTGCTCCAGTGACCTCAAGATCCCTCTAGACTTGAGACAGTGATCCTGGGTTTTCTCTGGAGTGCCATCAAGGAAATCAAGGCTCCTTTCAGGTTTGATGTGGAACACGGAATTGCTCTGGACGCAGTCCAGGGGAATCGGGCCTCATCTCGCGTCGAGGGGAAAGTCTCATGGTTTTTCTCGAGTTGCGGCCGGAACCTGGGGTATATTCTCGATTTACGACGGGGAAGGCCCTTCCAGACACGTGTTTGTTCAGCGACGTCAGGACTCCTGCCTAGGTGCCAGGGACACCTCGGGATTCTCCTCGAGTCTTGGCATGGCAATTGGGACGCGTCTCCACGTGAGGCGGGAGACCCAGGGTCCCTTTCCACGTGCCACAGGAATCCTGGGACTCCTATCCATTTTCAAGAGGAGTCAGGCATCGTCTCCTTTGGAAGCATTGATCTCCGCGGACCTCTCGAGTTTTCAAACGATGTGAGGCCTCCGGTCGCGATGAGGCGGAGAACTCGGTCTTTCTCTCTGGTCTCCACAGGGGATTCAGACATCCCTTCGTCTTGGGAGATGCAAGACGAGCCTGCATTCAATTCACTGCAGGGATATCCGGCCTTACTTTGAGTCAGAGCATCTCGGTGTCCATTCCACTTGAGGCCACAAACTCAGGGTCCCTCTCACATACCTGTACCTGAGAGAAGCCTCCTCTTGAGGTGCTTGTGGAAAGTTGGTATTCCTCTTGAGTCGAAGCCAGGGACTAAGCTCTCATCTCGAGTTGATTTGGGGTCCACGAGCCCTTTCGTGTTGCTCCAGTGACCTCAGGATCCCTCTATACTTGAGACAGTGATCTTGGGATTTCTCTGGAGTGTCATCAAGGAAATCAAGGCTCCTTTCACGTTTGATGTGGAACACGGAATTGTTCTGCACGCAGTGCAGGGGAATCGGGTCTCATCTCGCAGCGAGGGGGAAGTCTCATGGTTTTTCTCGAGTTGCGGCCGGAACCTGGGGTATATTCTCGAGTTACGACGGGGAGGGCCCTTCCAGACACGTGTTTGTTCAGCGACGTCAGGACTCCTGCCTAGGTGCGAGGGACACCTCGGGATTCTCCGCGAGTCTTGGCATGGCAATTGGGATGCGTCTCCACGTGAGGCGGGAGACCCAGGGTCCCTTTCCACGTGCCACAGGGATCCTGGGACTCCTATCCATTTTCAAGAGGAGTCAGGCATCGTCTCCTTTGGAAGCATTGATCTCCGCTGACCTCTCGAGTTTTCAAAGAATGTGAGGCCACAGGTCGCGATGAGGAGGAGGACTATGTCATTCTCTGTGGTCTGCACAGGGGTTTCAGACATCCCTTCGTCTTGGGAGATGCAAGACGAGCCTGCATTCACTTCACTGCAGGGATATCCGGCCTTACTTCGAGTCAGAGCATCTCGGTGTCCATTCCCCTTGAGGCCACAAACTCAGGGTCCCTCTCACATTCATGTAGCTGAGAGAAGCCTCCCCTTGAGGTGCTTGTGGAAAGTTGGTATTCCTCTTGAGTCGACGCCAGGGCCTAAGCTCTCATCTCGAGTTGATTTGGGGTCCACGGAGCCCTTTCGTGTTGCTCCAGTGACCTCAGGATCCCTCTAGACTTGAGACAGTGATCTTGGGTTTTCTCTGGAGTGCCATCAAAGAAATCAAGGCTCCTTTCATTTTTGATGTGGAATACGGAATTGCTCTGCATGCAGTGCAGGGGAATCGGGCCTCATCTCTCGGCGAGGGGGAAGTCTCATGGTTTTTCTCGAGTTGCGGACGGAACCTGTGGTATATTCTCGAGTTACGACGGGGACGGCCCTTCCAGACACGTGTTTGTTCAGCGACGTCAGGACTCCTGCCTAGGTGCGAGGGACACCTCGGGATTCTCCTCGAGTCTTGGCATGGCAATTGGGACGCGTCTCCACGTGAGGCGGGAGACCCAGGGTCTCTTTCCACGTGCCACAGGGATCCTGGGACTCCTATCCATTTTCAAGAGGAGTCAGGCATCGTCTCCTTTGGAAGCATTGATCTCCGCGGACCTCTTGAGTTTTCAAAGGATGTGAGGCCTCCGGTCGTGATGAGGCGGAGAACTAGGACTTTCTCTGTGGTCTCCACAGGGGATTCAGACATTCCTTCGTCTTGAGAGATGCAAGACGAGCCTGCGTTCAATTCATTGCAGGGATATCTGGCCTTACTTCGAGTCAGAGCATCTCGGTGTCCATTCCACTTGAGGCCACAAACTCAGAGTCCTTCTCACATACCTGTGGCTGAGAGAACCCTCCTCTTGGGGTGCTTGTGGAGAGTTGGTATTCCTCTTGCGTCGAAGCCAGGTACTAAACTCTCATCTCGAGTTGATTTGGGGTCCACGGAGCCCTTTCGTGTTGCTCCAGTGACCTCAAGATCCCTCTAGACTTGAGACAGTGATCCTGGGTTTTCTCTGGAGTGCCATCAAGGAAATCAAGGCTCCTTTCAGGTTTGATGTGGAACACGGAATTGCTCTGGACGCAGTCCAGGGGAATCGGGCCTCATCTCGCGTCGAGGGGAAAGTCTCATGGTTTTTCTCGAGTTGCGGCCGGAACCTGGGGTATATTCTCGATTTACGACGGGGAAGGCCCTTCCAGACACGTGTTTGTTCAGCGACGTCAGGACTCCTGCCTAGGTGCCAGGGACACCTCGGGATTCTCCTCGAGTCTTGGCATGGCAATTGGGACGCGTCTCCACGTGAGGCGGGAGACCCAGGGTCCCTTTCCACGTGCCACAGGAATCCTGGGACTCCTATCCATTTTCAAGAGGAGTCAGGCATCGTCTCCTTTGGAAGCATTGATCTCCGCGGACCTCTCGAGTTTTCAAACGATGTGAGGCCTCCGGTCGCGATGAGGCGGAGAACTCGGTCTTTCTCTCTGGTCTCCACAGGGGATTCAGACATCCCTTCGTCTTGGGAGATGCAAGACGAGCCTGCATTCAATTCACTGCAGGGATATCCGGCCTTACTTTGAGTCAGAGCATCTCGGTGTCCATTCCACTTGAGGCCACAAACTCAGGGTCCCTCTCACATACCTGTACCTGAGAGAAGCCTCCTCTTGAGGTGCTTGTGGAAAGTTGGTATTCCTCTTGAGTCGAAGCCAGGGACTAAGCTCTCATCTCGAGTTGATTTGGGGTCCACGAGCCCTTTCGTGTTGCTCCAGTGACCTCAGGATCCCTCTATACTTGAGACAGTGATCTTGGGATTTCTCTGGAGTGTCATCAAGGAAATCAAGGCTCCTTTCACGTTTGATGTGGAACACGGAATTGTTCTGCACGCAGTGCAGGGGAATCGGGTCTCATCTCGCAGCGAGGGGGAAGTCTCATGGTTTTTCTCGAGTTGCGGCCGGAACCTGGGGTATATTCTCGAGTTACGACGGGGAGGGCCCTTCCAGACACGTGTTTGTTCAGCGACGTCAGGACTCCTGCCTAGGTGCGAGGGACACCTCGGGATTCTCCTCGAGTCTTGGCATGGCAATTGGGATGCGTCTCCACGTGAGGCGGGAGACCCAGGGTCCCTTTCCACGTGCCACAGGGATCCTGGGACTCCTATCCATTTTCAAGAGGAGTCAGGCATCGTCTCCTTTGGAAGAATTGATCTCCGCGGACCTCTCGAGTTTTCAAAGGATGTGAGGCCTCCGGTCGCGAAGAGGCGGAGGACTAGGTCTTTCTCTGTGGTCTCCACAGCGGATTCAGACATCCCTTCGCCTTGGGAGATGCAAGACGAGCCTGCATTCAATTCACTGCAGGGATGTCCGGCCTTACTTCGAGTCAGAGAATATCGGTATCCATTCCACTTGAGGCCACAAACTCAGGGTCCCTCTCACATACCTTTAGCTGAGAGAAGCCTCCTCTTGAGGTGCTTTTGGAAAGTTGGTATTCCTCTTGACTCGAAGCCAGGGACTAAGCTCTCATCTCGAGTTGATTTGGGGTCCATGGAGAACTTTCTTGTTGCTCCAGTGTCCTCAGGATCGCTCTAGACTTGAGACAGTGATCTTGGGTTTTCTCTGGAGTGCCATCAAGGAAATCAAGGCTCCTTTCACGTTTGACGTGGAACTCAGAATTGCTCTGCACGCAGTGCAGGGGAATCGGGCTTCATCTCGCGGCGAGGGGGAAGTCTCATGGTTTTTCTCGAGTTGCGGCCGGAACCTGGGGTATATTCTCGAGTTACGACGGGGAGGGCCCTTCCAGACACGTGTTTGTTCAGCGACGTCAGGACTCCTGCCTAGGTGCGAGGGACACCCCGGGATTCTCCTCGAGTCTTGGCATGGCAATTGGGACGCGTCTCCACGTGAGGCGGGAGACCCAGAGTCCCTTTCCACGTGCCACAGGCATCCTGGGACTCCTATCCTTTTTCAAGAGGAGTCAGGCATCGTCTCCTTTGGAAGCATTGATCTCCGCGGACCTCTCGAGTTTTCAAAGATGGGAGGCCTCCGGTCGCAATGAGGAGGAGAACTAGGTATTTCTCTGTGGTCTCCACAGGGGATTCAGACATCCCTTCGTCTTGGGAGATGCAAGACGAGCCTGCACTCAATTCACTGCACGGATATCCGGCCTTACTTCGAGTCAGAGCATCTCGGTGTCCATTCCACCTGAGGCGACAAACTCAGGGTCCCTCTCACATACCTGTAGCTGAGAGAAGCCTCGTCTTGATGTGCTTGTGGAAACTTGGTATTCCTCTTGACTCGAAGCCAGGGACTAAGCTCTCATCTCGAGTTGATTTGGGGTCCACGGAGCCCTTTCGTGGTGCTCCAGTGACCTCAGGATCCCTCTAGACTTGAGACAGTGATCTTGGGTTTTCTCTGGAGTGCCATCAAGGAAATCAAGGCTCCTTTCACGTTTGATGTGTAACACGGAACTGCTCTGCAAGCAGTGCAGGGAAATCGGCCCTCATCTCGCGGCGAGGGGGAAGTCTCATGGTTTTTCTCGAGTTGCAGCCAGGACCTGAGGTATATTCTCGAGTTACAACGGGGAGGGCCCTTCCAGACACGTGTTTGTTCAGCGACGTCAGGACTCCTGCCTTGGTGCGAGGGACTCCTCAGGATTCTCCTCGAGTCTTGGCATGGCAATTGGGACGCGTCTCCACGTGAGGCGGGAGACCCACGGTCCCTTTCCACGTGCCACAGGGATCCTGGGACTCCTATGCATTTTCAAGAGGAGTCAGGCATCGTCTCCTTTGGAAGCATTGATCTCTGCAGACCTCTCGAGTTTTCAAAGGATATGAGGCCTCCGGTCACGATGAGGCGGAGGACTAGGTCTTTCTCTGTGGTCTCCACAGGGGATTCAGACATCCCTTCGTCTTGGGAGATGCAAGACGAGCCTGCATTCAATTCACTGCAGGGATATCCGGCCTTCCTTCGAGTCAGAGCATCTCGGTGTCCATTGCACTTGAGGCCACAAACTCAGGGTCCCTCTCACATAACTGTAGCTGAGAGAAGCCTCCTCTTGAGGTGCTTGTGGAAAGTTGGTATTCCTCTTGAGTCGAAGCCAGGGACTAAGCTCTCATCACAAGTTGATTTGGGGTCCACGGAGCCCTTTCATATTGCTCCAGTTACCTCAGGATCCCTCTAGACTTGAGACAGTGATCCTGGGTTTTCTTTGGAGTGCCATCAAGGAAATCAAGGCTCCTTTCAGGTTTAATGTGGAACACGGAATTGCTCTGCACGCAGTCCAGGGGAATCGGGCCTCATCTCGCGTCGAGGGGAAAGTCTCATGGTTTTTCTCGAGTTGCGGCCGGAACCTGGGGTATATTCTCGATTTACGACGGGGAGGACCCTTCCAGACACGTGATAGGTGCGAGGGACACCTCGGGATTCTCCTAAAGTCTTGGCATGGCAATTGGAACGCGTCTCCACATGAGGCGGGAGACCCAGGGTCCCTTTCCACGTGCCACAGGGATCCTGGTACTCCTATCCATTTTCAAGAGGAGTCAGGCATCGTCTCTTTGGAAGCATTGATCTCCGCGGACCTCTCGAGTTTTCAAAGGATGTGAGGCCTCCGGTCGCGATGAGGCGAAGGACTAGGTCTTTCTCTGCGGTCTCCGCAGGGGATTCAGACATCCCTTCGTCTTGGGAGATGCAAGACGAGCCTGCATTCAATTCACTGCAGGGATATGCGGCCTTACATCGAGTCAGAGCATCTCGATGTCCATTCCACTTGAGGCCACAAGCTCAGGGTCCCTCTCACATACCTTTAGCAGAGAGAAGCCTCCTCTTGAGGTGCTTGTGGAAAGTTAGTATTCCTCTTGACTCGAAACCAGGATCTAAGCTCTCATCTCGAGTTGATTTGGGGTCCACGGAACGCTTTCGTGTTGCTCCAGTGACCTCAGGATCCCTCTAGACTTGAGACAGTGATCCTGGGTTTTCTCTGGAGTGCCATCAAGGAAATCAAGGCTCCTTTCAGGTTTGATGTGGAACACGGAATTGCTCTGCACGCAATGCAGGGGAATCAGGCCTCATCTCGCGGCGAGGGGGAAGTCTCATGGTTTTTCTCGAGTTGCGGCCGGAACCTGGGATATATACTCGAGTTACGACGGGGAGGGCCCTTCCAGACACGTGTTTGTTCAGCGACGTCAGTACTCCTGCCTAGGTGCGAGGGACACCTCGGGATTCTCCTCGAGTCTTGGCATGGCAATTGGGACGCGTCTCCACGTGAGGCGGGAGACCCAGGCTCCCTTTCCACGTGCCACAGGGATCCTGGGACTCCTATCCATTTTCAAGAGGAGTCAGGCATCGTCTCCTGTGGAAGCATTGATCTCTGCAGACCTCTCCAGTTTTCAAAAGATGTGAGGCCTCCGGTCGCGATGAGGCGGAGAACTAGGTCTTTCTCTGTGGTCTCCAAAGGGGATTCAGACATCCCTTCGTCTTGGGAGATGCAAGACGCGCCGGCATTCAATTCTCTGCAGGGATATCCGGCCTTACTTCGAGTTACAGCATCTCAGGGTCCATTCCACCTGAGGCCACAAACTCAGGGACCCTCTCACATACCTGTAGTTGAGAGAAACCTTCTCTTGAGGTGCTTGTTGAAAGTTGGTATGACACTTGAGTCGAAGCCAGGGACTAAGCTCTCATCTCGAGTTGATTTGGGGTCCATGGAGCCATTTCGTTTTGCTACAGTGACTTCAGGATCCCTCTAGACTTGAGACAGTGATCTTGGGTTTTCTCTGGAGTGCCATCAAGGAAATCAAGGCTCCTTTCACGTTTGATGTGGAACACGGAATTGCTCTGCACGCAGTGCAGAGGAATCGGGCCTCATCTCGCGGCGAGTGGGAAGTCTCATGGTTGTTCTCGAGTTGCGGCCGGAACCAGGGGTATATTCTCGATTTACGACGGGGAGGGTCTTTCCAGACACGTGTTTGTTCAGCGACCTCAGGACGCCTGCCTAGGGGCGAGGGACACCTCGGGATTCTCCTCGAGTCTTGGCATGGCAATTGGGATGCGTCTCCACGTGAGGCGGGAGCCCCAGAGTCCCTTTCCACGTGCCACAGGGATCCTGGGACTCCTATCCATTTTCAAGAGGAGTCAGGAATCGTCTCCCATGAAAGCATTGATCTCTGTGGACCTCTTGAATTTTCAAAGGATGTGAGGCCTCCGGTCGCAATGAGAGGGAGAACTAGGTCTTTCTCTGTGGTCTCCACAGGGGATTCAGACATCCCTTCATCTTGGGAGTTGCCAGAGGAGCCTGCATTCAATTCACTGCAGGGATAACCGGCCTTACTTCGAGTCAGAGCATCTCGGTGTCCATTCCACTTGAAGCCACAAAATGCGGGTCCCTCTCACATACCTGTAGCTGAGAGAATCCTCCTCTTGAGGTGCTTGTGGAAACGTGGTATTGCTCTTGAGTCGAAGCCAGGGACTAATCTCTCATCTCGAGTTGATTTGGGGTCCACAGAGCCCTTTCGTGTTGCTACAGTGACCTCAGGATCCCTCTAGACTTGAGACAGTGATGTTGGGTTTTCTCTGGAGTGCCATCAAGGAAATCAAGGCTCCTTTCACGTTTGATGTGGAACACGGAATTGCTCTGAACGCAGTGCAGGGGAATCGGGCCTCATCTCGCGGCGAGGGGGATGTCTCATGGTTTTTCTCTAGTTGCAGCCGGAACCTGGGGTATATTCTCGAGTTACGACGGGGAGGGCCCTCCCAGACACGTGTTTGTTCAGCGACGTCAGAACTCCTCCCTAGGTGCGAGGGACACATCGGGATTCTCCTCGAGTGTTGGCATGGCAATTGGGACGCGTCTCCTCGTGAGGCGGGAGACCAAGGGCCCCTTTCCACCTTCCACAGGGATCCTGGGACTCCTATCCATTTTCAAGAGGAGTCAGGCATCGTCTCCTTTGGAAGCATTGATCTCCGCGGACCTCTCGAGTTTTCAAAGGATGTGAGGCCTCTGGTCGCGTTGAGGCGGAGAACTAGTTCTTTCTCTGTGGTCTCCACAGTGGATTCAGACATCCCTTCGTCTTGGGAGATGCAAGACGAGCCTGCATTCAATTCACTGCAGGGATATCCGGCCTTACTTCGAGTCAGAGCCTCTCGGTGTCCATTCCACTTGTGGCCACAAACTCAGGGTAACTCTCACATACTTTTAGCTGAGAGAAGCCTCCTCTTGAGGTGCTTGTGGAAAGTTGGTATTCCTCTTGAGTCGAAGCCAGGGACTAAGCTCGCATCTCGAGTTCATTTCGGGTCCACAGAGCCTTTTCGTGTTGCTCCAGTGACCTCAGGATCCCTCTACATTTGAGACAGTGATCTTGGGTTTTCTCTGGAGTGCCATCAAGGAAATCAAGGCTCCTTTCTCATTTGATGGGGAACACGGAATTGCTCTGCACGCACTGCAGTGAAATCTGGCCTCATCTCGCGGCGAGGGGGAAGTCTCATAATTTTTCTAGAGTTGTGGCCAGAACTTGGGGTATATTCTTGAGTTACGACGGGGAGGGCCCTTCCAGACACGTGTTTGTTCAGCGACATCAGGACTCCTGCCTAGGTGCGAGGGACACCTCGGGATTCTCCTCGAGTCTTGCCATGGCAATTGGGAGGCGTCTACAGGTGAGGCGGGAGACCCAGTGCCCCTTTCCACGTGCCACAGGGATCCTGTGACTCCTATCCATTTTCAAGAGGAGTCAGGCATCGGCTCCTTTGGAAGCATTGATCTCTGCAGACCTCTCGAATTTTCAAAGGATGTGAGGCCTCCGGTCGCGATGAGGCGGGGGACTAGGTCTTTCTCTGTGGTCTCCACAGCGGATTCAGACATCTCTTCGTCTTGGGAGATGCAAGACGAGCCAGCATTCACTTCACTGCAGGGATATCCGGCCTTACTTCGAGTCAGAGCATCTCGGTGTCCATTCCACTTGAGGCCACAAACTCAGGGTCCCTCTCACATAACTGTTGCTGAGAGAAGACTCCTCTTGAGGTGCTTGTGGAAAGTTGGTATTCCTCTTGAGTCGAAGCCAGGGACTAAGTTCTCATCTCGAGTTGATTTGGGGTCCACGGAGCCCTTTCCTTTTGCTCCAGTGACCTCAGGATCCCTCTAGACTTGAGACAGTGATCTTGGGTTTTCTCTGGAGTGCCATCAAGGAAATCAAGGCTCCTTTCTCTTTTGATGTGGAACACGGAATTGCTCTGCATGCAGTGCAGGGAAATCGGGGCTCATGTCGCGGCGAGGGGGAAGTCTCATAGTTTTTCTCGAGTTGTGACCGGAACCTGGGGTATATTCTCGAGTTACGATGGGGAGGGCCATTCCAGACACGTGTTTGTTCAGCGACGTCAGGACTCCTGCCTAGGTGCGAGGGACACCTCGGGATTCTCCTCGAGTCTTGGCATGGCAATTGGGACGCGTCTCCACGTGAGGCGGGAGACCCAAGGTCCCTTTCCACGTGCCACAGGGATACTGGGACTCCTATCCATTTTCAAGAGGAGTCAGGCATCGTCTCCTTTGGAAGTATTGATCTCCGCGGACCTCTCGAGTTTTCAAAGGATATGAGGCCTCCGTTTGCGTTGATGCGGAGGACTAGGTCTTTCTCTGTGGTCTCCACAGGGGATTCAGACATTCCTTCGTCTTGGGAGATGCAAGACGAGCCTGCATTCAATTCACTGCAGGGATATCCGGCCTTCCTTGGAGTCAGAGCATCTCGGTGTCCATTCCACTTGAGGCCACAAACTCAGGGTCCCTCTCACATACCTGTAGCTGTGAGAAGCCTCCTCTTGAGGTGCTTGTGGAAAGTTGGTATTCCTCTTGAGTCGAAGCCAGGGACTAAGCTCTCATCTCGAGTTGATTTGGGGTCCACAGAGCCCTTTCCTGTTGCTCCAGTGACCTCAGGATCCCTCTAGACTTGAGACAGTGATCTTGGGTTTTCTCTGGAGTGCCATCAAGGAAATCAAGGCTCCTTTCACGTTTGATGTGGAACACGGAACTGCTCTGCAAGCAGTGCAGGGAAATCGGCCCTCATCTCGTGGCGAGGGGGAAGTCTCATGGTTTTTCTCGAGTTGCAGCCAGGACCTGGGGTATATTCTCGAGTTACAACGGGGAGGGCCCTTCCAGACACGTTTTGTTCAGCGACGTCAGGACTCCTGCCTTGGTGCGAGGGACACCTCGGAATTCTCCTCGAGTCTTGGCATGGCAATTTGGACGCGTCTCCACGTGAGGCGGGAGACCCAGGGTCCCTTTCCACGTGCCACAGGGATCCTGGGACTCCTATGCATTTTCCAGAGGAGTCAGGCATCGTCTCCTTTGGAAGCATTGATCTCTGCAGACCTCTCGAGTTTTCAAAGGATATGAGGCCTCCGGTCACGAAGAGGCGGAGGACTAGGTCTTTCTCTGTCGTCTCCACAGGGGATTCAGACATCCCTTCGTCTTGGGAGATGCAAGACGAGCCTGCATTCAATTCACTGCAGGGATATCTGGCCTTACTTCGAGTCAGAGCATCTCGGTGTCCATTGCACTTGAGGCCACAAACTCAGGGTCCCTCTCACATAACTGTAGCTGAGAGAAGCCTCCTCTTGAGGTGCTTGTGGAAAGTTGGTATTCCTCTTGAGTCGAAGCGAGGGACTAAGCTCTCATCACGGGTTTATTTGGGGTCCACGGAGCCCTTTCGTGTTGCTACAGTGACCTCAGGATCCCTCTAGGCTTGAGACAATGATCTTGGGTTTTCTCTGGAGTGCCATCAAGGAAATCAAGGCTCCTTTCCCGTTTGATGTGGAACACGGAATTGCTCTGCACGCAGTGCAGGGGAATCGGGCCTCATCTCGCGGCGAGGGGGAAGTCTCATGGTTTTTCTCGAGTTGCGGCCGGAACCTGGGGTATATTCTCGAGTTATGACGGGGAGGGCCCTTCCAGACACGTGTTTGTTCAGCGACGTCAGCACTCCTGCCTAGGTGCGAGGGACACCTCGGGATTCTCCTCGAGTCTTGGCATGGCAATTGGGACGCGTCTCCACGTGAGGCGAAAGACCCAGGGTCCCTTTCCACGTGCCACAGGGATCCTGGGACTCCTATCCATTTTCAAGAGGAGTCAGGCATCGTCTCCTTTGGAAGCATTGATCTCCGCTGACCTCTCGAGTTTTCAAAGAATGTGAGGCCACAGGTCGCGATGAGGAGGAGGACTAGGTCTTTCTCTGTGGTCTGCACAGGGGTTTCAGACATCCCTTCGTCTTGGGAGATGCAAGACGAGCCTGCATTCCATTCACTGCAGGGATATCCGGCCTTATTTCGAGTCAGAGCATCTCGGTGTCCATTCCACTTGAGGCCACAAACTCAGGGTCCCTCTCACATACCATTAGCTGAGAGAAGCCTCCTCTTGAGGTGCTTGTGGAAAGTCGGTATTCCTCTTGAGTCTAAGCCAGGGAGTAAGCTCTCATCTCGAGTTGATTTGGGGTCCACGGAGCCCTTTCGTGTTTCTCAAGTGACCTCAGGATCCCTCTAGACTTGAGACAGTGATCTTGGGTTTTCTCTGGAGTGCCATCAAAGAAATCAAGGCTCCTTTCATTTTTGATGTGGAATACGGAATTGCTCTGCATGCAGTGCAGGGGAATCGGGCCTCATGTATTGGCGAGGGGGAAGTCTCATGGTTTTTCTCGAGTTGCGGCCGGAACCTGGGGTATATTCTCGAGTTACGACGGGGACGGCCCTTCCAGACACGTGTTTGTTCAGCGACGTCAGGACTCCTGCCTAGGTGCGAGGGACACCTCAGGATTCTCCTCGAGTCTTGGCATGGCAATTGGGACGCGTCTCCACGTGAGGTGGGAGACCCAGGGTCCCTTTCCACGTGCCACAGGGATCCTGGGACTCCTATCAATTTTCAAGAGGAGTCAGGCATCGTCTCCTTTGGAAGCATTGATCTCCGCGGACCTCTTGAGTTTTCAAAGGATGTGAGGCCTCCGGTCGCGATGAGGCGGAGAAGTAGTTCTTTCTCTGTGGTCTCCACAGGGGATTCAGACATTCCTTCGTCTTGAGAGATGCAAGACGAGCCTGCATTCAATTCACTGCAGGGATATCTGGCCTTACTTCGAGTCAGAGCATCTCGGTGTCCATTCCACTTGAGGCCACAAACTCAGGGTCCTTCTCACATACCTGTGGCTGAGAGAACCCTCCTCTTGGGGTGCTTGTGGAGAGTTGGTATTCCTCTTGCGTCGAAGCCAGGTACTAAGCTCTCATCTCAAGTTGATTTGGGGTCCACGGAGCCCTTTCGTGTTGCTCCAGTGACCTCAAGATCCCTCTAGACTTGAGACAGTGATCCTGGGTTTTCTCTGGAGTGCCATCAAGGAAATCAAGGCTCCTTTCAGGTTTGATGTGGAACACGGAATTGCTCTGCACGCAGTCCAGGGATATCGGGCCTCATCTCGCGTCGAGGGGAAAGTCTCATGGTTTTTCTCGAGTTGCGGCCGGAACCTGGGGTATATTCTCGATTTACGACGGGGAGGACCCTTCCAGACACGTGATAGGTGCGAGGGACACCTCGGGATTCTCCTAAAGTCTTGGCATGGCAATTGGAACGCGTCTCCACATGAGGCGGGAGACCCAGGGTCCCTTTCCACGTGCCACAGGGATCCTGTGACTCCTATCCATTTTCAAGAGGAGTCAGGCATCGTCTCTTTGGAAGCATTGATCCCCGTGGACCTCTCGAGTTTTCAAAGGATGTGAGGCCTCTGGTCGCGATGAGGCGGAGAACTCGGTCTTTCTCTGTGGTCTCCACAGGGGATTCACACATCCCTTCGTCTTGGGAGATGCAAGACGAGCCTGCATTCAATTCACTGCAGGGATATCCGGCCTTACTTTGAGTCAGAGCATCTCGGTGTCCATTCCACTTGAGGCCACAAACTCAGGGTCCCTCTCACATACCTGTAACTGAGAGAAGCCTCCTCTTGAGGTGCTTGTGGAAAGTTGGTATTCCTCTTGAGTCGAAGCCAGGGACTAAGCTCTCATCTCGAGTTGATTTGGGGTCCATGGAGCCCTTTTGTGTTGCTCCAGTGACCTCAGGATCCCTCTATACTTGAGACAGTGATCTTGGGATTTCTCTGGAGTGTCATCAAGGAAATCAAGGCTCCTTTCACGTTTGATGTGGAACACGGAATTGCTCTGCACGCAGTGCAGGGGAATCGGGCCTCATCTCGCGGCGAGGGGGAAGTCTCATGGTTTTTCTCGAGTTGCGGCCGGAACCTGGGGTATATTCTCGAGTTATGACGGGGAGGGCACTTCCAGACACGTGTTTGTTCAGCGACGTCAGCACTCCTGCCTAGGTGCGAGGGACACCTCGGGATTCTCCTCGAGTCTTGGCATGGCAATTGGGACGCGACTCCACGTGAGGCGAAAGACCCAGGGTCCCTTTCCACGTGCCACAGGGATCCTGGGACTCCTATCCATTTTCAAGAGGAGTCAGGCATCGTCTCCTTTGGAAGCATTGATCTCCGCTGACCTCTCGAGTTTTCAAAGAATGTGAGGCCACAGGTCGCGATGAGGAGGAGGACTAGGTCTTTCTCTGTGGTCTGCACAGGGGTTTCAGACATCCCTTCGTCTTGGGAGATGCAAGACGAGGCTGCATTCCATTCACTGCAGGGATATCCGGCCTTATTTCGAGTCAGAGCATCTCGGTGTCCATTCCACTTGAGGCCACAAACTCAGGGTCCCTCTCACATACCATTAGCTGAGAGAAGCCTCCTCTTGAGGTGCTTGTGGAAAGTCGGTATTCCTCTTGAGTCTAAGCCAGGGAGTAAGCTCTCATCTCGAGTTGATTTGGGGTCCACGGAGCCCTTTCATGTTTCTCAAGTGACCTCAGGATCCCTCTAGACTTGAGACAGTGATCTTGGGTTTTCTCTGGAGTGCCATCAAAGAAATCAAGGCTCCTTTCATTTTTGATGTGGAATACGGAATTGCTCTGCATGCAGTGTGGGGGAATCGGGCCTCATGTATTGGCGAGGGGGAAGTCTCATGGTTTTTCTCGAGTTGCGGACGGAAGCTGGGGTATATTCTCGAGTTACGACGGGGACGGCCCTTCCAGACACGTGTTTGTTCAGCGACGTCAGGACTCCTGCCTAGGTGCGAGGGACACCTCAGGATTCTCCTCGAGTCTTGGCATGGCAATTGGGACGCGTCTCCACGTGAGGTGGGAGACCCAGGGTCCCTTTCCACGTGCCACAGGGATCCTGGGACTCCTATCAATTTTCAAGAGGAGTCAGGCATCGTCTCCTTTGGAAGCATTGATCTCCGCGGACCTCTTGAGTTTTCAAAGGATGTGAGGCCTCCGGTCGCGATGAGGCGGAGAAGTAGTTCTTTCTCTGTGGTCTCCACAGGGGATTCAGACATTCCTTCGTCTTGAGAGATGCAAGACGAGCCTGCATTCAATTCACTGCAGGGATATCTGGCCTTACTTCGAGTCAGAGCATCTCGGTGTCCATTCCACTTGAGGCCACAAACTCAGGGTCCTTCTCACATACCTGTGGCTGAGAGAACCCTCCTCTTGGGGTGCTTGTGGAGAGTTGGTATTCCTCTTGCGTCGAAGCCAGGTACTAAGCTCTCATCTCAAGTTGATTTGGGGTCCACGGAGCCCTTTCGTGTTGCTCCAGTGACCTCAAGATCCCTCTAGACTTGAGACAGTGATCCTGGGTTTTCTCTGGAGTGCCATCAAGGAAATCAAGGCTCCTTTCAGGTTTGATGTGGAACACGGAATTGCTCTGCACGCAGTCCAGGGGAATCGGGCCTCATCTCGCGTCGAGGGGAAAGTCTCATGGTTTTTCTCGAGTTGCGGCCGGAACCTGGGGTATATTCTCGATTTACGACGGGGAGGACCCTTCCAGACACGTGATAGGTGCGAGGGACACCTCGGGATTCTCCTAAAGTCTTGGCATGGCAATTGGAACGCGTCTCCACATGAGGCGGGAGACCCAGGGTCCCTTTCCACGTGCCACAGGGATCCTGTGACTCCTATCCATTTTCAAGAGGAGTCAGGCATCGTCTCTTTGGAAGCATTGATCCCCGTGGACCTCTCGAGTTTTCAAAGGATGTGAGGCCTCTGGTCGCGATGAGGCGGAGAACTCGGTCTTTCTCTGTGGTCTCCACAGGGGATTCACACATCCCTTCGTCTTGGGAGATGCAAGACGAGCCTGCATTCAATTCACTGCAGGGATATCCGGCCTTACTTTGAGTCAGAGCATCTCGGTGTCCATTCCACTTGAGGCCACAAACTCAGGGTCCCTCTCACATACCTGTAACTGAGAGAAGCCTCCTCTTGAGGTGCTTGTGGAAAGTTGGTATTCCTCTTGAGTCTAAGCCAGGGACTAAGCTCTCATCTCGAGTTGATTTCGGTCCACGGAGCCGTTTCCTTTTGGTCCAGTGACCTCAGGATCCCTCTAGACTTGAAACAGTGTTCTTGGGTTTTCTCTGGAGTGCCATCAAGGAAATCAAGGCTGCTTTCACGTTTGATGTGGAAAACGGAATTGCTTTGCACGCAGGGCAGGGGAATCAGGCCTCATCTCGCGGCGAGGGGGAAGTCTCATGGTTTTTCTCGAGTTGCGGCCCGAACCTGGGGTATATTCTCGAGTTACAACGGGGAGGGCCCTTCCAGACACGTGTTTGTTCAGCGACGTCAGGACTCCTGCCTAGGTGCGAGGGACACCTCGGGATTCTCCTCGAGTCTTGGCATGGCAATTGGGACGCGTCTCCTCGTGAGGCGGGAGACCCAGGGTTCCTTTCCACGTGCCACAGGGATCCTGGGACTCCTATCCATTTTCAAGAGGAGTCAGTCATCGTCTCCTTTGGAAGCAATGATCTCCGCGGAACTCTCGAGTTTTCAAAGGATGTGAGGCCTCCGCTCGCGAGTAGGCGGAGAATTAGGTTTTTCTCTGTGGTCTCCAAAGGGGATTCAGACATCCCTTCGTCTTGGGAGATGCAAGACGAGCCTGCATTCAATTCACTGCAGGGATATCCGGCCTTACTTCGAGTCAGAGCATCCCGGTGTCCATTCCACTTGAGGCCACAAACTCGGGGTCCCTCAAATATACATGTAGCTGAGAGAAGCTTCCTCTTGAGGTGCTTGTGGAAAGTTGGTATTCCTCTTGAGTCTACGCCAGGGACTAAGCTCTCATCTCGAGTGTATTTCGGTCCACGGAGCCCTTTCCTGTTGGTCCAGTGACCTCAGGATCCCTCTAGACTTGAGACAGTGATCTTGGGTTTTCTCTGGAGTGTCATCAAGGAAATCAAGGCTCCTTTCACGTTTGATGTGGAACACGGAATTGCTCTGCATGCAGTGCAGGGAAATCGTGCCTCAACTCGCGGCGAGGGGGAAATCTCATTGTTTTTCTCGAGTTGCGGCCCGAACCTGGGGTATGTTCTCGAGTTACGACGGGGAGGGCCCTTCCAGACACGTGTTTGTTCAGCGACGTCAGGACTCCTGCCTAGGTGTGAGGGACACCTCGGGATTCTCCTCGAGTCTTGGCATGGCAATTTGGACGCGTCTCCACGTGAGGCGGGAGACCCAGGGTCCCTTTCCACGTGCCACAGGGATCCTGGGACTCCTATCCATTTTCAAGAGGAGTCAGGCATCGTCTCCTTTGGAAGCATTGATCTCCGCGGACCTCTCGAGTTTTCAAAGAATGTGAGGCCTCCGGTCTCGATGAGGCGGAGAACTCGGTCTTTCTCTGTGGTCTCCACAGGGGATTCAGACATCCCTTCGTCTTGTTAAATGCAAGACGAGTCTGCATTCAATTCACTGCAGGGATATCCGGCCTTACTTCGAGTCAGAGCATCTCGGTGTCCATTCCACTTGAGGCCACAAACTCAGGGTCCCTCTCACATACCTGTAGCTGAGAGAAGCCTCCTCTTGAGGTCCTTGTGGAAAGTTGGTATTCCTCTTGAGTCGAAGCCAGGGACTAAGCTCTCATCTCGAGTTGATTTGGGGTCCACGGAGCCCGTTCGTGTTGCTCCAGTGACCTCAGGATTCCTCTAGACTTGAGACAGTGATCTTGGGTTTTCTCTGGAGTGCCATCAAGGAAATCAAGGCTCCTTTCACGTTTGATGTGGAACACGGAATTGTTCTGCACGCAGTGCAGGGGAATCGGGCTTCATCCAGCGGCGAGGGGGAAGTCTCATGGTTTTTCTCGAGTTGCGGCCGGAACCTGGGGTATATTCTCGAGTTACGACGGGGAGGGCCCTTCCAGACACGTGTTTGTTCAGTGACGTCAGGACTCCTGCCTAGGTGCGAGGGTCACCTCGGGATTCTCCTCGAGTCTTGGCATGGCAATTGGACGCGTCTCCATGTGAGGCGGGAGATCCAGGGTCCCTTTCCACGTGCCACAGGGATCCTGGGACTCCTATCCATTTTCAAGAGGAGTCAGGCATCGTCTCCTTTGGAAGCATTGATCTCCGCGGACCTCTCGAGTTTTCAAAGGATGTGAGGCCTCCGCTCGTGATGAGGCGGAGGACTAGCTCTTTCTCTGTCATCTCCACAGGGGATTCAGACATCCCTTCGTTTTGGGAGATGCATGGCGATCGTGCATTCAATTCACTGCAGGGATATCCGGCCTTACTTTGAGTCAGAGCATCTCGGTGTCCATTCCACTTGAGGCCACAAACTCAGGGTCCCTCTCACATACCTGTAGCTGAGAGAAGCCTCCTCTTGAGGTGCTTGTGGAAAGTTGGTATTCCTCTTGAGTCGAAGCTAGGGACTAAACTCTCATCTCGAGTTGATTTGTGGTCCACGGAGCCCTTTCGTGTTGCTCCAGTGACCTCAGGATCCCTCTAGACTTGAGACAGAGAACTTGGGTTTTCTCTGGAGTGCCATCAAGGAAATCAAGGCTCCTTTCACGTTTGATGTGGAAAACGGAATTGCTTTGCACGCAGGGCAGGGGAATCAGGCCTCATCTCGCGGCGAGGGGGAAGTCTCATGGTTTTTCTCGAGTTGCGGCCCGAACCTGGGGTATATTCTCGAGTTACGACGGGGAGGGCCCTTCCAGACATGTGTTTGTTCAGCGACGTCAGGACTCCTGCCTAGGTGCGAGGGACACCTCGGGATTCTCCTCGAGTCTTGGCATGGGTATTGGGACGCGTCTCCACGTGAGGCGGGAGACCCAGGGTCCCTTTCCACGTGCCACATGGATCCTGGGACTCCTATCCATTTTCAAGAGGAGTCAGGCATCGTCTCCTTTGGAAGCATTGTTATCTGTGGAGCTCTCGAGTTTTCAAAGGATGTGAGGCCTCTGGTCGCGATGAGGCAGAAAGTTAGGTCTTTCTCTGTGGTCTCCTCAGGGGATCAGACATCCCTTCGTCTTGGGAGATGCAAGACGAGCCTGCATTCAATTCACTGCAGGGATATCCGGCCTTACGTCGAGTCAGAGCATCTCGGTGTCCATTCCACTTGAGGCCACAAACTCAGGGTCCCTCTCACATACCTGTACCTGAGAGAAGCCTCCTGTTGAGGTTCTTGTGGAAAGTTGATATTCCTCTTGAGTCGAAGCCAGGGACTAAGCTCTCATCTCGAGTTGATTTGGGGTCCACGGAGCCCTTTCCTGTTGCTCCAGTGACCTCAGGATCCCTCTAGACTTGAGACAGTGATCTTGGGGTTTCTCTGGAGTGCCATCAAGGAAATCAAGGCTCCTTTCACTTTTGATGTGGAACACTTAATTGCTCTGCATGCAGTGCAGGGGAATCGGGCCTCATCTCGCGGCGAGGGGGAAGTCTCATGGTTTTTCGCGAGTTGCGGGCGGAACCTGGGGTATATGCTCGAGTTACGACGGGGAGGGCCCTTCCAGACACGTGTTTGTTCAGCGACGTCAGGACTCCTGCCTAGGTGCGAGGGACACCTCGGGATTCTCCTCGAGTCTTGTCATGGCAATTTGGACGCGTCTCCATGTGAGGCGGGAGACCCAGGGGCCCTTTCCACGTGCCACAGCGATCCTGGGACTCCTATCCATTTTCAAGAGGAGTCAGGCATCGTCTCCTTCGGAAGCATTGATCTCCGCGGACCTCTCGAATTTTCAAAGGATGTGAGGCCTCTGGTCGCGATGAGGCGGTGGACTAGGTCTTTCCCTGTGGTCTCCACAGGGGTTTAGACATCCCTTCATCTTGGGAGATGCAAGACGAGCCTGCATTCAATTCACTGCAGGGATATTCGGCCTTACTTCGAGTCAGAGCATCTCGGTGTCCATTCCATTTGAGGCCACAAACTCAGGGGCCCTCTCACTTACATGTAGCTGAGAGAAGCCTCCTCTTGAGCTGCTTGTGGAAAGTTGGTATTCCTCTTGAGTCGAAGCCAGGGACTAAGCTCTCATCTCGAGTTGATTTGGGGACCACAGAGCCCTTTCATGTTGCTACAGTGACCTCAGGATCCCTCTAGACTTGAGACAGTAATCTTGGGTTTTCTCTGGAGTGCCATCAAAGAAATCAAGGCTCCTTTCATTTTTGATGTGGAATACGCAGTTGCTCTGCACGCAGGGCAGGGGAATCGGGCCTCATCTCGCGGCGAGGGGGAAGTCTCATGGTTTTTCTCGAGTTGCGGCCGGAACCTGGGGTATATTCTCGAGTTACGAAGGGGAGGGCCCTTCCAGACACGTGATAGGTGCGAGGGACACCTTTGGATTCTCCTAAAGTCTTGGCATGGCAATTGGAACGCGTCTCCACATGAGGCAAGAGACCCTTGGTCCCTTTCCACGTGCCACAGGGATCCTGGGACTCCTATCCATTTTCAAGAGGATTCAGGCATTGTCTCCTTTGGAAGCATTGATCTCCTCAGACCTCTCGAGTTTTCAAAGGATGTGAGGCCTCGGGTCGCGATGAGGCAGAGGACTAGGTCTTTCTCTGTCGTCTCCACAGGGCTTTCAGACATCCCTTCGTTTTGGGAGATGCAAGACGAGCCTGCATTCAATTCACTGCAGGGATATCCGGCCTTAATTCGAGTCAGAGCATCTCGGTGTCTTTTACACTTGAGGCCACAAATTCAGGGTCACTCTCACATACCTGTAGCTGAGAGAAGCCTCCTCTTGAGGTGCTTGTGGAAAGTTCGTATTCCTCTTGAGTCGAAGCCAGGGACTAAGCTCTCATCTCGAGTTGATTTGGGGTCCAAAGAGCCCTTTCTTGTTGCTCCAGTGACCTCAGGATCCCTCTAGACTTGAGACAGTGATCTTGGGTTTTCTCTGGAGTGCCATCAAGGAAATCAAGGCTCCTTTCAAGTTTGATGTGGAACACGGAATTGCTCTGCACACAGTGCATGGGAATCGGGCCTCATCTCGCGGCAAGGGGGATGTCTCAGGTTTTTTCTCAAGTTACGGTCGGAACCTGGGGTATATTCTCGAGTTACGACGGGGAGGGCCCTTCCAGACACGTGTTTGTTCAGCGACGTCAGGACTCCTGCCTAGGTGCGAGGGACACCTCGGGATTCTCCTCGAGTCTTGGCATGGCAATTGGGATGCGTCTCCACGTGAGGCGGGAGACCCAGGGTCCCTTTCCACGTGCCACAGGGATCCTGGGACTCCTATCCATTTTCAAGAAGAGTCAGGCATCGTCTCCTTTGGAAGCATTGATCTCAGCGGACCTCTCGAGTTTTCAAAGTATGGGAGGCCTCCGGTCTCGATGAGGCGGAGAACTAGGTCTTTCTCTGTGGTCTCCACAGGGGATTCACACATCCCTTCGTCTTGGGAGATGCAAGACAAGCCTGCTTTCAATTCACTGCAGGAATATCCGGCCTTACTTCGAGTCAGAGCATCTTCGTGTCCATTCCACTTGAGGCCACAAACTCAGGGTCCCTCTCACATACCTGTAGCTGGGAGAAGCCTCCTCTTGAGGTGCTTGTGGAAATTGGTATTCCTCTTGAGTCGAAGCCAGGGACTAAGCTCTCATCTCGAGTTGATTTGGGGTCCACGGAGCCCTTTCGTGTTGCTCCAGTGACCTCAGGATCCCTCTAGACTTGAGACAGTGATCTTTGGTTTTCTCTGGAGTGCCATCAAGGAAATCAAGGCTCCTTTCACGTTTGATGTGGAACACGGAATTGCTCTGCACACAGTGCATGGGAATCCGGTCTCATCTCGCGGCAAGGGGGATGTCTCATGGTTTTTCTCAAGTTACGGTCGGAACCTAGGGTATTTTCTCGAGTTACGACGGGGAGGGCCCTTCCAGACACGTGTTTGTTCAGCGACGTCAGGACTCCTGCCTAGGTGCGAGGGACACCTCGGGATTCTCCTCGAGTCCTGGCATGGCAATGGGGACGCGTCTCCACGTGAGGCGGGAGACCCAGTGTCCCTTTCCACGTGCCACTCGGATCCTGGGACTCCTATCCATTTTCAAGAGGAGTCAGGCATCGTCTCCTTTGGAAGCATTGATCTCCGAGGACCTCTTGAGTTTTCAAAGGATCCGAGGCCTCCGTTCGCGATGAGGCGGAGATCTAGGTCTTTCTCTGCGGTCTCCACAGGGGATTCAGACATCCCTTCGTCTTGGGAGATGCAAGACGGGCCGGCATTCAATTCACTGAAGGGATATCCGGCCTTACTTCGAGTCAGAGCATCTCGGTGTCCATTCCACATGAGGCCACAAATTCAGGGTCCCTCTCACATACCTGTAGCTGAGAGAAGCCTCCTCTTGAGGTGCTTGTGGAAACTTGGTATTCCTCTTGAGTCGAAGCCAGGGACTAAGCTCTCATCTCGAGTTGATTTGGGTTCCACGGAGCCCTTTGGTGTTGCAACAGTGACGTCAGGATCCCTCTAGACTTGAGACAGTGATCTTGGGTTTTCTCTGGAGTGCCACCAAGGAAATCAAGTCTCCTTTCACGTTTGATGTGGAACACGGAATTGCTCTGCACGCAGTGCAGGGGCATCAGGCCTCATCTCGCGCCGAGGGGGAAGTCTCATGGTTTTTCTCGAGTTGCGGCGGGAACCTGGGGTATATACTCGAGTTACGACGGGGAGGGCCCTTCCAGACAAGTGTTTGTTCAGCGACGTCAGGACTCCTGCCTAGTTGCCAGGGACACCTCTGGATTCTCCTCGAGTCTTGACATGGCAATTGGGATGCGTCTCCACGGGAGGCGGGAGACCCAGGGTCCCTTTCCACGTGTCACAGGGATCCTGGGACTCCTATCCATTTTCAAGAGGAGTCAGGCATCGTCTCCTTTGGAAGCATTGATCTCCGCAGTCCTCTCGAGTTTTCAAAGGATGTGAGGCTTCCCGTCGCGTTGAGGCGGAGAACTGGGTCTTTCTCTGTGGTCTCCACAGGGGATTCAGACAACCCTTCGTCTTGGGAGATGCAAGACGAGCCTGCATTCAATTCACTGCAGGGATATCTGGCCTTACTTCGAGTCAGAGCATCTCGGTGTCCATTCCACTTGAGGTCACAAACTCAGGGTCCCTCTCACATACCTGTAGCTGAGAGAAGCCTCCTGTTGAGGTGCTTTTGGAAAGTTGGTATTCCTCTTGAGTCGAAGCCAGGGACTAAGCTCTCATCTCGAGTTGATTTGGGGTCCACGGAGCCCTTTCGTGTTTCTCCAGTGACCTCAGGATCCCTCTAGACTTGAGACAGTGATCTTGGGTTTTCTCTGGAGTGCCGTCAAGGAAATCAAGGCTCCTTTCACGTTTGATGTGGAACACGGAATTGCTCTGCACGCAGTGCAGGGGACTCGGGCCTCATCTCGCAGCGAGGGGGAAGTCTCATGGTTTTTCTCGAGTTGCGGCCGGAACCTGGGGTGTATTCTCGAGTTACGACGGGGAGGGACCTTCCAGACACGTGTTTGTTCAGCGACGTCAGGACTCCTGCCTAGGTGCGAGGGACACCTCGGGATTCTCCTCGAGTCTTCGCATGGCAATTGGGACGCGTCTCCACGTGAGGCGGGAGACGCAGGGTCCCTTTCCACGTGCCACAGGGATCCTGGGACTCCTATCCATTTTCAAGAGGAGTCAGGCATCGTCTCCTTTGGAAGCATTGATCTCCGCGGACGTCTCGAGTTTTCAAAGGATGTGAGGCCTCCGGTCGCGTTGAGGCGGAGAACTAGGTCTTTCTCTGTGGTCTCCACAGGGGATTCAGACAACCCTTCGTCTTGGGAGATGCAAGACGAGCCTGCATTCAATTCACTGCAGGGATATCTGGCCTTACTTCGAGTCAGAGCATCTCGGTGTCCATTCGACTTGAGGCCACAAACTCAGGGTCCCTCTCACATACCTGTAGCTGAGAGAAGCCTCCTCTTGAGGTGCTTGTGGAAACTTGGTATTCCTCTTGAGTCGAAGCCAGGGACTAAGCTCTCATCTCGAGTTGATTTGGGGTCCACGGAGCCCTTTCGTGTTGCTCCAGTGACCTCAGGAACCCTCTAGACTTGAGACAGTGATCTTGGGTTTTCTCTGGAGTGCCATCAAGGAAATCAAGTCTCCTTTCTTTTTTGTTGTGGAATACGGAATTGCTCTGCACGCAGTGCAGGGGAATCGGGCCTCATCTCGCAGCGAGGGGGAAGTCTCATGGTTTTTCTCGAGTTGCGGCCGGAACCTGGGGTATATTCTCGAGTTACGACGGGGAGGGCCCTTCCAGACATGTGTTTGTTCAGCGACGTCAGGACTCCTGCCTAGGTGCGAGGGACACCTCGGGATTCTCCTCGAGTCTTGGCATGGCAATTGGGACGCGTCTCCACGTGAGGCGGGAGACGCAGGGTCCCTTTCCACGTGCCACAGGGATCCTGGGACTCCTATCCATTTTCAAGAGGAGTCAGGCATCGTCTCCTTTGGAAGCATTGATCTCCGCGGACTTCTCGAGTTTTCAAAGGATGTGAGGCCTCTGTTCGCGTTGAGACGGAGACTAGGTCTTTCTCTGTGGTCTCCACAGGGGATTCAGACAACCCTTCGTCTTGGGAGATGCAAGACGAGCCTGCATTCAATTCACTGCAGGGATATCCAGCCTTACTTCGAGTCAGAGCATCTCGGGGTCCATTCCACTTGAGGCCACAAACTCAGGGTCCCTCTCACATACATGTAGTTGAGAGAAGCCTCCTCTTGAGGTGCTTGTGGAAAGTTGGTATTCCTCTTGAGTCGAAGCCAGGGACTAAGCTCTCATCTCGAGTTGATTTGGGGTCCACGGAGCCCTTTCGTGTTGCTCCAGTGACCTCAGGATCCCTCTAGACTTGAAACAGTGACCTTGGGTTTTCTCTGGAGTGCCATCAAGGATATAAAGGCTCCTTTCACGTTTGATGTGGAACACGGAATTGCTCTGCACGCAGTGCAGGGGAATCGGACCTCATCTCGCGGCGAGGGGGAAGTGTCATGGTTTATCTCGAGTTGCGGCCGGAACCTGGGGTATATTCTCGAGTTACGACGGGGAGGGCCATTCCTTACACGTGTTTGTTCAGCGACGTCAGGACTCCTGCATAGGTGCGAGGGACACCTCGGGATTCTCCTCGAGTCTTGGCATGGCAATTGGGACGTGTCTCCACGTGAGGCGGGAGACCCAGGGTCCCTTTCCACGTGCCACATTGATCCTGGGACTCCTATCCATTTTCAAGAGGAGTCAGGCATCGTCTCCTTTGGAAGCATTAATCTCCGCGGACCTCTCGAGTTTTCAAAGGATGTGAGGCCTCCGGTCGCGATGAGGCGGAGGACTAGGTCTTTCTCTGTGGACTCCACAGGGGATTCAGACATCCCTTCGTCTTGGGAGATGCAAGATGAGCCTGCATTCAATTCACTCCAGGGATATCTGGTCTTACTTCGAGTCACAGCATCTCGGTGTCCATTCCACTTGAGGCCTCAAACTCAGGGTCCCTCTCACATACCTGTAGCTGAGAGAAGCCTCCTCTTGAGGTGCATGTGGAAAGTTGGTATTCCTCTTGAGTCGAAGCTAGGGACTAAGCTCTCATCTCGAGTTGATTTGGGGTCCACGGAGCCCTTTCGTGTTGCTCCAGTGACCTCAGGATCCCTCTAGACTTGAGACAGTGATCTTGGGTTTTCTCTGGAGTGCCATCAAGGAAATCAAGGCTCCTTTCACGTTTGATGTGGAACACGGAAATGTTCTGCATGCAGTGCAGGGGAATCGGGCCTCATCTCGCGGCGAGGGGGAAGTCTCATGGTTTTTCTCGAGTTGCGGCCGGAACCTGGGGTATATTCTCGAGTTACGACGGGGAGGGCCCTCCCAGACACGTGTTTGTTCAGCGACGTCAGGACTCCTGCCTAGGTGCGAGGGACACCTCGGGATTCTTCTCGAGTCTTGGCATGGCAATTGCGACGCCTCTCCATGTGAGGCGGGAGACCCAGGGTCCCTTTCCACGTGCCACAGGGATCCTGGGACTCCTATCCATTTTCAAGAGGAGTCAGGCATCGTCTCCTTTGGAAGCATTGATCTCCGCAGACCTCTCGAGTTTTCAAAGGATGTGGGGCCTTCGGGCTCGATGAGCGGAGAACGATGTCTTTCTCTGTGGTCTCCACAGGGGATTCAGACAACCCTTCGTCTTGGGAGATGCAAGACGATCCTGCATTCAATTCACTGCAGGGATATCCGGCCTTACTTCGAGTCAGAGCATCTCGGTGTCCATTCCACTTGAGGCCACAAATTCAGGGTTCCTCTCACATACCTGTAGCTGAGCGAAGCTTCCTCTTGAGGTGCTTGTGGAAAGTTGGTATTCCCCTTGAGTCTAAGCCAGGGACTAAGCTCTCATCTCGAGTTGATTTGGGGTCCTTGGAGCCCTTTCGTGTTGCTCCAGGGACCTCAGGATCCCTCTAGACTTGAGACACTGATGTTGGGTTTTCTCTGGAGTGCCATCAAGGAAATCAAGGCTCCTTTCATTTTTGATGTGGAATACGGAATTGCTCTGCACGCAGGGCAGGGGAATCGGGCCTCATCTCGCGGCGAGGGGGAAGTCTCATGGTTTTTCTCGAGTTGCGGCCGGAACCTGGGGTATATTCTCGAGTTACGACGGGGAGGTCCCTTCCAGACATGTGTTTGTTCAGCGACGTCAGGACTCCTGCCTAGGTGCGAGGGACACCTCGGGATTCTCCTCGAGTCTGGCATGGCAATTGGGACGTGTGTCCATGTGAGGCGGGAGACCCAGGTTCCCTTTCCAAGTGGCACAGGGATCCTGGGACTCCTATCCATTTTCAAGAGGAGTCAGGAATCGTCTCCTTTAGAAGCATTGATCTCTTCAGACCTCTCCAGTTTTCAAAGGATGTGAGGCCTCCGGTCGCGATGAGGCGGAGGAGTAGGTCTTTCTCTGTGGTCTCCACAGGGGATTCAGACAACCCTTCGTCTTGGGAGATGCAAGACGAGCCTGCATTCAATTCACTGCAGGGATATCCGGTCTTACTTCGAGTCAGAGCATCTCGGTGTCCTTTCCACTTGAGGCCACAAACTCGGGGTCCCTCAAATATACCTGTAGCTGAGAGAAGCCTCCTCTTGAGGTGCTTGTGGAAAGTTGGTATTCCTCTTGAGTCTAAGCCAGGGACTAAGCTCTCATCTCGAGTTGATTTGGGGTCCATGGAGCCCTTTCATGTGGCTCCAGTGACCTCAGGATCCCTCTAGACTTGAGACAGTGATCTTGGGTTTTCTCTGGAGTGCCATCAAGGAAATCAAGGCTCCTTTCTTTTTTGATGTGGAATACGGAATTGCTCTGCACGCAGGGCAGGGGAATCGGGCCTCATCTCGCGGCGAGGGGGAAGTCTCATGGTTTTTCTCGAGTTGCGGCCGGAACCTGGGGTATATTCTCGAGTTACAACGGGGAGGGCCCTTCCAGACACGTGTTTGTTCAGTGACGTCAGGACTCCTGCCTAGGTGCGAGGGACACCTCGGGATTCGCCTCGAATCTTGGCATGGCAATTGGGACGCCTCTCCACGTGAGGCGGGAGACCCAGTGTCCCTTTCCCCGTGCCACAGGGATCCTGGGACTCCTATCCATTTTCAAGAGGAGTCAGGTATCGTTTCCTTTGGAAGCATTGATCTCCGCGGACCTCTCGAGTTTTCATAGGATGTGAGGCCTCCGCTCGCGATGAGGCGGAGAATTAGGTCTTTCTCTGTGGTCTCCACAGGGGATTCAGACATCCCTTCGCCTTGGGAGATGCAAGACGAGCCTGCATTCAATTCACTGCAGGGATATCCGGCCTTACTTCGAGTCAGAGCATCTCGGTGTCCATTCCATTTGAGGCCACAAACTCCGGGGCCCTCTCACATACCTGTAGCTGAGAGAAGCCTCCTCTTGAGGTGCTTGTGGAAAGTTGGTATTCTTCTTGAGTCGAAGCCAGGGACTAAACTCTCATCTCGAGTTGATTTCGGGTCCACAGAGACCTTTTGTGTTGCTACAGTGACCTCAGGATCCCTCTAGACTTGAAACAGTGATCTTGGGTTTTCTCTGGAGTGCCATCAAGGAAATCAAGGCTCCTTTCACGTTTGATGTCGAACACGGAATTGCTCTGCATGCAGTGCAGGGGAATCGGGCCTCAACTCGCGGCGAGGGGTAAATCTCATGGTTTTTTTCAGTTCCGGCCGGAACCTGGGATATATTCTCGAGTTACGACGCGGAGGGCCCTTCCAGACACGTGTTTGTTGAGCGACGTCAGGACTCCTGCCTAGGTGCAAGGGACACCTCGGGATTCTCCTCGAGTCTTGGCATGGCATTTTGGACGCGTCTCCACGTGAGGCGGGAGACCCAGGGTCCCTTTTCACGTGCCACAGGGATCCTGGGACTCCTATCCATTTTCAAGAGGAGTCAGGCATCGTCTCCTTTGGAAGCATTGATCTCCTCGGACCTCTCGAGTTTTCAAAGGATGTGAGGCCTCGGTTCGCGTTGAGGCGGAGAACTCGGTCTTTCTCTGTGGTCTCCCCAGCGGATTCAGACATCCCTTCGTCTTGGGAGATGCAAGATGAGCCTGCATTCAATTCACTGCAGGGATATCCGGCCTTACTTCGAGTCAGAGCATCTCGGTGTCCATTCCACTTGAGGCAACAAACTCAGGGTCCCTCTCACATACCTTTAGCTGAGAGAAGCCTCCTCTTTAGGTGCTTGTGGAAAGTTCGTATTCCTCTTGAGTCGAAGCCAGGGACTAATCTCTCATCTCGAGTTGATTTGGGGTTCATGGAGCCCTTTGGTGTTGCTCCAGTGACCTCAGGATCCCTCTAGACTTGAGACAGTGATCTTGGGTTTTCTCTGGAGTGCCATCAAGGAAATCAAGGCTCCTTTCACGTTTGATGTGGAACACGGAATTGCTCTGCACGCAGGGCAGGGGAAATGGGCCTCATCCCGCGGCGAGGGGGAAGTCTCATGGTTTTTCTCGAGTTGCGGCCGGAACCTGGGGTATATTCTCCAGTTACGACGGGGAGGGCCCTTCCAGACACGTGTTTGTTCAGCGACGTCTGGACTCCTGCCTAGGTGCGAGGGACAACTCGGGATTCTCCTCGAGTTTTGACATGGCAATTGAGACGCGTCTCCAAGTGAGGCGGGAGACCCAGTGTCCCTTTCCACGTGCCACTCGGATCCTGGGACTCCTATCCATTTTCAAGAGGAGTCAGGCATCGTCTCCTTTGGAAGCATTGATCTCCGAGGACCTCTTGAGTTTTCAAAGGATCCGAGGCCTCCGTTCGCGATGAGGCGGAGAACTAGGTCTTTCTCTGCGGTCTCCACAGGGGATTCAGACATCCCTTCGTCTTGGGAGATTCAAGACGGGCCGGCATTCAATTAACTGAAGGGATATCCGGCCTTACTTCGAGTCAGAGCATCTCGGTGTCCATTCCACATGAGGCCACAAATTCAGGGTCCCTCTCACATACCTGTAGCTGAGAGAAGCCTCCTCTTGAGGTGCTTGTGGAAACTTGGTATTCCTCTTGAGTCGAAGCCAGGGACTAAGCTCTCATCTCGAGTTGATTTGGGTTCCACGGAGCCCTTTGGTGTTGCAACAGTGACGTCAGGATCCCTCTAGACTTGAGACAGTGATCTTGGGTTTTCTCTGGAGTGCCACCAAGGAAATCAAGTCTCCTTTCACGTTTGATGTGGAACACGGAATTGCTCTGCACGCAGTGCAGGGGCATCGGGCCTCATCTCGCGCCGAGGGGGAACTCTCATGGTTTTTCTCGAGTTGCGGCGGGAACCTGGGGTATATACTCGAGTTACGACGGGGAGGGCCCTTCCAGACAAGTGTTTGTTCAGCGATGTCAGGACTCCTGCCTAGGTGCCAGGGACACCTCTGGATTCTCCTCGAGTCTTGACATGGCAATTGGGATGCGTCTTCACGTGAGGCGGGAGACCCAGGGTCCCTTTCCACGTGTCACAGGGATCCTGGGACTCCTATCCATTTTCAAGAGGAGTCAGGCATCGTCTCCTTTGGAAGCATTGATCTCCGCCGACCTCTCGAGTTTTCAAAGGATGTGAGGCTTCCCGTCGCGATGAGGCGGAGAACTGGGTCTTTCTCTGTGGTCTCCACAGGGGATTCAGACATCCCTTCGTCTTGGGAGATGCAAGACGACCCTGCATTCAATTCACTGCAGGGATATCCGGCCTAACTTCGAGTCAGAGCTTCTCGGTGTCCATTCCACTTGAGGTCACAAACTCAGGGTCCCTCTCACATACCTGTAGCTGAGAGAAGCCTCCTCTTGAGGTGCTTGGGGAAAATTGGTATTCCTCTTGAGTCGAAGCCAGGGACTAAGCTCTCATCTCGGGATGATTTGGGGTCCACGGAGCCATTTCGTGTTGCTACAGTGACCTCAGGATCCCTCTAGACTTGAGAGACTGATCTTGGGTTTTCCCTGGAGTGCCATCAAGGAAATCAAGGCTCCTTTCATTTTTGATGTGGAATACGGAATTGCTCTGCACGCAGGGCAGGGGAATTTGGCCTCATCTCGCGGCGAGGGGGAAGTCTCATGGTTTTTCTCGAGTTGCGGCCGGAACCTGAGGTATATTCTCGAGTTACGACGGGGAGGTCCCTTCCAGACACGTGTTTGTACAGCGACGTCAGGACTCCTGCCTAGGTGCGAGGGACACCTCGGGATTCTCCTCGAGTCTGGCATGGCAATTGGGACGTGTCTCCACGTGAGGCGGGAGACCCAGGGTCCCTTTCCAAGTGCCACAGTGATCCTGGGACTCCTATCCATTTTCAAGAAGAGTCAGGCATCGTCTCCTTTAGAAGCATTGATCTCTGCAGACCTCTCGAGTTTTCAAAGGATGTGAGGCCTCCGGTCGCGATGAGGCGGAGGAGTAGGTCTTTCTCTGTGGTCTCCACAGGGGATTCAGACATCCCTTCGTCTTGGGAGATGCAAGACGAGCCTGCATTCAATTCACTGCAGGGATATCCGGCCTTACTTCGAGTCAGAGCATCTCGGTGTCCATTCCACTTGAGGTCACAAACTCAGGGTCCCTCTCACATACCTGTAGCTGAGAGAAGCCTCCTCTTGAGTTGCTTGTGGAAAGTTGGTATTCCACTTGTGTCGAAGCCAGGGACTAAGCTCTCATCTCGAGTTGATTTGGGGTCCATGGAGCCCTTTCATGTGGCTCCAGTGACCTCAGGATCCCTCTAGACTTGAGACAGTGATCTTGCGTTTTCTCTGGAGTGCCATCAAGGAAATCAAGGCTACTTTCACGTTTGATGTGGAAAACGGAATTGCTCTGCATGCAGTGCAGGGGAATCGGGCCTCAACTCGCGGCGAGGGGGAAATCTCATGGTTTTTCTCGAGTTGCGGCCGGAACCTGGGGTATATTCTCGAGTTACGACGGGGAGGGCCCTTCCAGACACGTGTTTGTTCAGCGACGTCAGGACTCCTGACTAAGTGCGAGGGACACCTCGGGATTCTCCTCGAGTCTTGGCATGGCAATTGGGACGTGTTTCCACGTGAGGCGGGAGACCCAGGGTCCCTTTCCAAGTGCCACAGTGATCCTGGGACTCCTATCCATTTTCAAGAAGAGTCAGGCATCGTCTCCTTTAGAAGCATTGATCTCTGCAGACCTCTCGAGTTTTCAAAGGATGTGAGGCCTCCGGTCGCGATGAGGCGGAGGAGTAGGTCTTTCTCTGTGGTCTCCACAGGGGATTCAGACATCCCTTCGTCTTGGGAGATGCAAGACGAGCCTGCATTCAATTCACTGCAGGGATATCCGGCCTTACTTCGAGTCAGAGCATCTCGGTGTCCATTCCACTTGAGGTCACAAACTCAGGGTCCCTCTCACATACCTGTAGCTGAGAGAAGCCTCCTCTTGAGTTGCTTGTGGAAAGTTGGTATTCCACTTGTGTCGAAGCCAGGGACTAAGCTCTCATCTCGAGTTGATTTGGGGTCCATGGAGCCCTTTCATGTGGCTCCGGTGATCTCAGGATCCCTCTAGACTTGAGACAGTGATCTTGCGTTTTCTCTGGAGTGCCATCAAGGAAATCAAGGCTACTTTCACGTTTGATGTGGAAAACGGAATTGCTCTGCATGCAGTGCAGGGGAATCGGGCCTCAACTCGCGGCGAGGGGGAAATCTCATGGTTTTTCTCGAGTTGCGGCCGGAACCTGGGGTATATTCTCGAGTTACGACGGGGAGGGCCCTTCCAGACACGTGTTTGTTCAGCGACGTCAGGACTCCTGCCTAAGTGCGAGGGACACTTCGGGATTCTCCTCGAGTCTTGGCATGGCAATTGGGACGCGACTCCACGTGAGGCGGGAGACCCAGTGTCCCTTTCCACGTGCCACAGGGATCCTGGGATTCCTATCCATTTTCAAGAGGAGTCAGGCATCGTCTCCTTTGGAAGCATTGATCTCCGCAGACCTCTCGAGTTTTCAAAGGATGTGAGGCCTCTGGTCGCGATGAGGCGGAGAACTCGGTCTTTCTCTGTGGTCTCCACAGGGGATTCAGACATCCCTTCTACTTGGGAGATGCAAGACGAGCCTGCATTCAATTCACTGCAGGGATATCCGGCCTTACTTCGAGTCAGAGAATCTCGGTGTCCATTCCACTTGAGGCCACAAACTCAGTGGCCCTCTCACATAGCTGTAGCTGAGAGAAGCCTCCTCTTGAGGTGCTTGTGGAAAGTTGCTATTCCTCTTGAGTCGAAGCCAGGGACTAAGCTCTCATCTCGAGTTGATTTGGGGTCCACGGAGCCATTTCATGTTGCTCCAGTGACCTCAGGATCCCTCTAGACTTGAGACAGTGATCTTGGGTTTTCTCTGGAGTGCCATCAAGGAAATCAAGGCTCCTTTCACGTTTGATGTGGAACACGGAATTGCTCTGCATGCAGTGCAGGGGAATCGGGTCTCAACTCGCGGCGAGGGGGAAATCTCAAGGTTTTTCTCGAGTTGCGGCCGGAACCTGGGGTATATACTCGAGTTACGATGGGGAGGGCCCTTCCAGACACGTGTTTGTTCAGCGACGTCAGGACTCCTGCCTAGGTGCGAGGGACACATCGGGATTCTCCTCGAGTCTTGGCATGGCAATTGGGACGCGTCTCCACGTGAGGCGGGAGACCCAGGGTCCCTTTCCACGTGCCACAGGGATCCTGGGACACCTATCCATTTTCAAGAGGAGTCAGGCATCGTCTCCTTTGGAAGCATTGATCTCCGCGGACCTCTCGAGTTTTCAAAGGATGTGAGGCCTCCGCTCGCGATGAGGCGCAGAATTAGGTCTTTCTCTGTGGTCTCCACAGGGGATTCAGACATCCCTTCGTCTTGGGAGATGCAAGATGAGCCTGCATTCAATTCACTGCAGGGATATCCGGTCTTACTTCGAGTCAGAGCATCTCGGTGTCCATTCCACTTGATGCCACAAACTCAGGGTCCCTCTCACATACCTGTAGCTGAGAGAAGCCTCCTCTTGAGGGGCTTGTGGAAAGTTCATATTCCTCTTGAGTTGAAGCCAGGGACTAAGCTCTCATCACGAGTTGATTTGTGGTCCACGGAGCCCTTTCCTGTTGGTCCAGTGACCTCAGGATCCCTCTAGACTTGAAACAGTGAATTTGGGTTTTCTCTGGAGTGCCATCAAGGAAATCAAGGCTCCTTTCACGTTTGATGTCGAACACGGAATTACTCTGCATGCAGTGCAGGGGAATCGGGCCTCAACTCGCGGGGAGGGGTAAATCTCATGGTATTTTTCAGTTGCGGCCGGAACCTGGGATATATTCTCGAGTTACGACAGGGAGGGCCCTTCCAGACACGTGTTTGTTGAGCGACGTCAGGACTCCTGCCTAGGTGCGAGGGACACCTCGGGATTCTCCTCGAGTCTTGCCATGGCAATGGGGACGCGTCTCCACGTGAGGCGGGAGACCCAGGGTCCCTTTTCACGAGCCACAGGAATCCTAGGACTCCTATCCATTTTCAAGAGGAGTCAGGCATCGTCTCCTTTGGAAGCATTGATCTCCGGGGACCTCTCGAGTTTTCAAAGGATGTGAGGCCTCCGGTCGCGATGAGGCGGAGAACACGGTCTTTCTCTGTGGTCTCCACAGGGGATTCACACATCCCTTCGTCTTGGGAGATGCAAGACGAGCCTGCATTCAATTCACTGCAGGAATATCCGGCCTTACTTCGAGTCAGAGCATCTCGGTGTCCATTCCACTTGAGGCCACAAACTCAGGGTCCCTCAAATATACCTGTAGCTGAGAGAAGCCTCCTCTTGAGGTGCTTGTGGAAAGTTGGTATTCCTCTTGAGTCAAAACCAGGGACTAAGCTCTCATCTCGAGTTGATTTGGGGTCCACAGAGCCCTTACTTGTTGCTCCAGTGACTTCAGGATCCCTCTAGACTTGAGACAGTGATCTTGGGTTTTCTCTGGAGTGCCATCAAGGAAATCAAGGCTCCTTTCTATTTTGATGTGGAATACGGAATTGCTCTGCACGCAGGGCAGGGGAATCGGGCCTCATCTCGCGGCGAGGGGGGAGTCTCATGGTTTTTCTTGAGTTGCGGCCGGAACCTGGGGTATATTCTCGAGTTACGACGGGGAGGGGACTTCCAGACACGTGTTTGTTCAGTGACGTCAGGACTCCTGCCTAGGTGCGAGGGACACCTGGGTATTCTCCTCGAGTCTTGGCATGGCAATTGGGACGCCTCTCCACGTGAGGCGGGAGACCCAGGGTCCCTTTTCACGTGCCACAGGGATCCTGGGACTCCTATCCATTTTCAAGAGGAGTCAGGCATCGTCTCTTTGGAAGCATTGATCTCCTCGGACCTCTAGAGTTTTCAAAGGATGTGAGGCCTCCGGTCGCGATGAGGCGGAGAACTCGCTCTTTCTCTGTGTTCTCCCCAGCGGATTCAGACATCCCTTCGTCTTGGGAGATGCAAGATGAGCCTGCATTCAATTCACTGCAGGGATATCCGGCCTTACTTCGAGTCAGAGCATCTCGGTGTCCATTCCACTTGAGGCAACAAACTCAGGGTCCCTCTCACATACCTGTAGCTGAGAGAAGCCTCCTCTTGAGGTGCTTGTGGAAAGTTCGTATTCCTCTTGAGTCGAAGCCAGGGACTAAGCTCTCATCTCGAGTTGATTTGGGGTCCACTGAGCCCTTTGTTGTTGCTACAGTGACCTCAGGATCCCTCTAGACTTGAGACACTGATCTTGGGTTTTCTCTGGAGTGCCATCAAGGAAATCAAGGCTCCATTCATTTTTGATGTGGAATACGGAATTGCTCTGCACGCAGGGCAGGGGAATTGGGCCTCATCTCGCGGCGAGGGGGAAGTCTCTTGGTTTTTCTCGAGTTGCGGCCTGAACCTGGGGTATATTCTCGAGTTACGACGGGGAGGTCCCTTCCAGACACGTGTTTGTACAGCGACGTCAGGACTCCTGCCTAGGTGCGAGGGACACCTCGGGATTCTCCTCGAGTCTGGCATGGCAATTGGGACGCGTCTCCACGTGAGGCGGGAGACCCAGTGTCCCTTTCCACGTGCCACAGGGATCCTGGGACTACTATCCATTTTCAAGAGGAGTCAGGCATCGTCTCCTTTGGAAGCATTGATCTCCGCAGACCTCTCGAGTTTTCAAAGGATGTGAGGCCTCCGGTCGCGATGAGGCGGAGGAGTAGGTCTTTCTCTGTGGTCTCCACAGGGGATTCAGACATCCCTTCTTCTTGGGAGATGCAAGACGAGCCTGCATTCAATTCACTGCAGGGATATCCGGCCTTACTTCGAGTCAGAGCATCTCGGTGTCCATTCCACTTGATGCCACAAACTCAGGGTCCCTCTCACATACCTGTAGCTGAGAGAAGCCTCCTCTTGAGGGGCTTGTGGAAAGTTCATATTCCTCTTGAGTTGAAGCCAGGGACTAAGCTCTCATCTCGAGTTGATTTGTGGTCCACGGAGCCCTTTCCTGTTGGTCCAGTGACCTCAGGATCCCTCTAGACTTGAAACAGTGATCTTGGGTTTTCTCTGGAGTGCCATCAAGGAAATCAAGGCTCCTTTCACGTTTGATGTGGAACACGGAATTGCTCTGCACGCAGGGCAGGGGAATCGGGCCTCATCTCGCGGCGAGGGGGGAGTCTCATGGTTTTTCTCGAGTTGCGGCCGGAACCTGGGGTATATTCTCGAGTTACGACAGGGAGGGGCCTTCCAGAACCGTGTTTGTTCAGCGACGTCAGGACTCCTGCCTAGGTGCGAGGGACACCTCGGGATTCTCCTCGAGTCTTGCATGGCAATTGGGACGTGTCTCCACGTGAGGCGGGAGACCCAGGGTCCCTTTCCAAGTGTCACAGTGATCCTGGGACCCCTATCCATTTTCAAGAAGAGTCAGGCATTGTCTCCTTTGTAAGCATTGATCTCTTCAGACCTCTCGAGTTTTCAAAGGATGTGAGGCCTCCGGTCGCGATGAGGCGGAGGAGTAGGTCTTTCTCTGTGGTCTCCACAGGGGATTCAGACAACCCTTCGTCTTGGGAGATGCAAGACGAGCCTGCATTCAATTCACTGCAGGGATATCCGGCCTTACTTCGAGTCAGAGCATCTCGGTGTGCATTCCACATGAGGCCACAAACTCAGGGTCCCTCTCACATACCTGTAGCTGAGAGAAGCCTCCTCTTGAGTTGCTTGTGGAAAGTTGGTATTCCTCTTGTGTCGAAGCCAGGGACTAAGCTCTCATCTCGAGTTGATTTGGGGTCCATGGAGCCCTTTCATTTTGCTCCAGTGACCTCAGGATCCCTCTAGACTTGAGACAGTGATCTTGGGTTTTCTCTGGAGTGTCATCAAGGAAATCAAGGCTCCTTTCACGTTTGATGTGGAAAACGGAATTGCTCTGCATGCAGTGCAGGGGAATCGGGCCTCATGTCGCGTCGAGGGGGAAGTCTCATGGTTTTTCTCGAGTTGCGGCCGGAACCTGGGGTATATTCTCGAGTTATGATGGGGAGGGCCCTTCCATACACGTGTTTGTTCAGCGACATCAGGACTCCTGCCTAGGTGCGACGGACACCTCGGGATTCTCCTCGAGTCTTGGCATGGCAATTGGGACGCGACTCCACGTGAGGCGGGAGACCCAGGGTCCCTTTCCACGTGCCACAGGGATCCTGGGACTCCTATCCATTTTCAAGAGGAGTCAGGCATCGTCTCCTTTGGAAGCATTGATCTCCGCAGACCTCTCGAGTTTTCAAAGGATGTGAGGCCTCTCGTCGCGATGAGGCGGAGAACTCGGTCTTTCTCTGTGGTCTCCACAGGGAATTCAGATATCCCTTCTTCTTGGGAGATGCAAGACGAGCCTGCATTCAATTCACTGCAGGGATATCCGGCCTTACTTCGAGTCAGAGCATCTCCGTGTCCATTCCACTTGAGGCCACAAACTCAGTGGCCCACTCACATAGCTGTAGCTGAGAGAAGCCTCCTCTTGAGGTGCTTGTGGAAAGTTGGTATTCCTCTTGAGTCGAAGCCAGGGACTAAGCTCTCATCTCGAGTTGATTTGGGGTCCACGGAGCCATTTCATGTTGCTCCAGTGACCTCAGGATCCCTCTCGACTTGAGACAGTGATCTTGGGTTTTCTCTGGAGTGCCATCAAGGAAATCAAGGCTCCTTTCACGTTTGATGTGGAACACGGAATTGCTCTGCACGCAGGGCAGGGGAATCGGGCCTCATCTCGCGGCGAGGGGGAAATCTCATGGTTTTTCTCGAGTTGCGGCCGGAACCTGGGGTATATTCTCGAGTTACGACGGGGAGGGCCCTTCCAGACACGTGTTTGTTCAGCGACGTCAGGACTCCTGCCTAGGTGCGAGGGACACCTGGGGATTCTCCTCGAGTCTTGGCATGGCAATTGGGACGCCTCTCCACGTGAGGCGGGAGACCCAGTGTCCCTTTCCACGTGCCACAGGGATCCTGGGACTCCTATCCATTTTCAAGAGGAGTCAGGCATCGTTTCCTTTGGAAGCATTGATCTCCGCGGACCTCTCGAGTTTTCAAAGGATGTGAGGCCTCCGCTCGCGATGAGGCGGAGAATTAGGTCTTTCTCTGTGGTCTCCACAGGGGATTCAGACATCCCTTCGCCTTGGGAGATGCAAGACGAGCCTGCATTCAATTCACTGCAGGGATATCCGGCCTTACTTCGAGTCAGAGCATCTCGGTGTCCATTCCATTTGAGGCCACAAACTCAGGGGCCCTCTCACATACCTGTAGCTGAGAGAAGCCTCCTCTTGAGGTGCTTGTGGAAAGTTGGTATTCTTCTTGAGTCGAAGCCAGGGACTAAACTCTCATCTCGAGTTGATTTCGGGTCCACAGAGCCCTTTCGTGTTGCTACAGTGACCTCAGGATCCCTCTAGACTTGAAACAGTGATCTTGGGTTTTCTCTGGAGTGCCATCAAGGAAATCAAGGCTCCTTTCACGTTTGATGTGGAACACGGAATTGTTCTGCATGCAGTGCAGGGGAATCGGGCCTCAACTCGCGGCGAGGGGTGAATCTCATGGTTTTGTTCAGTTGCGGCCGGAACCTGGGATATATTCTCGAGTTACGACGGGGAGGGCCCTTCCAGACACGTGTTTGTTGAGCGACGTCAGGACTCCTGCCTAGGTGCGAGGGACACCTCGGGATTCTCCTCGAGTCTTGGCATGGCATTTTGGCCGCGTCTCCACGTGAGGCGGGAGACCCAGGGTCCCTTTTCACGTGCCACAGGGATCCTGGGACTCCTATCCATTTTCAAGAGGAGTCAGGCATCGTCTCTTTGGAAGCATTGATCTCCTCGGACCTCTCGAGTTTTCAAAGGATGTGAGGCCTCCGGTCGCGATGAGGCGGAGTACTCGGTCTTTCTGTGGTCTCCCCAGCGGATTCAGACATCCCTTCGTCTTGGGAGATGCAAGACGAGCCTGCATTCAATTCACTGCAGGGATATCCGGCCTTACTTCGAGTCAGAGCATCTCGGTGTCCATTCCATTTGAGGCCACAAACTCAGGGTCCCTCTCACATACCTGTAGCTGAGAGAAGCCTCTTCTTGAGGTGCTTGTGGAAAGTTGGTATTCCTCTTGACTCGAAGCCAGGGACTAAGCTCTCATCTCGAGTTGATTTGGGGTCCACGGAGCCCTTTCGTGTTGCTCCAGTGACCTCAGGATCCCTCTAGACTTGAGACAGTGACGTTGGGTTTTCTCTGGAGTGCCATCAAGGAAATCAAGGCTCCTTTCACGTTTGATGTGGAACACGGAATTGCTCTGCACGCAGGGCAGGGGAAATGGGCCTCATCCCGCGGCTAGGGGGAAGTCTCATGGTTTTTCTCGAGTTGCGGCCGGAACCTGGGGTATATTCTCGAGTTACGACGGCGAGGGCCCTTCCAGACACGTGTTTGTTCAGCGACGTCTGGACTCCTGCCTAGGTGCGAGGGACAACTAGGGATTCTCCTCGAGTTTTGGCATGGCAATTGAGACGCGTCTCCACGTGAGGCGGGAGACCTAGTGTCCCTTTCCACGTGCCACACGGATCCTGGGACTCCTATCCATTTTCAAGAGGAGTCAGGCATCGTCTCCTTTGGAAGCATTGATCTCCGCAGACCTCTTGAGTTTTCAAAGGATCCGAGGCCTCCGTTCGCGATGAGGCGGAGAACTAGGTCTTTCTCTGTGGTCTCCACAGGGGATTCAGACATCCCTTCGTCTTGGGAGATTCAAGACGGGCCGGCATTCAATTCACTGAAGGGATATCCGGCCTTACTTCGAGTCAGAGCATCTCGGTGTCCATTCCACATGAGGCCACAAATTCAGGGTCCCTCTCACATACCTGTAGCTGAGAGAAGCCTCCTCTTGAGGTGCTTGTGGAAACTTGGTATTCCTCTTGAGTCGAAGCCAGGGACTAAGCTCTCATCTCGAGTTGATTTGGGTTCCACGGAGCCCTTTGGTGTTGCAACAGTGACGTCAGGATCCCTCTAGACTTGAGACAGTGATCTTGGGTTTTTTCTGGAGTGCCACCAAGGAAATCAAGTCTCCTTTCACGTTTGATGTGGAACACGGAATTACTCTGCACGCAGTGCAGGGGCATCGGGCCTCATCTCGCGCCGAGGGGGAAGTCTCATGGTTTTTCTCGAGTTGCGGCCGGAACCTGGGGTATATTCTCGATTTATGACGGGGAGGGCCCTTCCAGACAAGTGTTTGTTCAGCGACGTCAGGACTCCTGCCTAGGTGCCAGGGACACTTCTGGATTCTCCTCGAGTCTTGACATGGCAATTGGGACGCGTCTCCACGTGAGGCGGGAGACCCAGGGTCCCTTTTCACGTGCCACACGGATCCTGGGACGCCTATCCATTTTCAAGAGGAGTCAGGCATCGTCTCCTTTGGAAGCATTGATCTCCGCGGTCCCCTCGAGTTTTCAAAGGATGTGAGGCTTCCCGTCGCGATGAGGCGGAGAACTGGGTCTTTCTCTGTGGTCTCCACAGGGGATTCAGATATCCCTTCGTCTTGGGAGATGCAAGACGAGCCTGCATTCAATTCACTGCAGGGATATCCGGCCTAACTTCGAGTCAGAGCTTCTCGGTGTCCATTCCACTTGAGGTCACAAACTCAGGGTCCCTCTCACATACCTGTAGCTGAGAGAAGCCTTCTCTTGAGGTGCTTGTGGAAAATTGGTATTCCTCTTGAGTTGAAGCCAGGGACTAAGCTCTCATCTCGAGTTGATTTGGGGTCCACGGAGCCATTTCGTGTTGCTACAGTGACCTCAGGATCCCTCTAGACTTGAGACAGTGATCTTGGGTTTTCTCTGGAGTTCCATCCAGGAAATCAAGGCTACTTTCACGTTTCATGTGGAAAACGGAATTGCTCTGCATGCAGTGCAGGGGAATCGGGCCTCAACTCGCGGCGAGGGGGAAATCTCATGGTTTTTCTCGAGTTGCGGCCGGAACCTGGGGTATATTCTCGAGTTACGACGGGGAGGGCCCTTCCAGACACGTGTTTGTTCAGCGACGTCAGGACTCCTGCCTAAGTGCGAGGGACACTTCGGGATTCTCCTCGAGTCTTGGCATGGCAATTGGGACGCGTCTCCACGTGAGGCGGGAGACCCAGTGTCCCTTTCCACGTGCCACAGGGATCCTGGGACTCCTATCCATTTTCAAGAGGAGTCAGGCATCGTCCTCTTTGGAAGCATTAATCTCTGTGGACCTCTCGAATTTTCAAAGGATGTGAGGCCTCCGGTTGCGATGAGGGGGAGAATTAGGTCTTTCTCTGTGGTCTCCACAGGGGATTCAGACATCCCGTCGTCTTGGGAGATGCAAGACGAGCGTGCATTCAATTCCCTGCAGGGATATCCGGCCTTACATCGAGCCAGAGCATCTCGGTGTCCATTCCACTTGAGGCCACAAACTCAGGGTCGCCATCACATACTGTAGCTGAGAGAAGCCTCCTCTTGAGGTGCTTGTGGAAACTTGGTATTCCTCTTCAGTTGAAACCAGGGACTAAGCTCTCATCTCGAGTTGATTTGGGGTCCACGGAGCCCTTTCGTGTTGCTCCAGTGACCTCAGGATCCCTCTAGACTTGAGACAGTCATCTTGAGTTTTCTCTGGAGTGCCATCAAGGAAATCAAGGCTCCTTTCACGTTTGATGTGGAACACGGAATTGTGCTGCATGCAGTGCAAGGGAATCGGGCCTCATCTTGGGGCGAGGGGGAAGTCTCATGGTTTTTCTCGAGTTGCGGCCGGAACCTGGGGTATATTCTTGAGTTACGACGGGGAGGGCCCTTCCAGACACGTGTTTGTACAGCGACGTCAGGACTCCTGCCTAGGTGCGAGGGACACCTCGGGGTTCTCCTCGAGTCTTGGCATGGCAATTGGGACGCGTCCCCACGTGAGGCGGGAGACCCAGGGTCCCTTTCCTCGTGCCACAGGGATCCTGGGTCTCCTATCAATTTTCAAGAGGAGTCAGGCATCGTCTCCTTTGGAAGCATTGATGTCCGCGGACCTCTCGAGTTTTCAAAGGATGTGAGGCCTCCGGTCGCGATGAGGCGGAGAACTAGGTCTTTCTCTGTGGTCTCCACAGGGGATTCAGACATCCCTTCGTCTTGGGAGATGCAAGACGAGCCTGCATTCAATTCACTGCAGGGATATCCGGCCTTACTTCGAGTCACAGCGTGTCGGTGTCCATTCCACTTGAGGCCACAGACTCAGGGTCCCTCTCACCTACGTGTAGCTGAGAGAAGCCTCCTCTTAAGGTGCTTGTGGAAAGTTGGTATTCCTCTTGAGTCGAATCCAGGGACTAAGCTCTCATCTCGAGTTGATTTGGGGTCCTCGGAGCCCTTTCGTGTTGCTCCAGTGACCTCAGGACCCCTCTAGTCTTGAGACAGTGATGTTGGGTTTTCTCTGGAGTGCCATCAAGGAAATCAAGGCTCCTTTCACATTTGATGTGGAACACGGAATTTCTCTGTACGCAGTGCAGGGGAATCGGGCCTCATCTCGCGGCGAGGGGGAAGTCTCAGGGTTTTTCTCGAGTTGCGGCCGGAACCTGGGGTATATTCTCGAGTTACGACGGGGAGGGCCCTTCCAGACACGTGTTTGTTCAACGACGTCAGGACTCCTGCCTAGGTGCGAGGGACACCTGGGGATTCTCCTCAAGTCTTGGCATAGCAATTGGGACGCGACTCCACGTGAGGCGGGAGACCCAGGGTCCCTTTCCACGTGCCACAGGGATCCTGGGACTCCTATCCATTTTCAAGAGGAGTCAGGCATCATCTCCTTTGGAAGTATTGATCTCCGCAGACCTCTCGAGTTTTCAAAGGATGTGAGGCTTGCGGTCGCGATGAGGCGGAGAACTAGGACTTTCTCTGTGGTCTCCACAGGGGATTCAGACATCCCTTTGTCTTGGGCGATGCAAGACGAGCCTGCATTCCATTCACTGCAGGGATATCCAGCCTTACTTCCAGTCAGAGCATCTCGGTGTCCATTCCACTTGAGGCCACAAACTCAGGGTCCCTGTCACATACCTGTAGCTGAGAGAAGCCTCCTCTTGAGGTGCTTGTGGAAAGTTGGTATTCCTCTTGAGTCGAAGCCAGGGACTAAGCTCTCATCTCGAGATGATTTGGGGTCCACGGATCCCTTTCTTTTTGCACCAGTGACCTCAGGATCCCTCTAGACTAGAGACAGTGACTTTGGGTTTTCTCTGGAGTGCCATCAAGGAAATCAAGGCTCCTTTCAGGTTGGATGTGGAACACGGAATTGCTCTGCACGCAGTGCAGGGGAATCGGGCCTCATCTCGCAGCGAGGGGGAAGTCTCATGGTTTTTCTCGAGTTGCGACCGCAACCTGGGGTATATTCCCGAGTTACGACGGGGAGGGCCCTTCCAGAAACGTGTTTGTTCAGCGACGTCAGGACTCCTGCCTAGGTGGGAGGGACACCCGGGATTCTCCTCGAGTCTCGTCATGGCAATTGGCTCGCTTCTCCACGTGAGGCGGGAGACCCAGGTTCCCTTTCCACGTGCAACAGGGATCCTCGGACTCCTATCCATTTTCAAGAGGAGTCAGTCATCGTCTCCTTTGGAAGCATTGATCTCCGCGGACCTCTCCATTTTTCAAAGGATGTGAGGACTCCAGTGGTGATGATGCGGAGAACTAGGTCTTTTTCTGTGGTCTCCACAGGGGATTCAGACATGCCTTCGTCTTGGGAGATGCAAGACGAGCCTGCATTCAATTCACTGCAGGGATATCTCGCCTTACTTCGAGTCAGAACACCTCGATGTCCATTACACTTGAGGCCACAAACTCAGGGTCCCTCTCACATACCTGCAGCTGAGAGAAGCCTCCTCTTGAGGTGCTTGTGGAAAGTTGGTATTGCTCTTGAGTCGAAGCCAGGGACTAAGCTCTCATCTCGAGTTGATTTCGGGTCCTCGGAGCCCTTTCATGTTGCTACAGTGACCTCAGGATCCCTCTAGACTTGAGACAGTGATCTTGGGTTTTCTCTGGAGGGCCATCAAGGAAATCAAGGCTCCTTTCACGTTTGATGTGGAACACGGAATTGCTCTGCAGCCAGTCCAGGGAAATCGGGCCTCATCTCTCGGCGAGGGGGGATTCTCATCGTTTTTCTCGAGTTGCGGCCGGATCCTGGGGTATATTCTCGAGTTACGACGGGGAAGGCCCTTCCAGACACGTGTTTGTTCAGCGACGTCAGGACTCCTGCCTTGGTGTGAGGGACACCTCGGGATTCACCTCGAGTCTTGGCATGGCAATTGGCTCGCGTCTCCACATGAGGCGGGGGACCCAGGGTCCCTTTCCACGTGCCACAGGGATCCTGGGACTCCTATCCATTTTCAAGAGGAGTCAGGCATCATCTCCTTTGGAAGCATTGAACTCCACGGACCTCTCCAGTTTTCAAAGGATGTGAGGCCTCCTGTCGCGATGAGGAGGAGAACTAGGTCTTTCTCTGTGGTCTCCACAGGGGATTCAGACATCCCTTCGTTTTGGGAGATGCAAGTCGAGCCTGCACTCAATTCACTGCAGGGATATCCGGCCTTACTTCGAGTCAGAGCATCTCGGTGTCCATTCCACTTGAGGCCACAAACTCAGGGTCCCTCTCACATACATGTAGCTGAGAAAAGCCTCCTCTTGAGGTTCTTGGGGAAAGTTGGTATTCGTCTTGACTCGAAGCCAGGGACTAAGCTCTCATCTCGAGTTGATTTGGGGTCCACGGAGCCCTTTCGTGTTGCTACAGTGACCTCAGGATCCCTCTAGACTTGAAACAGTGATCTTGGGTTTTCTCTGGAGTGCCATCAAGGAAATCAAGGCTCCTTTCACGTTTGATGTGGAACACAGAATTGCTCTGCCCGCAGTGCAGGGGAATCGGGCCCCATCTCGCGGCGAGGGGGAAGTCTCATGGTTTTTCTCGAGTTGTGGCCGGAACCTGGGGTATATTCTCGAGTTACGACGGGCAGGGCCCTTCCAGACACGTGTTTGTTCAGCGACGTCAGGACTCCTGCCTAGGTGCGAGGGACAACTCGAGATTCTCCTCGAGTCTTGGCATGGCAATTGGGACGCGTCTCCACGTGTGGCGGGAGACCCAGTGTACCTTTCAACGTGCCACAGGGATCCTGGGACTCCTATCCATTTTCAAGAGGAGCCAGGCTTCGTCTCCTTTGGAAGCATTGATCTCCGCTGACCTCTCGAGTTTTCAAAGGATGTGAGGCCTCCGGTCGCGTTGAGGCGGAGGACTAGGTCTTTCTCTGTGGTCTCCACAGGAGATTCAGACATCCCTTCGTCTTGGGAGATGCAAGACGAGCCTGCATTCAATTCACTGCAGGGATATCCAGCCATACTTCGAGTCAGAGCATCTCGGTGTCCATTCCACTTGAGGACACAAACTCAGGGTCCCTCTCACATAACTGTAGCTGAGAGAATCCTCCTCTTGAGGTGCTTGTTGAAAGTTGGTATTCCTCTTGAGTCGAAGCCAGGGACTAAGCTATCATCTCGAGTTGATTGGGGGTCCACGGAGCCTTTTAGTGTTGCTCCAGTGACCTCAGGATCCCTCTAGACTTGAGACACTGATCTTGGGTTTTCTCTGGAGTGCCATCAAGGAAATCAAGGCTCCTTTCACGTTTGATGTGGAACACGGAATTGCTCTGCACGCAGTGCAGGGGAATCGGGCCTCATCTCGCGCTGAAGGGGAAATCTCATGGTTTATCTCGAGTTGTGGCCGGAACCTGGGGTATATTCTCGAGTTACGACGGGGAGGGCCCTTCCAGACACGTGTTTGTTCAGCGATGTCAGGACTCCTGCCTAGGTGCGAGGGACACCTCGGGATTCTCCTCGAGTCTTGGCATGGCAATTGGGACGCGTCTCCACGTGAGGCGGGAGACCCAGGGTCCCTTTCCACGTGCCACAGGGATCCTGGGACTCCTATCCATTTTCAAGAAGAGTCAGGCATCGTCTCCTTTGAAAGCATTCATCTCTGCAGACCTCTCGAGTTTTCAAAGGATGTGAGTCCTCCGGACGCGATGAGGCAGAGGACTAGTTCTTTCTCTGTCGTCTCCACAGGGGATTCAGACATCCCTTCGTCTTGGGAGATGCAAGACGAGCCTGCATTCAATTTACTGCAGGGATATCCGGGCTTACTTCGAGTCAAAGCATCTCGGTGTCCATTCCACTTGAGGCCACAAGCTCAGGGTCCCTCTCACATACCTGTAGCTGAGAGAAGCCTCCTCTTGAGGTGCTTGTGGAAAGTTGGTATTCCTCTTGAGTCGAAGCCAGGGACTAAGCTCTCATCTCGAGTTGATTTGGGGTACACGGAGCCCTTTCGTGTTGCTAAAGTGACCTCAGGATCCCTCTAGACTTGAGACAGTGATCTTGGGTTTTCTCTAGAGTGCCATCAAGGAAATCAGGGCTCCTTTCACGTTTGATGTGGAACACGGAATTGCTCTGCATGCAGTGCAGGGGAATCGGGCCTCACCTCGCGGCTAGGTGGAAATCTCATGGTTTTTCTCGATTTGCGGCCGGAACCTAGGGTATATTCTCGAGTTACGATTGGGAGGACCCTTCCAGACACGTGTTTGTTCAGCGACGTCAGGACTCCTACCTAGGTGCGAAGGACACCTCGGGATTCTCCTCGAGTCTTGGCATGGCAATTGGGACGCGTCTCCACGTGAGGCGGGAGACCCAGGGTCCCTTTCCACGTGCAACAGGGATCCTGGGACTCCTATCCATTTTCAAGAGGAGTCAGGCATCGTCTCCTTTGGAAGCATTGATCTCCGCGGACCTCTCGAGTTTTCAAAGGATGTGAGGCCTCCGGTCGCGTTGAGGCGGAGGACTAGGTCTTTATCTGTGGTCTCCACAGGGGATTCACACATCCCTTTGTCTTGGGAGATGCAAGACGAGCCTGCATTCAATTCACTGCAGGGATATCCGGCCTAACTGCGAGTCAGAGCATCTCGGTATCCATTCCACTTGAGGCCACAAACTCAGGGTCCCTCTCACATTCCTGTAGCTGAGAGAAGCCTCCTCTTGAGGTGCTTGTGGAAAGTTGGTATTCCTCTTGAGTCGAAGCCAGGGACTAAGCTCTCATCTCGAGTTGATTTGGGGTCCACGGAGCCCTTTCGTGTTGCTCCAGTGACCTCAGGATCCCTCTAGACTTGAGACAGTGATCTTGGGTTTTCTCTGGAATGCCATCAGGAAATCAAGGCTCCTTTCACTTTTGATGTGGAACACGGAATTGCTCTGCACGCAGTGCAGGGTAATCGGGCCTCATCTCGCGGCGAGGGGGAAGTCTCATGGTTTTTCTCGAGTTGCTGTGGAACCTGGGGTATATTCTCGAGTTACGACAGGGAGGGCCCTTCCAGACACGTGTTTGTTCAGCGACGTCAGGACTCCTGCCTAGGTGCGAGGGACACCTCAGGATTCTCCTCGAGTCTTGGCATGGCAATTGGGACGCGTCTCCACGTGAGGCGGGAGACCCAGGGTCCCTTTCCACGTGCCACAGGGATCCTGGGACTCCTATCCATTTTCAAGAGGAGTCAGGCATCGTCTCCTTTGGAGGCATTGATCTCCGCGGACCTCTCGAGTTTTCAAAGGATCTGAGGCCTCCGGTCGCGATGAGGCGGAGAACTAGGACTTTCTCTGTGGTCTCCACAGGGGATTCAGACATCCCTTTGTCTTGGGCGATGCAAGACGAGCCTGCATTCCATTCACTGCAGGGATATCCAGTCTTACTTCCAGTCAGAGCATCTCGGTGTCCATTCCACCTGAGGCCACAAACTCAGGGTCCCTCTCCCATACCTGTAGCTGAGAGAAGCCTCCTCTTGAGGTGCTTGTGGAAAGTTGGTATTCCTCTTGAGTCGAAGCCAGGGACTAAGCTCTCATCTCGAGATGATTTGGGGTCCACGGATCCCTTTCTTTTTGCACCAGTGACCTCAGGATCCCTCTAGACTAGAGACAGTGACTTTGGGTTTTCTCTGGAGTGCCATCAAGGAAATCAAGGCTCCTTTCACGTTTGATGTGGAACACGGAATTGCTCTGCACGCAGTGCAGGGGAATCGGGCCTCATCTCGCAGCGAGGGCGAAGTCTCATGGTTTTTCTCGAGTTGCGACCGCAACCCGGGGTATATTCTCGAGTTACGACAGGGAGGGCCCTTCCAGGCACGTGTTTGTTCAGCGACGTCAGGACTCCTGCCTAGGTGGGAGGGACACCCGGGATTCTCCTCGAGTCTCGTCATGGCAATTGGCTCGCGTCCCCACGTGAGGCGGGAGACCCAGGTTCCCTTTCCACGTGCAACAGGGATCCTCGGACTCCTATCCATTTTCAAGAGGAGTCAGTCATCGTCTCCTTTGGAAGCAATGATCTCCGCGGACCTCTCCATTTTTCAAAGGATGTGAGGACTCCAGTGGCGATGATGCGGAGAACTAGGTCTTTCTCTGTGGTCTCCACAGGGGATTCAGACATGCCTTCGTCTTGGGAGATGCAAGACGAGCCTGCATTCAATTCACTGCAGGGATATCTGGCCTTACTTCGAGTCAGAACACCTCGATGTCCATTCCACTTGAGGCCACAAACTCAGGGTCCCTCTCACATACCTGCAGCTGAGAGAAGCCTCCTCTTGAGGTGCTTGTGGAAAGTTGGTATTGCTCTTGAGTCGAAGCCAGGGACTAAGCTCTCATCTTGAGTTGATTTCGGGTCCTCGGAGCCCTTTCATGTTGCTACAGTTACCTCAGGATCCCTCTAGACTTGAGACAGTGATCTTGGGTTTTCTCTGGAGGGCCATCAAGTATATCAAGGCTCCTTTCACGTTTGATGTGGAACACGGAATTGCTCTGCAGCCAGTCCAGGGAAATCGGGCCTCAACTCGCGGCGAGGGGGAAGTCTCATGGTTTTTCTCGAGTTGCGGCCGGATCCAGGGGTATATTCTCGAGTTACGACGGGGAGGGCCCTTCCAGACACGTGTTTATTCAGCGACGTCAGGACTCCTGCCTTGGTGTGAGGGACACCTCGGGATTCACCTCGAGTCTTGGCATGGCAATTGGCTCGCGTCTCCACGTGAGGCGGGAGACCCAGGGTCCCTTTCCACGTGCCACAGGGATCCTGGGTCTCCTATCCATTTTCAAGAGGAGTCAGGCATCATCTCCTTTGAAGCATTGAACTCCACGGACCTCTCCAGTTTTCAAAGGATGTGAGGCCTCCTGTCGCGATGAGGAGGAGAACTAGGTCTTTCTCTGTGGTCTCCACAGGGGATTCAGACATCCCTTCGTTTTGGGAGATGCAAGTCGAGCCTGCACTCAATTCACTGCAGGGATATACGGCCTTATTTCGAGTCAGAGCATCTCGGTGTCCATTCCACTTGAGGCCACAAACTCAGGGTCCCTCTCACATACATGTAGCTGAGAAAAGCCTCCTCTTGAGGTTCTTGGGGAAAGTTGGTATTCCTCTTGACTCGAAGCCAGGGACTAAGCTCTCATCTCGAGTTGATTTGGGGTCCACGGAGCCCTTTCGCGTTGCTCCAGTGACCTCAGGATCCCTCTAGACTTGAGACAGTGATCTTGGGTTTTCTCTGGAGTGCCATCAAGGAAATCAAGGCTCCTTTCACGTTTGATGTGGAACACAGAATTGCTCTGCCCGCAGTGCAGGGGAATCGGGCCTCATCTCGCGGCGAGGCGGAAGTCTCATGGTTTTACTCCACTTGTGGCCGGAACCTGGGGTATATTCTCGAGTTATGAAGTGGGTGGCCCTTCCAGAAACGTGTTTGTTTAACGACGCAGAAGTCCTGCCTTGGTTCGATGGACAACTCGGGATTCTCCCCGAGTCTTGGCATGGCAATTTGGACGCGTCTCCACGTGTGGCGGGAGACCCAGGTTCCCTTTCCACGTGCCACAGGGATCCTGGGACTCCTATCCATTTTCAAGAGGAGTCAGGAATCATCTCCTTTGGAAGCATTGATCTCCGCGGACCTCTCGAATTTTCAAAGGATGTGAGGCCTCCAGTCGCGATGTGGCGAGAACTAGGTCTTTCTCTGTGGTCTCCACAGGGGATTCAGACATCCAGTCTTCTTGGGAGATGCAAGACGAGCCTGCATTCAATTCACTGCAGGGATATCCGGCCTTACTTCGAGGCAGAGTATCTCGGTGTCCATTCCACTTGAGGCCACAAACTCAGGGTCCCTCTCACATACCTGTAGCTGAGAGAAGCCTCCTCTTGAGGTGCTTGTGGAAAGTTGGTATTCCTCTTGAGTCGAAGCCAGGGACTTAGCTCTCATCTCGAGGTGATTTGGGGTCCACGAAGCCCTTTCGAGCTGCTACAGTGACCTGAGTATACCTCTAAACTTGAGACAGTGATCTTGGGTTTTCTCTGGAGTGCCATCAAGGATATCAAGGCTCCTTTCACGTTTGATGTGGAACACGGAATTGCTCCGCACGCAGTGCAGGGGAATCGGGCCTCATCTCACGGCGAAGGGGAACTCTCATGGTTGTTCTCGAGTTGCGGCCGGAACCTGCGGTATATTCTCGATTTACGACGGGGAGGGTCTTTCCAGACACGTGTTTGTTCAGCGACCTCAGGACCCCTGCCTAGGGGCGAGGGACACCTCTGGATTCTCCTCGAGTCTTGGCATGGCAATTGGGATGCGTCTCCACGTGAGGCGGGAGCCCCAGAGTCCCTTTCCACGTGCCACAGGGATCCTGGGACTCCTATCCATTTTCAAGAGGAGTCAGGAATCGTCTCCTTTGAAAGCATTGATCTCTGTGGACCTCTTGAATTTTCAAAGGATGTGAGGCCTCCGGTCGCAATGAGAGGGAGAACTAGGTCTTTCTCTGTGGTCTCCACAGGGGATTCAGACATCCCTTCATCTTGGGAGATGCAAGACGAGCCTGCATTCAATTCACTACAGGGATAACCGGCCTTACTTCGAGTCAGAGCATCTCGGTGTCCATTCCACTTGAGGCCACAAACTGCGGGTCCCTCTCACATACCTGTAGCTGAGAGAAGCCTCCTCTTGAGGTGCTTGTGGAAACGTGGTATTCCTCTTGAGTCGAAGCCAGGGACTAAGCTCTCATCTCGAATTGATTTTGGGTCCACGGAGCCCTTTCGTGTTGCTACTGTGACCTCAGGATCCCTCTAGACTTGAGACAGTGATCTTGGGTTTTCTCTGGAGTGCCATCAAGGAAATCAAGGCTCCTTTCATGTTTGATGTGGAACACGGAATTGCTCTGCACACAGTGCAAGGGAATTGGGCCTCATCTCGCGGCGAGGGGGAAGTCTCATGGTTTTTCTCGAGTTGCGGCCGGGACCTGGGGTATATTCTCGAGTTACGACGGGGAGGGCCCTTCCAGACACGTGTTTGTTCAGCGACGTCAGGACTCCTGCCTAGGTGCGAGGGACACCTCGGGATTCTCCTCGAGTCTTGGCATGGCAATTGGGACGCGTCTCCACGTGAGGCGGGAGACGCAGGGTCCCTTTCCACGTGCCACAGGGATCCTGGGACTCCTATCCATTTTCAAGAGGAGTCAGGCATCGTCTCCTTTGGAAGCATTGATCTCCGCAGACCTCTCGAATTTTCAAAGGATGTGAGGCCTCCGGTCGCGATGAGGCGGGGGACTAGGTCTTTCTCTGTGGTCTCCACAGCGGATTCAGACATCTCTTCGTCTTGGGAGATGCAAGACGAGCCTACATTCACTTCACTGCAGGGATATCCGGCCTTACTTCGAATCAGAGCATCTCGGTGTCCATTCCACTTGAGGCCACAAACTCAGGGTCCTTCTCACATACCTGTGGCTGAGAGAAGACTCCTCTTGAGGTGCTTGTGGAATGTTGGTACTCCTCTTGAGTCGAAGCCAGGGACTAAGCTGTCATCTCGAGTTGATTTGGGGTCCACGGAGCCCTTTCCTTTTGCTCCAGTGACCTCAGGATCCCTCTAGACTTGAGACAGTGATCTTGGGTTTTCTCTGGAGTGCCATCAAGGAAATTCAGGCTCCTTTCACTTTTGACTTGGAACACGGAATTGCTCTGCATGCAGTGCAGCGAAATCGGGGCTCAAGTTGCGGCGAGGGGGAAGTCTCATAGTTTTTCTCGAGTTGCGGCCGGAACCTGGGGTATATTCTCGAGTTACGATGGGGAGGGCCCTTCCAGACACGTGTTTGTTCAGCGACGTCAGGACTACTGCCTAGGTGCGAGGGACACCTCGGGATTCTCCTCGAGTCTTGGCATGGCAATTGGGACGCGTCACCACGTGAGGCGGGAGACCCAAGGTCCCTTTCCACGTGCCACAGGGATCCTGGGTCTCCTATCCATTTTCAAGAGGAGTCAGGCATCGTCTCCTTTGGAAGTATTGATCTCCGCGGACCTCTCGAGTTTTCAAAGGATATGAGGCCTCCGTTTGCGTTGATGCGGAGGACTAGGTCTTTCTCTGTGGTCTTGACAGGGGATTCAGACATCCCTTCGTCTTGGGAGATGCAAGACGAGCCTGCATTCAATTCACTGCAGGGATATCCGGCCTTACTTCGAGTCAGAGCATCTCGGTGTCCATTCCACTTGAGGCCACAAACTCAGGGTCCCTCTCACATACCTGTAGCTGAGAGAAGCCTCCTCTTGAGGTGCTTGTGGAAAGTTGGTATTCCTCTTTAGTGGAAACCAGGGACTAAGCTCTCATCTCGAGTTGATTTGGGGTCCACGGAGCCCTTTCCTGTTGCTCCAGTGACCTCAGGATCCCTCTAGACTTGAGACAGTGATCTTGGGTTTTCTCTGGAGTGCCATCAAGGAAATCAAGGCTCCTTTCACGTTTGATTTGGAACACGGAATTGCTCTGCACGCAGTGAAGGGGAATCGGGCATCATGTCGCGGAGAGGGGGAAGTCTCATGGTTTTTCTCGAGTTACGGCCGGAACCTGGGGTACATTCTCGATTTACGATGGGGAGGGCCCTTCCAGACACGTGTTTGTTCAGCGACGTCAGGACTCCTGCCTAGGTGCGAGGGACACCTAGGTATTCTGCTCGAGTCTTGGCATGGCAATTGGGACGCGTCTCCACGTGAGGCGGGAGACCCAGGGTCCCTTTCCACGTGCCACAGGGATCCTGGGACTCCTATCCATTTTCAAGAGGAGTCAGGCATCGTCTCCTTTGGAAGCATTGATCTCCGCGGACCTCTCGAGTTTTCAAAGAATGTGAGGCCACAGGTCGCGATGAGGAGGAGGACTAGGTCTTTCTCTGTGGTCTGCACAGGGGTTTCAGACATCCCTTCATCTTGGGAGATGCAAGACGAACCTGCATTCCATTCACTGCAGGGATATCCGGCCTTATTTCGAGTCAGAGCATCTCGGTGTCCATTCCACTTGAGGCCACAAACTCAGGGTCCCTCTCACATACCTGTAGCTGAGAGAAGCCTCCTCTTGAGGTGCTTGTGGAAAGTTGGTATTCCTCTTGAGTCTAAGCCAGGGACTAAGCTCTCATCTCGAGTTGATTTGGGGTCCACGGAGCCCTTTCGTGTTGCTCCAGTGACCTCAGGATCCCTCTAGACTTGAGGCAGTGATCCTGGGTTTTCTCTGGAGTGCCATCAAGGAAATCAAGGCTCCTTTCAGGTTTGATGTGGAACACGGAATTGCTCTGCACGCAGTCCAGGGGAATCGGGCCTCATCTCGCGACGAGGGGATAGTCTCATGGTTTTTCTCGAGTTCCGGCCGGAACCTGGGGTATATTCTCGATTTACGACGGGGAGGACCCTTCCAGACACGTGATAGGTGCGAGGGACACCTCGGGATTCTCCTAAAGTCTTGGCATGGCAATTGGAACGCGTCTCCACATGAGGCGGGAGACCCAGGGTCCCTTTCCACGTGCCACAGTGATCCTGGGACTCCTATCCATTTTCAAGAGGAGTCAGGAATCGTCTCTTTGGAAGCATTGATATCCGCGGACCTCTCGAGTTTTCAAAGGATGTGAGGCCTCCGGTCGCGATGAGGCGGAGGACTAGGTCTTTCTCTGCGGTCTCCGCAGGGGATTCAGACATCCCTTCGTCTTGGGAGATGCAAGACGAGCCTGCATTCAATTCACTGCAGGGATATCCGGCCTTACTTCGAGTCAGAGCATCTCGGTGTTCATTCCACCTGAGGCCACAAACTCAGGGTCCCTCTCACATAGCTTTAGCAAAGAGAAGCCTCCTCTTGAGGTGCTTGTGGAAAGTTAGTATTCCTCTTGACTCGAATCCAGGATCTAAGCTCTCATCTCGAGTTGATTTGGGGTCCACGGAACCCTTTCGTGTTGCGCCAGTGACCTCAGGATCCCTCTAGACTTGAGACAGTGATCTTGGGTTTTCTCTGGAGTGCCATCAAGGAAATCAGGGCTCCTTTCCCATTTGATGTGGAACACGGAATTGCTCTGCACGCAGTGCAGGGGAATCGGGCCTCATCTCGCGGCGATGGGGAAGTCTCATGGTTTTTCTCGAGTTGCGGCCGGAACCTGGGGTATATTTTCGAGTTACAACGGGGAGGGCCCTTCCAGACACGTGTTTGTTCAGCGATGTCAGGACTCCTGCCTAGGTGCGAGGAACACCTCGGGATTCTCCTCGAGTCTTGGCATGGCAATTGGGACGCGTCTCCACGTGAGGCGGGAGACCCAGGGTCCCTTTCCACGTGCCACAGGGATCCTGGGACTCCTATCCATTTTCAAGAGGAGTCAGGCATCGCCTCCTTTGAAAGCATTGATCTCCACGGACCTCTCGAGTTTTCAAAGAATGTGAGGCCTTCGCTCGCGATGAGGCGGAGAACTAGGTGTTTCTTGTGGTCTCCACAGGGGATTCAGACATCCCTTCGTCTTGGGAGATGCAAGACGAGCCTGCATTCAATTCACTGCAGGGATATCCGGCCTTACTTAAGTCAGAGCATCTCGGTGTCCATTCCACTTGAGGCCACAAACTCAGGGTCCCTCTCACATACATGTAGCTGAGAAAAGCCTCCTCTTGAGGTTCTTGGGGAAAGTTGGTATTCCTCTTGACTCGAAGCCAGGGACTAAGCTCTCATCTCGAGTTGATTTGGGGTCCACGGAGCCCTTTCGTGTTGCTCCAGTGACCTCAGGATCCCTCTAGACTTGAGACAGTGATCTTGGGTTTTCTCTGGAGTGCCATCAAGGAAATCAAGGCTCCTTTCACGTTTGATGTGGAACACAGAATTGCTCTGCCCGCAGTGCAGGGGAATCGGGCCTCATCTCGCGGCGAGGCGGAAGTCTCATGGTTTTACTCCACTTGTGGCCGGAACCTGGGGTATATTCTCGAGTTATGAAGTGGGTGGCCCTTCCAGAAACGTGTTTGTTTAACGACGCAGAAGTCCTGCCTTGGTTCGATGGACAACTCGGGATTCTCCCCGAGTCTTGGCATGGCAATTTGGACGCGTCTCCACGTGTGGCGGGAGACCCAGGTTCCCTTTCCACGTGCCACAGGGATCCTGGGACTCCTATCCATTTTCAAGAGGAGTCAGGAATCATCTCCTTTGGAAGCATTGATCTCCGCGGACCTCTCGAATTTTCAAAGGATGTGAGGCCTCCAGTCGCGATGTGGCGAGAACTAGGTCTTTCTCTGTGGTCTCCACAGGGGATTCAGACATCCAGTCTTCTTGGGAGATGCAAGACGAGCCTGCATTCAATTCACTGCAGGGATATCCGGCCTTACTTCGAGGCAGAGTATCTCGGAGTCCATTCCACTTGAGGCCACAAACTCAGGGTCCCTCTCACATACCTGTAGCTGAGAGAAGCCTCCTCTTGAGGTGCTTGTGGAACGTTGGTATTCCTCTTGAGTCGAAGCCAGGGACTTAGCTCTCATCTCGAGGTGATTTGGGGTCCACGAAGCCCTTTCGAGCTGCTACAGTGACCTGAGTATACCTCTAGACTTGAGACAGTGATCTTGGGTTTTCTCTGGAGTGCCATCAAGGATATCAAGGCTCCTTTCACGTTTGATGTGGAACACGGAATTGCTCCGCACGCAGTGCAGGGGAATCGGGCCTCATCTCACGGCGAAGGGGAACTCTCATGGTTGTTCTCGAGTTGCGGCCGGAACCTGCGGTATATTCTCGATTTACGACGGGGAGGGTCTTTCCAGACACGTGTTTGTTCAGCGACCTCAGGACCCCTGCCTAGGGGCGAGGGACACCTCTGGATTCTCCTCGAGTCTTGGCATGGCAATTGGGATGCGTCTCCACGTGAGGCGGGAGCCCCAGAGTCCCTTTCCACGTGCCACAGGGATCCTGGGACTCCTATCCATTTTCAAGAGGAGTCAGGAATCGTCTCCTTTGAAAGCATTGATCTCTGTGGACCTCTTGAATTTTCAAAGGATGTGAGGCCTCCGGTCGCAATGAGAGGGAGAACTAGGTCTTTCTCTGTGGTCTCCACAGGGGATTCAGACATCCCTTCATCTTGGGAGATGCAAGACGAGCCTGCATTCAATTCACTACAGGGATAACCGGCCTTACTTCGAGTCAGAGCATCTCGGTGTCCATTCCACTTGAGGCCACAAACTGCGGGTCCCTCTCACATACCTGTAGCTGAGAGAAGCCTCCTCTTGAGGTGCTTGTGGAAACGTGGTATTCCTCTTGAGTCGAAGCCAGGGACTAAGCTCTCATCTCGAATTGATTTTGGGTCCACGGAGCCCTTTCGTGTTGCTACTGTGACCTCAGGATCCCTCTAGACTTGAGACAGTGATCTTGGGTTTTCTCTGGAGTGCCATCAAGGAAATCAAGGCTCCTTTCACGTTTGATGTGGAACACGGAATTGCTCTGCACACAGTGCAAGGGAATTGGGCCTCATCTCGCGGCGAGGGGGAAGTCTCATGGTTTTTCTCGAGTTGCGGCCGGAACCTGTGGTATATTCTCGAGTTACGACGGGGACGGCCCTTCCAGACACGTGTTTGTTCAGCGACGTCAGGACTCCTGCCTAGGTGCGAGGGACACCTCGGGATTCTCCTCGAGTCTTGGCATGGCAATTGGGACGCGTCTCCACGTGAGGCGGGAGACCCAGGGTCCCTTTCCACGTGCCACAGGGATCCTGGGACTCCTATCCATTTTCAAGAGGAGTCAGGCATCGTCTCCTTTGGAAGCATTGATCTCCGCGGACCTCTTGAGTTTTCAAAGGATGTGAGGCCTCCGGTCGTGATGAGGCGGAGAACTAGGACTTTCTCTGTGGTCTCCACAGGGGATTCAGACATTCCTTCGTCTTGAGAGATGCAAGACGAGCCTGCGTTCAATTCATTGCAGGGATATCTGGCCTTACTTCGAGTCAGAGCATCTCGGTGTCCATTCCACTTGAGGCCACAAACTCAGAGTCCTTCTCACATACCTGTGGCTGAGAGAACCCTCCTCTTGGGGTGCTTGTGGAGAGTTGGTATTCCTCTTGCGTCGAAGCCAGGTACTAAACTCTCATCTCGAGTTGATTTGGGGTCCACGGAGCCCTTTCGTGTTGCTCCAGTGACCTCAAGATCCCTCTAGACTTGAGACAGTGATCCTGGGTTTTCTCTGGAGTGCCATCAAGGAAATCAAGGCTCCTTTCAGGTTTGATGTGGAACACGGAATTGCTCTGGACGCAGTCCAGGGGAATCGGGCCTCATCTCGCGTCGAGGGGAAAGTCTCATGGTTTTTCTCGAGTTGCGGCCGGAACCTGGGGTATATTCTCGATTTACGACGGGGAAGGCCCTTCCAGACACGTGTTTGTTCAGCGACGTCAGGACTCCTGCCTAGGTGCCAGGGACACCTCGGGATTCTCCTCGAGTCTTGGCATGGCAATTGGGACGCGTCTCCACGTGAGGCGGGAGACCCAGGGTCCCTTTCCACGTGCCACAGGAATCCTGGGACTCCTATCCATTTTCAAGAGGAGTCAGGCATCGTCTCCTTTGGAAGCATTGATCTCCGCGGACCTCTCGAGTTTTCAAACGATGTGAGGCCTCCGGTCGCGATGAGGCGGAGAACTCGGTCTTTCTCTCTGGTCTCCACAGGGGATTCAGACATCCCTTCGTCTTGGGAGATGCAAGACGAGCCTGCATTCACTTCACTGCAGGGATATCCGGCCTTACTTTGAGTCAGAGCATCTCGGTGTCCATTCCACTTGAGGCCACAAACTCAGGGTCCCTCTCACATACCTGTACCTGAGAGAAGCCTCCTCTTGAGGTGCTTGTGGAAAGTTGGTATTCCTCTTGAGTCGAAGCCAGGGACTAAGCTCTCATCTCGAGTTGATTTGGGGTCCACGAGCCCTTTCGTGTTGCTCCAGTGACCTCAGGATCCCTCTATACTTGAGACAGTGATCTTGGGATTTCTCTGGAGTGTCATCAAGGAAATCAAGGCTCCTTTCACGTTTGATGTGGAACACGGAATTGTTCTGCACGCAGTGCAGGGAAATCGGGTCTCATCTCGCAGCGAGGGGGAAGTCTCATGGTTTTTCTCGAGTTGCGGCCGGAACCTGGGGTATATTCTCGAGTTACGATGGGGAGGGCCCTTCCAGACACGTGTTTGTTCAGCGACGTCAGGACTCCTGCCTAGGTGCGAGGGACACCTCGGGATTCTCCTCGAGTCTTGGCATGGCAATTGGGATGCGTCTCCACGTGAGGCGGGAGACCCAGGGTCCCTTTCCACGTGCCACAGGGATCCTGGGACTCCTATCCATTTTCAAGAGGAGTCAGGCATCGTCTCCTTTGGAAGAATTGATCTCCGCGGACCTCTCGAGTTTTCAAAGGATGTGAGGCCTCCGGTCGCGAAGAGGCGGAGGACTAGGTCTTTCTCTGTGGTCTCCACAGCGGATTCAGACATCCCTTCGTCTTGGGAGATGCAAGACGAGCCTGCATTCAATTCACTGCAGGGATGTCCGGCCTTACTTCGAGTCAGAGAATATCGGTATCCATTCCACTTGAGGCCACAAACTCAGGGTCCCTCTCACATACCTTTAGCTGAGAGAAGCCTCCTCTTGAGGTGCTTTTGGAAAGTTGGTATTCCTCTTGACTCGAAGCCAGGGACTAAGCTCTCATCTCGAGTTGATTTGGGGTCCATGGAGAACTTTCTTGTTGCTCCAGTGTCCTCAGGATCGCTCTAGACTTGAGACAGTGATCTTGGGTTTTCTCTGGAATGCCATCAAGGAAATCAAGGCTCCTTTCACGTTTGACGTGGAACTCAGAATTGCTCTGCACGCAGTGCAGGGGAATCGGGCTTCATCTCGCGGCGAGGGGGAAGTCTCATGGTTTTTCTCGAGTTGCGGCCGGAACCTGGGGTATATTCTCGAGTTACGACGGGGAGGGCCCTTCCAGACACGTGTTTGTTCAGCGACGTCAGGACTCCTGCCTAGGTGCGAGGGACACCCCGGGATTCTCCTCGAGTCTTGGCATGGCAATTGGGACGCGTCTCCACGTGAGGCGGGAGACCCAGAGTCCCTTTCCACGTGCCACAGGCATCCTGGGACTCCTATCCTTTTTCAAGAGGAGTCAGGCATCGTCTCCTTTGGAAGCATTGATCTCCGCGGACCTCTCGAGTTTTCAAAGATGGGAGGCCTCCGGTCGCAATGAGGAGGAGAACTAGGTATTTCTCTGTGGTCTCCACAGGGGATTCAGACATCCCTTCGTCTTGGGAGATGCAAGACGAGCCTGCACTCAATTCACTGCACGGATATCCGGCCTTACTTCGAGTCAGAGCATCTCGGTGTCCATTCCACCTGAGGCGACAAACTCAGGGTCCCTCTCACATACCTGTAGCTGAGAGAAGCCTCGTCTTGATGTGCTTGTGGAAACTTGGTATTCCTCTTGACTCGAAGCCAGGGACTAAGCTCTCATCTCGAGTTGATTTGGGGTCCACGGAGCCCTTTCGTGGTGCTCCAGTGACCTCAGGATCCCTCTAGACTTGAGACAGTGATCTTGGGTTTTCTCTGGAGTGCCATCAAGGAAATCAAGGCTCCTTTCACGTTTGATGTGTAACACGGAACTGCTCTGCAAGCAGTGCAGGGAAATCGGCCCTCATCTCGCGGCGAGGGGGAAGTCTCATGGTTTTTCTCGAGTTGCAGCCAGGACCTGAGGTATATTCTCGAGTTACAACGGGGAGGGCCCTTCCAGACACGTGTTTGTTCAGCGACATCAGGACTCCTGCCTTGGTGCGAGGGACTCCTCAGGATTCTCCTCGAGTCTTGGCATGGCAATTGGGACGCGTCTCCACGTGAGGCGGGAGACCCACGGTCCCTTTCCACGTGCCACAGGGATCCTGGGACTCCTATGCATTTTCAAGAGGAGTCAGGCATCGTCTCCTTTGGAAGCATTGATCTCTGCAGACCTCTCGAGTTTTCAAAGGATATGAGGCCTCCGGTCACGATGAGGCGGAGGACTAGGTCTTTCTCTGTGGTCTCCACAGGGGATTCAGACATCCCTTCGTCTTGGGAGATGCAAGACGAGCCTGCATTGAATTCACTGCAGGGATATCCGGCCTTCCTTCGAGTCAGAGCATCTCGGTGTCCATTGCACTTGAGGCCACAAACTCAGGGTCCCTCTCACATAACTGTAGCTGAGAGAAGCCTCCTCTTGAGGTGCTTGTGGAAAGTTGGTATTCCTCTTGAGTCGAAGCCAGGGACTAAGCTCTCATCACAAGTTGATTTGGGGTCCACGGAGCCCTTTCATATTGCTCCAGTGACCTCAGGATCCCTCTAGACTTGAGACAGTGATCCTGGGTTTTCTTTGGAGTGCCATCAAGGAAATCAAGGCTCCTTTCAGGTTTAATGTGGAACACGGAATTGCTCTGCACGCAGTCCAGGGGAATCGGGCCTCATCTCGCGTCGAGGGGAAAGTCTCATGGTTTTTCTCGAGTTGCGGCCGGAACCTGGGGTATATTCTCGATTTACGACGGGGAGGACCCTTCCAGACACGTGATAGGTGCGAGGGACACCTCGGGATTCTCCTAAAGTCTTGGCATGGCAATTGGAACGCGTCTCCACATGAGGCGGGAGACCCAGGGTCCCTTTCCACGTGCCACAGGGATCCTGGTACTCCTATCCATTTTCAAGAGGAGTCAGGCATCGTCTCTTTGGAAGCATTGATCTCAGCGGACCTCTCGAGTTTTCAAAGGATGTGAGGCCTCCGGTCGCGATGAGGCGAAGGACTAGGTCTTTCTCTGCGGTCTCCGCAGGGGATTCAGACATCCCTTCGTCTTGGGAGATGCAAGACGAGCCTGCATTCAATTCACTGCAGGGATATGCGGCCTTACTTCGAGTCAGAGCATCTCGATGTCCATTCCACTTGAGGCCACAAGCTCAGGGTCCCTCTCACATACCTTTAGCAGAGAGAAGCCTCCTCTTGAGGTGCTTGTGGAAAGTTAGTATTCCTCTTGACTCGAAACCAGGATCTAAGCTCTCATCTCGAGTTGATTTGGGGTCCACGGAACCCTTTCGTGTTGCTCCAGTGACCTCAGGATCCCTCTAGACTTGAGACAGTGATCCTGGGTTTTCTCTGGAGTGCCATCAAGGAAATCAAGGCTCCTTTCAGGTTTGATGTGGAACACGGAATTGCTCTGCACGCAATGCAGGGGAATCAGGCCTCATCTCGCGGCGAGGGGGAAGTCTCATGGTTTTTCTCGAGTTGCGGCCGGAACCTGGGATATATACTCGAGTTACGACGGGGAGGGCCCTTCCAGACACGTGTTTGTTCAGCGACGTCAGTACTCCTGCCTAGGTGCGAGGGACACCTCGGGATTCTCCTCGAGTCTTGGCATGGCAATTGGGACGCGTCTCCACGTGAGGCGGGAGACCCAGGCTCCCTTTCCACGTGCCACAGGGATCCTGGGACTCCTATCCATTTTCAAGAGGAGTCAGGCATCGTCTCCTGTGGAAGCATTGATCTCTGCAGACCTCTCCAGTTTTCAAAAGATGTGAGGCCTCCGGTCGCGATGAGGCGGAGAACTAGGTCTTTCTCTGTGGTCTCCAAAGGGGATTCAGACATCCCTTCGTCTTGGGAGATGCAAGACGAGCCTGCATTCAATTCACTGCAGGGATATCCGGCCTTACTTCGAGTTACAGCATCTCAGGGTCCATTCCACCTGAGGCCACAAACTCAGGGACCCTCTCACATACCTGTAGTTGAGAGAAACCTTCTCTTGAGGTGCTTGTTGAAAGTTGGTATGACACTTGAGTCGAAGCCAGGGACTAAGCTCTCATCTCGAGTTGATTTGGAGTCCATTGAGCCATTTCGTTTTGCTACAGTGACTTCAGGATCCCTCTAGACTTGAGACAGTGATCTTGGGTTTTCTCTGGAGTGCCATCAAGGAAATCAAGGCTCCTTTCACGTTTGATGTGGAACACGGAATTGCTCTGCACGCAGTGCAGAGGAATCGGGCCTCATCTCGCGGCGAGTGGGAAGTCTCATGGTTGTTCTCGAGTTGCGGCCGGAACCAGGGGTATATTCTCGATTTACGACGGGGAGGGTCTTTCCAGACACGTGTTTGTTCAGCGACCTCAGGACGCCTGCCTAGGGGCGAGGGACACCTCGGGATTCTCCTCGAGTCTTGGCATGGCAATTGGGATGCGTCTCCACGTGAGGCGGGAGCCCCAGAGTCCCTTTCCACGTGCCACAGGGATCCTGGGACTCCTATCCATTTTCAAGAGGAGTCAGGAATCGTCTCCTTTGAAAGCATTGATCTCTGTGGACCTCTTGAATTTTCAAAGGATGTGAGGCCTCCGGTCGCAATGAGAGGGAGAACTAGGTCTTTCTCTGTGGTCTCCACAGGGGATTCAGACATCCCTTCATCTTGGGAGTTGCCAGAGGAGCCTGCATTCAATTCACTGCAGGGATAACCGGCCTTACTTCGAGTCATAGCATCTCGGTGTCCATTCCACTTGAAGCCACAAAATGCGGGTCCCTCTCACATACCTGTAGCTGAGAGAATCCTCCTCTTGAGGTGCTTGTGGAAACGTGGTATTGCTCTTGAGTCGAAGCCAGGGACTAATCTCTCATCTCGAGTTGATTTGGGGTCCACAGAGCCCTTTCGTGTTGCTACAGTGACCTCAGGATCCCTCTAGACTTGAGACAGTGATGTTGGGTTTTCTCTGGAGTGCCATCAAGGAAATCAAGGCTCCTTTCACGTTTGATGTGGAACACGGAATTGCTCTGCACGCAGTGCAGGGGAATCGGGCCTCATCTCGCGGCGAGGGGGATGTCTCATGGTTTTTCTCTAGTTGCAGCCGGAACCTGGGGTATATTCTCGAGTTACGACGGGGAGGGCCCTCCCAGACACGTGTTTGTTCAGCGACGTCAGAACTCCTCCCTAGGTGCGAGGGACACATCGGGATTCTCCTCGAGTGTTGGCATGGCAATTGGGACGCGTCTCCTCGTGAGGCGGGAGACCAAGGGCCCCTTTCCACCTTCCACAGGGATCCTGGGACTCCTATCCATTTTCAAGAGGAGTCAGGCATCGTCTCCTTTGGAAGCATTGATCTCCGCGGACCTCTCGAGTTTTCAAAGGATGTGAGGCCTCTGGTCGCGTTGAGGCGGAGAACTAGTTCTTTCTCTGTGGTCTCCACAGTGGATTCAGACATCCCTTCGTCTTGGGAGATGCAAGACGAGCCTGCATTCAATTCACTGCAGGGATATCCGGCCTTACTTCGAGTCAGAGCCTCTCGTTGTCCATTCCACTTGTGGCCACAAACTCAGGGTAACTCTCACATACTTTTAGCTGAGAGAAGCCTCCTCTTGAGGTGCTTGTGGAAAGTTGGTATTCCTCTTGAGTCGAAGCCAGGGACTAAGCTCGCATCTCGAGTTCATTTCGGGTCCACAGAGCCTTTTCGTGTTGCTCCAGTGACCTCAGGATCCCTCTAGATTTGAGACAGTGATCTTGGGTTTTCTCTGGAGTGCCATCAAGGAAATCAAGGCTCCTTTCTCATTTGATGGGGAACACGGAATTGCTCTGCACGCACTGCAGTGAAATCTGGCCTCATCTCGCGGCGAGGGGGAAGTCTCATAATTTTTCTAGAGTTGTGGCCAGAACTTGGGGTATATTCTTGAGTTACGACGGGGAGGGCCCTTCCAGACACGTGTTTGTTCAGCGACATCAGGACTCCTGCCTAGGTGCGAGGGACACCTCGGGATTCTCCTCGAGTCTTGCCATGGCAATTGGGAGGCGTCTACAGGTGAGGCGGGAGACCCAGTGCCCCTTTCCACGTGCCACAGGGATCCTGTGACTCCTATCCATTTTCAAGAGGAGTCAGGCATCGGCTCCTTTGGAAGCATTGATCTCTGCAGACCTCTCGAATTTTCAAAGGATGTGAGGCCTCCGGTCGCGATGAGGCGGGGGACTAGGTCTTTCTCTGTGGTCTCCACAGCGGATTCAGACATCTCTTCGTCTTGGGAGATGCAAGACGAGCCAGCATTCACTTCACTGCAGGGATATCCGGCCTTACTTCGAGTCAGAGCATCTCGGTGTCCATTCCACTTGAGGCCACAAACTCAGGGTCCCTCTCACATAACTGTTGCTGAGAGAAGACTCCTCTTGAGGTGCTTGTGGAAAGTTGGTATTCCTCTTGAGTCGAAGCCAGGGACTAAGTTCTCATCTCGAGTTGATTTGGGGTCCACGGAGCCCTTTCCTTTTGCTCCAGTGACCTCAGGATCCCTCTAGACTTGAGACAGTGATCTTGGGTTTTCTCTGGAGTGCCATCAAGGAAATCAAGGCTCCTTTCTCTTTTGATGTGGAACACGGAATTGCTCTGCATGCAGTGCAGGGAAATCGGGGCTCATGTCGCGGCGAGGGGGAAGTCTCATAGTTTTTCTCGAGTTGTGACCGGAACCTGGGGTATATTCTCGAGTTACGATGGGGAGGGCCATTCCAGACACGTGTTTGTTCAGCGACGTCAGGACTCCTGCCTAGGTGCGAGGGACACCTCGGGATTCTCCTCGAGTCTTGGCATGGCAATTGGGACGCGTCTCCACGTGAGGCGGGAGACCCAAGGTCCCTTTCCACGTGCCACAGGGATACTGGGACTCCTATCCATTTTCAAGAGGAGTCAGGCATCGTCTCCTTTGGAAGTATTGATCTCCGCGGACCTCTCGAGTTTTCAAAGGATATGAGGCCTCCGTTTGCGTTGATGCGGAGGACTAGGTCTTTCTCTGTGGTCTCCACAGGGGATTCAGACATTCCTTCGTCTTGGGAGATGCAAGACGAGCCTGCATTCAATTCACTGCAGGGATATCCGGCCTTCCTTGGAGTCAGAGCATCTCGGTGTCCATTCCACTTGAGGCCACAAACTCAGGGTCCCTCTCACATACCTGTAGCTGTGAGAAGCCTCCTCTTGAGGTGCTTGTGGAAAGTTGGTATTCCTCTTGAGTCGAAGCCAGGGACTAAGCTCTCATCTCGAGTTGATTTGGGGTCCACAGAGCCCTTTCCTGTTGCTCCAGTGACCTCAGGATCCCTCTAGACTTGAGACAGTGATCTTGGGTTTTCTCTGGAGTGCCATCAAGGAAATCAAGGCTCCTTTCACGTTTGATGTGGAACACGGAACTGCTCTGCAAGCAGTGCAGGGAAATCGGCCCTCATCTCGTGGCGAGGGGGAAGTCTCATGGTTTTTCTCGAGTTGCAGCCAGGACCTGGGGTATATTCTCGAGTTACAACGGGGAGGGCCCTTCCAGACACGTTTTGTTCAGCGACGTCAGGACTCCTGCCTTGGTGCGAGGGACACCTCGGAATTCTCCTCGAGTCTTGGCATGGCAATTTGGACGCGTCTCCACGTGAGGCGGGAGACCCAGGGTCCCTTTCCACGTGCCACAGGGATCCTGGGACTCCTATGCATTTTCCAGAGGAGTCAGGCATCGTCTCCTTTGGAAGCATTGATCTCTGCAGACCTCTCGAGTTTTCAAAGGATATGAGGCCTCCGGTCACGAAGAGGCGGAGGACTAGGTCTTTCTCTGTCGTCTCCACAGGGGATTCAGACATCCCTTCGTCTTGGGAGATGCAAGACGAGCCTGCATTCAATTCACTGCAGGGATATCCGGCCTTACTTCGAGTCAGAGCATCTCGGTGTCCATTGCACTTGAGGCCACAAACTCAGGGTCCCTCTCACATAACTGTAGCTGAGAGAAGCCTCCTCTTGAGGTGCTTGTGGAAAGTTGGTATTCCTCTTGAGTCGAAGCGAGGGACTAAGCTCTCATCACGAGTTGATTTGGGGTCCACGGAGCCCTTTCGTGTTGCTACAGTGACCTCAGGATCCCTCTAGGCTTGAGACAATGATCTTGGGTTTTCTCTGGAGTGCCATCAAGGAAATCAAGGCACCTTTCCCGTTTGATGTGGAACACGGAATTGCTCTGCACGCAGTGCAGGGGAATCGGGCCTCATCTCGCGGCGAGGGGGAAGTCTCATGGTTTTTCTCGAGTTGCGGCCGGAACCTGGGGTATATTCTCGAGTTATGACGGGGAGGGCCCTTCCAGACACGTGTTTGTTCAGCGACGTCAGCACTCCTGCCTAGGTGCGAGGGACACCTCGGGATTCTCCTCGAGTCTTGGCATGGCAATTGGGACGCGTCTCCACGTGAGGCGAAAGACCCAGGGTCCCTTTCCACGTGCCACAGGGATCCTGGGACTCCTATCCATTTTCAAGAGGAGTCAGGCATCGTCTCCTTTGGAAGCATTGATCTCCGCTGACCTCTCGAGTTTTCAAAGAATGTGAGGCCACAGGTCGCGATGAGGAGGAGGACTAGGTCTTTCTCTGTGGTCTGCACAGGGGTTTCAGACATCCCTTCGTCTTGGGCGATGCAAGACGAGCCTGCATTCCATTCACTGCAGGGATATCCGGCCTTATTTCGAGTCAGAGCATCTCGGTGTCCATTCCACTTGAGGCCACAAACTCAGGGTCCCTCTCACATACCATTAGCTGAGAGAAGCCTCCTCTTGAGGTGCTTGTGGAAAGTCGGTATTCCTCTTGAGTCTAAGCCAGGGAGTAAGCTCTCATCTCGAGTTGATTTGGGGTCCACGGAGCCCTTTCGTGTTTCTCAAGTGACCTCAGGATCCCTCTAGACTTGAGACAGTGATCTTGGGTTTTCTCTGGAGTGCCATCAAAGAAATCAAGGCTCCTTTCATTTTTGATGTGGAATACGGAATTGCTCTGCATGCAGTGCAGGGGAATCGGGCCTCATGTATTGGCGAGGGGGAAGTCTCATGGTTTTTCTCGAGTTGCGGCCGGAACCTGGGGTATATTCTCGAGTTACGACGGGGACGGCCCTTCCAGACACGTGTTTGTTCAGCGACGTCAGGACTCCTGCCTAGGTGCGAGGGACACCTCAGGATTCTCCTCGAGTCTTGGCATGGCAATTGGGACGCGTCTCCACGTGAGGTGGGAGACCCAGGGTCCCTTTCCACGTGCCACAGGGATCCTGGGACTCCTATCAATTTTCAAGAGGAGTCAGGCATCGTCTCCTTTGGAAGCATTGATCTCCGCGGACCTCTTGAGTTTTCAAAGGATGTGAGGCCTCCGGTCGCGATGAGGCGGAGAAGTAGTTCTTTCTCTGTGGTCTCCACAGGGGATTCAGACATTCCTTCGTCTTGAGAGATGCAAGACGAGCCTGCATTCAATTCACTGCAGGGATATCTGGCCTTACTTCGAGTCAGAGCATCTCGGTGTCCATTCCACTTGAGGCCACAAACTCAGGGTCCTTCTCACATACCTGTGGCTGAGAGAACCCTCCTCTTGGGGTGCTTGTGGAGAGTTGGTATTCCTCTTGCGTCGAAGCCAGGTACTAAGCTCTCATCTCAAGTTGATTTGGGGTCCACGGAGCCCTTTCGTGTTGCTCCAGTGACCTCAAGATCCCTCTAGACTTGAGACAGTGATCCTGGGTTTTCTCTGGAGTGCCATCAAGGAAATCAAGGCTCCTTTCAGGTTTGATGTGGAACACGGAATTGCTCTGCACGCAGTCCAGGGGAATCGGGCCTCATCTCGCGTCGAGGGGAAAGTCTCATGGTTTTTCTCGAGTTGCGGCCGGAACCTGGGGTATATTCTCGATTTACGACGGGGAGGACCCTTCCAGACACGTGATAGGTGCGAGGGACACCTCGGGATTCTCCTAAAGTCTTGGCATGGCAATTGGAACGCGTCTCCACATGAGGCGGGAGATCCAGGGTCCCTTTCCACGTGCCACAGGGATCCTGTGACTCCTATCCATTTTCAAGAGGAGTCAGGCATCGTCTCTTTGGAAGCATTGATCCCCGTGGACCTCTCGAGTTTTCAAAGGATGTGAGGCCTCTGGTCGCGATGAGGCGGAGAACTCGGTCTTTCTCTGTGGTCTCCACAGGGGATTCACACATCCCTTCGTCTTGGGAGATGCAAGAAGAGCCTGCATTCAATTCACTGCAGGGATATCCGGCCTTACTTTGAGTCAGAGCATCTCGGTGTCCATTCCACTTGAGGCCACAAACTCAGGGTCCCTCTCACATACCTGTAACTGAGAGAAGCCTCCTCTTGAGGTGCTTGTGGAAAGTTGGTATTCCTCTTGAGTCGAAGCCAGGGACTAAGCTCTCATCTCGAGTTGATTTGGGGTCCACGGAGCCCTTTTGTGTTGCTCCAGTGACCTCAGGATCCCTCTATACTTGAGACAGTGATCTTGGGATTTCTCTGGAGTGTCATCAAGGAAATCAAGGCTCCTTTCACGTTTGATGTGGAACACGGAATTGCTCTGCACGCAGTGCAGGGGAATCGGGCCTCATCTCGCGGCGAGGGGGAAGTCTCATGGTTTTTCTCGAGTTGCGGCCGGAACCTGGGGTATATTCTCGAGTTATGACGGGGAGGGCACTTCCAGACACGTGTTTGTTCAGCGACGTCAGCACTCCTGCCTAGGTGCGAGGGACACCTCGGGATTCTCCTCGAGTCTTGGCATGGCAATTGGGACGCGACTCCACGTGAGGCGAAAGACCCAGGGTCCCTTTCCACGTGCCACAGGGATCCTGGGACTCCTATCCATTTTCAAGAGGAGTCAGGCATCGTCTCCTTTGGAAGCATTGATCTCCGCTGACCTCTCGAGTTTTCAAAGAATGTGAGGCCACAGGTCGCGATGAGGAGGAGGACTAGGTCTTTCTCTGTGGTCTGCACAGGGGTTTCAGACATCCCTTCGTCTTGGGAGATGCAAGACGAGCCTGCATTCCATTCACTGCAGGGATATCCGGCCTTATTTCGAGTCAGAGCATCTCGGTGTCCATTCCACTTGAGGCCACAAACTCAGGGTCCCTCTCACATACCATTAGCTGAGAGAAGCCTCCTCTTGAGGTGCTTGTGGAAAGTTGGTATTCCTCTTGAGTCTAAGCCAGGGAGTAAGCTCTCATCTCGAGTTGATTTGGGGTCCACGGAGCCCTTTCGTGTTTCTCAAGTGACCTCAGGATCCCTCTAGACTTGAGACAGTGATCTTGGGTTTTCTCTGGAGTGCCATCAAAGAAATCAAGGCTCCTTTCATTTTTGATGTGGAATACGGAATTGCTCTGCATGCAGTGCGGGGGAATCGGGCCTCATGTATTGGCGAGGGGGAAGTCTCATGGTTTTTCTCGAGTTGCGGACGGAACCTGGGGTATATTCTCGAGTTACGACGGGGACGGCCCTTCCAGACACGTGTTTGTTCAGCGACGTCAGGACTCCTGCCTAGGTGCGAGGGACACCTCAGGATTCTCCTCGATTCTTGGCATGGCAATTGGGACGCGTCTCCACGTGAGGTGGGAGACCCAGGGTCCCTTTCCACGTGCCACAGGGATCCTGGGACTCCTATCAATTTTCACGAGGAGTCAGGCATCGTCTCCTTTGGAAGCATTGATCTCCGCGGACCTCTTGAGTTTTCAAAGGATGTGAGGCCTCCGGTCGCGATGAGGCGGAGAAGTAGTTCTTTCTCTGTGGTCTCCACAGGGGATTCAGACATTCCTTCGTCTTGAGAGATGCAAGACGAGCCTGCATTCAATTCACTGCAGGGATATCTGGCCTTACTTCGAGTCAGAGCATCTCGGTGTCCATTCCACTTGAGGCCACAAACTCAGGGTCCTTCTCACATACCTGTGGCTGAGAGAACCCTCCTCTTGGGGTGCTTGTGGAGAGTTGGTATTCCTCTTGCGTCGAAGCCAGGTACTAAGCTCTCATCTCAAGTTGATTTGGGGTCCACGGAGCCCTTTCGTGTTGCTCCAGTGACCTCAAGATCCCTCTAGACTTGAGACAGTGATCCTGGGTTTTCTCTGGAGTGCCATCAAGGAAATCAAGGCTCCTTTCAGGTTTGATGTGGAACACGGAATTGCTCTGCACGCAGTCCAGGGGAATCGGGCCTCATCTCGCGTCGAGGGGAAAGTCTCATGGTTTTTCTCGAGTTGCGGCCGGAACCTGGGGTATATTCTCGATTTACGACGGGGAGGACCCTTCCAGACACGTGATAGGTGCGAGGGACACCTCGGGATTCTCCTAAAGTCTTGGCATGGCAATTGGAACGCGTCTCCACATGAGGCGGGAGACCCAGGGTCCCTTTCCACGTGCCACAGGGATCCTGTGACTCCTATCCATTTTCAAGAGGAGTCAGGCATCGTCTCTTTGGAAGCATTGATCCCCGTGGACCTCTCGAGTTTTCAAAGGATGTGAGGCCTCTGGTCGCGATGAGGCGGAGAACTCGGTCTTTCTCTGTGGTCTCCACAGGGGATTCACACATCCCTTCGTCTTGGGAGATGCAAGACGAGCCTGCATTCAATTCACTGCAGGGATATCCGGCCTTACTTTGAGTCAGAGCATCTCGGTGTCCATTCCACTTGAGGCCACAAACTCAGGGTCCCTCTCACATACCTGTAACTGAGAGAAGCCTCCTCTTGAGGTGCTTGTGGAAAGTTGGTATTCCTCTTGAGTCGAAGCCAGGGACTAAGCTCTCATCTCGAGTTGATTTGGGGTCCACGGAGCCCTTTTGTGTTGCTCCAGTGACCTCAGGATCCCTCTATACTTGAGACAGTGATCTTGGGATTTCTCTGGAGTGTCATCAAGGAAATCAAGGCTCCTTTCACGTTTGATGTGGAACACGGAATTGCTCTGCACGCAGTGCAGGGGAATCGGGCCTCATCTCGCGGCGAGGGGGAAGTCTCATGGTTTTTCTCGAGTTGCGGCCGGAACCTGGGGTATATTCTCGAGTTATGACGGGGAGGGCACTTCCAGACACGTGTTTGTTCAGCGACGTCAGCACTCCTGCCTAGGTGCGAGGGACACCTCGGGATTCTCCTCGAGTCTTGGCATGGCAATTGGGACGCGTCTCCACGTGAGGCGAAAGACCCAGGGTCCCTTTCCACGTGCCACAGGGATCCTGGGACTCCTATCCATTTTCAAGAGGAGTCAGGCATCGTCTCCTTTGGAAGCATTGATCTCCGCTGACCTCTCGAGTTTTCAAAGAATGTGAGGCCACAGGTCGCGATGAGGAGGAGGACTAGGTCTTTCTCTGTGGTCTGCACAGGGGTTTCAGACATCCCTTCGTCTTGGGAGATGCAAGACGAGCCTGCATTCCATTCACTGCAGGGATATCCGGCCTTATTTCGAGTCAGAGCATCTCGGTGTCCATTCCACTTGAGGCCACAAACTCAGGGTCCCTCTCACATACCATTAGCTGAGAGAAGCCTCCTCTTGAGGTGCTTGTGGAAAGTTGGTATTCCTCTTGAGTCTAAGCCAGGGAATAAGCTCTCATCTCGAGTTGATTTGGGGTCCACGGAGCCCTTTCGTGTTTCTCAAGTGACCTCAGGATCCCTCTAGACTTGAGACAGTGATCTTGGGTATTCTCTGGAGTGCCATCAAAGAAATCAAGGCTCCTTTCATTTTTGATGTGGAACACGGAATTGCTCTGCACGCAGTGCAGGGGAATCGGGCCTCATGTATTGGCGAGGGGGAAGTCTCATGGTTTTTCTCGAGTTGCGGCCGGAACCTGGGGTATATTCTCGAGTTACGACGGGGACGGCCCTTCCAGACACGTGTTTGTTCAGCGACGTCAGGACTCCTGCCTAGGTGCGAGGGACACCTCAGGATTCTCCTCGAGTCTTGGCATGGCAATTGGGACGCGTCTCCACGTGAGGTGGGAGACCCAGGGTCCCTTTCCACGTGCCACAGGGATCCTGGGACTCCTATCCATTTTCAAGAGGAGTCAGGCATCGTCTCCTTTGGAAGCATTGATCTCCGCGGACCTCTTGAGTTTTCAAAGGATGTGAGGCCTCCGTTCGCGATGAGGCGGAGAAGTAGTTCTTTCTCTGTGGTCTCCACAGGGGATTCAGACATTCCTTCGTCTTGAGAGATGCAAGACGAGCCTGCATTCAATTCACTGCAGGGATATCTGGCCTTACTTCGAGTCAGAGCATCTCGGTGTCCATTCCACTTGAGGCCACAAACTCAGGGTCCTTCTCACATACCTGTGGCTGAGAGAACCCTCCTCTTGGGGTGCTTGTGGAGAGTTGGTATTCCTCTTGCGTCGAAGCCAGGTACTAAGCTCTCATCTCAAGTTGATTTGGGGTCCACGGAGCCCTTTCGTGTTGCTCCAGTGACCTCAAGATCCCTCTAGACTTGAGACAGTGATCCTGGGTTTTCTCTGGAGTGCCATCAAGGAAATCAAGGCTCCTTTCAGGTTTGATGTGGAACACGGAATTGCTCTGCACGCAGTCCAGGGGAATCGGGCCTCATCTCGCGTCGAGGGGAAAGTCTCATGGTTTTTCTCGAGTTGCGGCCGGAACCTGGGGTATATTCTCGATTTACGACAGGGAGGACCCTTCCAGACACGTGATAGGTGCGAGGGACACCTCGGGATTCTCCTAAAGTCTTGGCATGGCAATTGGAACGCGTCTCCACATGAGGCGTGAGACCCAGGGTCCCTTTCCACGTGCCACAGGGATCCTGTGACTCCTATCCATTTTCAAGAGGAGTCAGGCATCGTCTCCTTTGGAAGCATTGATCTCCGCGGACCTCTCGAGTTTTCAAACGATGTGAGGCCTCCGGTCGCGATGAGGCGGAGAACTCGGTCTTTCTCTCTGGTCTCCACAGGGGATTCAGACATCCCTTCGTCTTGGGAGATGCAAGACGAGCCTGCATTCAATTCACTGCAGGGATATCCGGCCTTACTTTGAGTCAGAGCATCTCGGTGTCCATTCCACTTGAGGCCACAAACTCAGGGTCCCTCTCACATACCTGTACCTGAGAGAAGCCTCCTCTTGAGGTGCTTGTGGAAAGTTGTTATTCCTCTTGAGTCCAAGCCAGGGACTAAGCTCTCATCTCGAGTTGATTTGGGGTCCACGAGCCCTTTCGTGTTGCTCCAGTGACCTCAGGATCGCTCTAGACTTGAGACAGTGATCTTGGGTTTTCTCTGGAGTGCCATCAAGGAAATCAAGGCTCCTTTCCCGTTTGATGTGGAACTCAGAATTGCTCTGCATGCAGTGCAGGGGAATCGGGCTTCATCTCGCGGCGAGGGGGAAGTCTCATGGTTTTTCTCGAGTTGCGGCCGGAACCTGGGGTATATTCTCGAGTTACGACGGGGAGGGCCCTTCCAGACACGTGTTTGTTCAGCGACGTCAGGACTCCTGCCTAGGTGCGAGGGACACCCCGGGATTCTCCTCGAGTCTTGGCATGGCAATTGGGACGCGTCTCCACGTGAGGCGGGAGACCCAGAGTCCCTTTCCACGTGCCACAGGCATCCTGGGACTCCTATCCTTTTTCAAGAGGAGTCAGGCATCGTCTCCTTTGGAAGCATTGATCTCCGCGGACCTCTCGAGTTTTCAAAGATGGGAGGCCTCCGGTCGCAATGAGGAGGAGAACTAGGTATTTCTCTGTGGTCTCCACAGGGGATTCAGACATCCCTTCGTCTTGGGAGATGCAAGACGAGCCTGCACTCAATTCACTGCACGGATATCCGGCCTTACTTCGAGTCAGAGCATCTCGGTGTCCATTCCACCTGAGGCCACAAACTCAGGGTCCCTCTCACATACCTGTAGCTGAGAGAAGCCTCGTCTTGATGTGCTTGTGGAAACTTGGTATTCCTCTTGACTGGAAGCCAGGGACTAAGCTCTCATCTCGAGTTGATTTGGGGTCCACGGAGCCCTTTCGTGGTGCTCCAGTGACCTCAGGATCCCTCTAGACTTGAGACAGTGATCTTGGGTTTTCTCTGGAGTGCCATCAAGGAAATCAAGGCTCCTTTCACGTTTGATGTGGAACACGGAACTGCTCTGCAAGCAGTGCAGGGAAATCGGCCCTCATCTCGCGGCGAGGGGGAAGTCTCATGGTTTTTCTCGAGTTGCAGCCAGGACCGGGGTATATTCTCGAGTTACAACGGGGAGGGCCCTTCCAGACACGTGTTTGTTCAGCGACGTCAGGACTCCTGCCTTGGTGCGAGGGACTCCTCAGGATTCTCCTCGAGTCTTGGCATGGCAATTGGGACGCGTCTCCACGTGAGGCGGGAGACCCAGGGTCACTTTCCACGTGCCACAGGGATCCTGAGACACCTATCCATTTTCAAGAGGAGTCAGGCATCGTCTCCTTTGGAAGCATTGATCTCCGCGGACCTCTCGAGTTTTCAAAGGATGTGAGGCCTCCGCTCGCGATGAGGCGGAGGACTAGGACTTTCTCTGTGGTCTCCACAAGGGATTCAGACATCCCTTCGTCTTGGGAGATGCAAGACGAGCCTGCATTCAATTCACTGCAGGGATATCCGGCCTTACTTCGAGTCAGAGCATCTCGGGGTCCATTCCATTTGAGGCCACAAACTCAGGGTCCCTCTCACATACCTGTAGCTGAGAGAAGCCTCCTCTTGAGGTGCTTGTGGAAAGTTGTTATTCCTCTTGAGTCGAAGCCAGGGACTAAGCTCTCATCACGAGATGATTTGGGGTCCACGGAGCCCTTTCGTGTTGCTCCAGTGACCTCAGGATCCCTCTAGACTTGAGACAGTGATCTTGGGTATTCTCTGGAGTGCCATCAAGGAAATCAAGGCTCCTTTCACGTTTAATGTGGAACACGGAATTGCTCTGCACGCAGTGCAGGGGAATCGGGCCTCATCTCGCGGCGAGGGGGAAGTCTCATGGTTTTTCTCGAGTTGTGGCCGGAACCTGGGGTATATCCTCGAGTTACGACGGGGAGGGCCCTTCCAGACACGTGTTTGTTCAGCGACGTCAGGACTCCTGCCTAGGTGCGAGGGACACCTCGGGATTCTCCTCGAGTCTTGGCATGGCAATTGGGACGCGTCTCCACGTGAGGCGGGAAACCCAGGGTCCCTTTCCACGTGCCACAGGGATCCTGGGACTCCTATCCATTTTCAACAGGAGTCAGGCATCGTCTCCTTTGGAAGCATTGATCTCCGTGGACCTCTCGAGTTTTCAAAGGATGTGAGGCCTCCGGTCGCGATGAGGGGGAGAACTAAGTCTTTCTCTGTGGTCTCCACAGGAGATTCAGACCTCCCTTCCTCTTGGGAGATGCAAGAGGAGCCTGCATTCAATTCACTGCAGGGATATCCGGCCTTAATTCGAGTCAGAGCATCTCGGTGTCCATTCCACTTGAGGCCACAAACTCAGGGTCCCTCTCACATACCTGTAGCTGAGAGAAGCCTCCTCTTGAGGAGCTTGTGGAAAGTTGGTATTCCTCTTGAGTCGAAGCCAGGGACTAAGCTCTCATCTCGAGTTAATTTGGGGTCCACGGAGCCCTTTCGTGTTGCTCCAGTGACCTCAGGATCCCTCTAGACTTGAGACAGTGATCTTGGGTTTTCTCTGGAGTGCCATCAAGGAAATCAAGGCTCATTTCACGTTTGATGAGGAACACGGAATTTCTCTGCATGCAGTGCAGGGGAATCGGGCCTCATCTCGCGGCCAGGGGGAAGTCTCATGGTTTTCCTCGAGTTGCGGCCGGAACCTGGGGTATATTATCGAGCTACGACGGGGAGGGCCCTTCCAGACACGTGTTTGTTCAGCGGCGTCAGGACTCCTGCCTAGGTGCGAGGGACACCTCGGGATTCTCCTCGAGTCTTGGCATGGCAATTGGGACGCGTCTCCACGTGAGGCGGGAGACCCAGGGTCCCTTTCCACGTGCCACAAGGATCCTGGGACTCCTATCCATTTTCAAGAGGAGTCAGGCATTGTCTCCTTTGGAAGCATTGATCTCCGCGGACCTCTCGAGTTTTCAAAGAATGTGAGGCCTCCGGTCGCGTTGAGGCGGAGAACTAGGTCTTTCTCTGTGGTCTCCACAGGGGATTCAGACATCCTTTCATCTTGGGAGATGTAAGATGAGCCTGCATTCAATTCACTGCAGGGATATCCGGCCTTACATCGAGTCAGAGCATCTCGGTGTCCATTCCACTTGAGGACACAAACTCAGGGTCCCTCTCACATTCCTGTAGCTGAGAGAAACCTCCTCTTGAGGTGCTTGTGGAAAGTTGTATGACTCTTGAGTCGAAGCCAGGGACTAAGCTCTCATCTCAAGTTGATTTGGGGTCCACGGAGCCCTTTCGTGTTGCTACAGTGACCTCAGGATCACTCTAGACTTGAGACAGTGATCTTGGGTTTCCTCTGGAGTGCCATCAAGGAAATCAAGGCTCCTTTCACGTTTGATGTGGAACACGGAATTGCTCTGCACGCAGTGCAGGGGATTCGGGCCTCATCTCGCGGCGAGGGGGAAGTCTCATGGTTTTTCTCGAGTTGCGGCCGGAACATGGGGTATATTCTCGAGTTACGACTGGAAGGGCCCTTCCAGACACGTGTTTGTTCAGTTACGTCAGGACTCCTGCCTAGGTGCGAGGGACACCTAGGGTTTCTCCTCGAGTCTTGGCATGGCAATTGGGACGCGTCTCCACGTGAGGCGGGAGACCCAGGGTCCCTTTCGACGTGCCACAGGGATCCTGAGACTCCTATCCATTTTGAAGAGGAGTCAGGCATGGTCTCCTTTGGAAGCATTGATCTCCGCGGACCTGTCGAGTTTTCAAAGGATGTGAGGCCTCCTGTCGCGATGAGGCAGAGAACTAGGTCTTTCTCTGTGGTCTACACAGGGGATTCAGACATCCCTTCGTCTTGGGAGATGCAAGACGCGCCGGCATTCAATTCTCTGCAGGGATATCCGGCCTTACTTCGAGTCAGAGCATCTCGGTGTCCATTCCACTTGAAGCCACAACCTCAGGGTCCCTCTCACTTTCCTGTAGCTGAGAGAAGCCTCCTCTTGAGGTGCTTGTGGAAAGTTGGTATTCCTCTTGAGTCGAAGCCAGGGACTAAGCTCTCATCTCGAGTTGATTTGGGGTCCACGGAGCCCTTTCGTGTTGCTCCAGTGACCTCAGGATCCCTCTAGACTTGAGCCAGTGATCTTGGGTTTTCTCTGGAGTGCCATCAAAGAAATCAAGGCTCCTTTCATTTTTGATGTGGAATACGGAATTGCTCTGCATGCAGTGCAGGGGAATCGGGCCTCATCTCGCGGCGAGGGGGAAGTCTCATGGTTTTTCTCGAGTTGCAGCCGGAACCTGGGGTATATTCTTGAGTTACGACGGGGAGGGCCCTTCCAGACACGTGTTTGTTCAGCGACGTCAGGACTCCTGCCTAGGTGCGAGGGACACCTCGGGATTCTCCTCGAGTCTTGGAATGGCAATTGGGAGGCGTGTCCACGTGAGGCGGGAGACCCAGTGTCCCTTTCCACGTGCCACAGATATCCTGGGACTCCTATCCATTTTCAAGAGGAGTCAGGCATCGTCTCGTTTGGAAGCATTGATCTCCGCGGACCTCTCGAGTTTTCAAAGGATGTGAGGCCTCCGGTCGCGATGAGGCGGAGAACTAGGTCTTTCTCTGTGGTCTCCACAGGGGATTCAGACATCCCTTCGTCTTGGGAGATGCGAGACGAGCCTGCATTCAATTCACTGCAGGGATATCCGACCTTACTGCGAATCAGAGCATCTCGGTGTCCATTCCACTTGAGGACACAAACTCAGGGTCCCTCTCACATACCTGTAGCTGAGAGAAGCCTCCTCTTGAGGTGCTTGTGGAAAGTTGGTATGCCTGTTGAGTCGAAGCCATGGACTAAGCTCTCATCTCGAGTTGATTGGGGGTTCACGGAGCCCTTTCGTGTTGCTCCAGTGACCTCAGGATCTAGACTTGAGACAGTGATCTTGGGTTTTCTCTGGAGTGCCATCAAGGAAATCAAGGCTCCTTTCACGTTCGATGTGGAACTCGGAATTGCTCAGCACACAGTGCAGGGGATTCGGACCTCATCTCGCGGCGAGGGAGAATTTCATGGTTTGTTTCCAGTTGCGGACAGAACCTGGGGTATATTCCTGAGTTACGACGGGGAGGGCCCTTCCAGACACGTGTTTGTTCAGCGACGTCAGGACTCCTGCCTAGGTGCGAGGGACACCTCGGGATTCTCCTCGATTCTTGGCATGGCAATTGGGACGCGTCTCCACGTGAGGCGGGAGACCCAGAGTCCCATTCGACATGCCACAGGGATCCTGGGACTCCTATCCATTTTCAAGAGGAGTCAGGCATCGTCTCCTTTGGAAGCATTGATCTCCGCTGACCTCTCGAGTTTTCAAAGGATGTGAGGCCTCCGGTCGCGATGAGGCAGAGAACTAGGTCTTTCTCTGTGGTCTACACAGGGGATTCAGACATCCCTTCGTCTTGGGAGATGCAAGACGAGCCTGCATTCAATTCACTGCAGGGATATCCGGCCTTACTTCGAGTCAGAGCATCTCGGTGTCCATTCCACTTGAGGCCACAACCTCAGGGTCCCTCTCACTTTCCTGTAGCTGAGAGAAGCCTCCTCTTGAGGTGCTTGTGGAATGTTGGTATTCCTCTTGACTCGAAGCCAGGGACTAAGCTCTCATCTCGAGTTGATTTGGGGTCCACGGAGCCCTTTCGTGTTGCTCCAGTGACCTCAGGATCCCTCTAGACTTGAGACAGTGATCTTGGGTTTTCTCTGGAGTGCCATCAAGGAAATCAAGGCTCCTTTCACGTTTGATGTGGAACACGGAATTGCTCTGCATGCAGTGCAGGGGAATCAGGCCTCAACTCGCGGCGAGGGGGAAATCTCATGGTTTTTCTCTAGTTGCGGCCAGAACCTTGGGTATATTCTCGAGTTACGATGGGGAGGGCCCTTCCAGACACGTGTTTGTTCAGCGACATCAGGACTCCTGCCTAGGTGCGAGGGACACCTCGGGATTCTCCTCGAGTCTTGGCATGGCAATTGGGACGCGTCTCCACGTGAGGCGGGAGACCCAGGGTCCCTTCCCACGTGCCACAGGGATCCTGGGACTCCTATCCATTTTCAAGAGGAGTCAGGCATCGTCACCTTTGGAAGCATTGATCTCCGCGGACCTCTTGAGTTTTCAAAGGATGTGAGGCCTCCGGTCGCAATGAGGCGGTGAACTAGGTCTTTCTCTGTGGTCTCCACAGGGGATTCAGACATCCCTTCGTCTTGGGAGATGCAAGACGAGCCTGCATTCAATTCACTGCAGGGATATCTGGCCTTACTTCGAGTCAGAGCATCTCGGTGTCCATTCCACTTGAGGCTACAAACTCAGGGTCCTTCTCACATACCTGTGGCTGAGAGAAGCCTCCTCTTGAGGTGCTTGTGGAAAGTTGGTATTCCTCTTGAGTCGAAGCCAGGTACTAAGCTCTCATCTCGAGTTGATTTGGGGTCCACGGAGCCCTTTCGTGTTGCTCCAGTGACCTCAGGATCCCTCTAGACTTGAGATAGTGATCCTGGGTTTTCTCTGGAGTGCCATCAAGGAAATCAAGGCTCCTTTCAGGTTGGATGTGGAACACGGAATTGCTCTGCACGCAGTGCAGGGGAATCGGGCCTCATCTCGCGGGGAAGGGGAAGTCTCATGGTTTTTCTCGAGTTGCGGCCGGAACCTGGGGTATATTCTCGAGTTGCGACGGGGAGGGCCCTTCCAGACACGTGTTTGTTCAGCAACGTCAGTACCCCTGCCTAGGTGCGAGGGACAACTCGGGATTCTCCTGGAGTCTTGGCATGGCAATTGGGACGCGTCTCCACATGAGGCGGGAGACCCAGGGTCCCTTTCGACGTGCCACAGATATCCTGGGACTCCTATCCATTTTCAAGAGGAGTCAGGCATCGTCTCCTTCGGAAGTATTGATCTCAGCGGACCTCTGGAGTTTTCAAAGGATATGAGGCCTCCGGTCGCGAGGAGGCGGAGGACTAGGTCTTTCTCTGTGGTCTCCACAGGGGATTCAGACAACCCTTCGTCTTGGGAGATGCAAGACGAGCCTGCATTCAATTCACTGCAGGGATATCCGGCCTTACTTCGAGTCAGAGCATCTCGGTGTCCATTCCACTTGAGGCCACAAACTCAGGGTCCCTCTCACATACCTGTAGCTGAGAGAAGCCTCCTCTTGAGGTGCTTGTGGAAAGTTGGCATTCCTCTTGAGTCGAAGCCAGGGACTAAGCTCTCATCTCGAGTTGATTTGTGGTCCACGGAGCCCTTTCGTGTTGCTACAGTGACCTCAGGATCCGTCTAGGCTTGAGACAGTGATCTTGGGTTTTCCCTGGAGTGCCATCAAGGAAATCAAGGCTCCTTTCATGTTGGATGTGGAACACGGAATTGCTCTGCACGCAGTCCAGGGGAATCGGGCATCATGTCGCGGCGAGGGGGAAGTCTCCTGGTTTTTCTCGAGTTGCAGCCGGAACCTGGGGTATATTCTCGAGTTACGACTGGGAGGGCCCTTCCAGACACGTGTTTGTTCACCGACGTCAGGACTCCTGCCTAGGAGCGAGGGACACCTCGGGATTCTCCTCGAGTCTTGGCATGGCAATTGGGAGGCGTCTCCACGTGAGGCGGGAAACCCAGGTTCCCTTTCCACGTGCCACAGGGATCCTGGGACTCCTGTCCATTTTCATGAGGAGTCAGGCATCGTCTCCTTTGGAAGCATTGATCTCCGCGGATCTCTCGGGTTTTCAAAGGATGTGAGGCCTCCGCTCGCGATGAGGCGGAGAATTAGGTTTTTCTCTGTGGTCTCCACAGGGGATTCAGACATCCCTTCGTCTTGGGAGATGCAAGACGAGCCTGCATTCAATTCACTGCAGGGATATCCGGCCTTACTTCGAGTCAGAGCATCTCGGTGTCCATTCCATTTGAGGCCACAAACTCAGGGTCCCTCTCACATACCTGTAGCTGAGAGAAGCCTCCTCTTGAGGTGCTTGTGGAAAGTTGGTATTTCTCTTGAGTCGAAGCCAGGGACTAAGCTCTCATCTCGAGTTGATTTGGGGTCCACGGAGCCATTTTCATGTTCTTCCAGTGACCTCAGGATCCCTCTAGGCTAGAGACAGTGATCTTGGGTTTTCTTTGGAGTGCCATCAAGGAACTCAAGGCTCCTTTCACGTTTGATGTGGAACACGGAATTGCTCTGCACGCAGTGCAGGGGATTTGGGCCTCATCCTGCGGCGAGGGGGAATTTCATGGTTTGTCTCGAGTTGCGGACAGAACCTGGGGTATATTCTCGAGTTACGACGGGGAGGGCCCTTCCAGACACGTGTTTGTTCAGCGACATCAGGACTCCTGCCTAGGTGCGAGGGACACCTCAGGATTCTCCTCGATTCTTGGCATGGCAATTGGGACGCGTCCCCACGTGAGGCGGGAGACCCAGGGTCCCTTTCCACGTGCCACAGGGATCCTGGGACTCCTATCCATTTTGAAGAGGAATCAGGCATGGTCTCCTTTGGAAGCATTGATCTCCGCTGACCTCTCGAGTTTTCAAAGGATGTGAGGCCTCCGGTCGCGATGAGGCAGAGAACTAGGTCTTTCTCTGTGGTCTACACAGGGGATTCAGACATCCCTTCGTCTTGGGAGATGCAAGACGAGCCTGCATTCAATTCACTGCAGGGATATCCGGCCTTACTTCGAGTCAGAGCATCTCGGTGTCCATTCCACTTGAGGCCACAACCTCAGGGTCCCTCTCACTTTCCTGTAGCTGAGAGAAGCCTCCTCTTGAGGTGCTTGTGGAAAGTTGGTATTCCTCTTGAGTCGAAGCCAGGGACTAAGCTCTCATCTCGAGTTGATTTGGGGTCCACGGAGCCCTTTCGTGTTGCTCCAGTGACCTCAGGATCCCTCTAGACTTGAGACAGTGATCCTGGGTTTTCTCTGGAGTGCCATCAAGGAAATCAAGGCTCCTTTCACGTTTGATGTGGAACACGGAATTGCTCTGCATGCAGTGCAGGGGAATCGGGCCTCATCTCGCGGCGAGGGGGAAGTCTCATGGTTTTTCTCGAGTTGCAGCCGGAACCTGGGGTATATTCTCGAGTTACGACGGGGAGGGCCCTTCCAGACACGTGTTTGTTCAGCGACGTCAGGACTCCTGCCTAGGTGCGAGGGACACCTCGGGATTCTCCTCGAGTCTTGGAATGGCAATTGGGAGGCATGTCCACGTGAGGCGGGAGACCCAGGGTCCCTTTCCACGTGCCACAGATATCCTGGGACTCCTATGCATTTTCAAGAGGAGTCAGGCATCGTCTCGTTTGGAAGCATTGATCTCCGCGGACCTCTCGAGTTTTCAAAGGATGTGAGGCCTCCGGTCGCGATGAGGCGGAGAACTAGGTCTTTCTCTGTGGTCTCCACAGGGGATTCAGACATCCCTTCGTCTTGGGAGATGCGAGACGAGCCTGCATTCAATTCACTGCAGGGATATCCGGCCTTACTGCGAGTCAGAGCATCTCGGTGTCCATTCCACTTGAGGACACAAACTCAGGGTCCCTCTCACATACCTGTAGCTGAAAGAAGCCTCCTCTTGAGGTGCTTGTGGAAAGTTGGTATGCCTGTTGAGTCGAAGCCATGGACTAAGCTCTCATCTCGAGTTGATTGGGGGTTCACGGAGCCCTTTCGTGTTGCTCCAGTTACCTCAGGATCCCTCTAGACTTGAGACAGTGATCCTGGGTTTTCTCTGGAGTGCCATCAAGGAAATCAAGGCTCCTTTCAGGTTTGATGTGGAACACGGAATTGCTCTGCACGCAATGCAGGGGAATCGGGCCTCATCTCGCGGCGAGGGGGAAGTCTCATGGTTTTTCTCGAGTTGCGGCCGGAACCTGGGATATATACTCGAGTTACGACGGGGAGGGCCCTTCCAGACACGTGTTTGTTCAGCGACGTCAGTACTCCTGCCTAGGTGCGAGGGACACCTCGGGATTCTCCTCGAGTCTTGGCATGGCAATTGGGACGCGTCTCCACGTGAGGCGGGAGACCCAGGCTCCCTTTCCACGTGCCACAGGGATCCTGGGACTCCTATCCATTTTCAAGAGGAGTCAGGCATCGTCTCCTGTGGAAGCATTGATCTCTGCAGACCTCTCCAGTTTTCAAAAGATGTGAGGCCTCCGGTCGCGATGAGGCGGAGAACTAGGTCTTTCTCTGTGGTCTCCAAAGGGGATTCAGACATCCCTTCGTCTTGGGAGATGCAAGACGCGCCGGCATTCAATTCTCTGCAGGGATATCCGGCCTTACTTCGAGTCAGAGCATCTCGCTGTCCATTACACTTGAAGCCACAACCTCAGGGTCCCTCTCACTTTCCTGTAGCTGAGAGAAGCCTCCTCTTGAGGTGCTTGTGGAAAGTTGGTATTCCTCTTGAGTCGAAGCCAGGGACTAAGCTCTCATCTCGAGTTGATTTGGGGTCCACGGAGCCCTTTCGTGTTGCTCCAGTGACCTCAGGATCCCTCTAGACTTGAGCCAGTGATCTTGGGTTTTCTCTGGAGTGCCATCAAAGAAATCAAGGCTCCTTTCATTTTTGATGTGGAATACGGAATTGCTCTGCATGCAGTGCAGGGGAATCGGGCCTCATCTCGCGGCGAGGGGGAAGTCTCATGGTTTTTCTCGAGTTGCAGCCGGAACCTGGGGTATATTCTTGAGTTACGACGGGGAGGGCCCTTCCAGACACGTGTTTGTTCAGCGACGTCAGGACTCCTGCCTAGGTGCGAGGGACACCTCGGGATTCTCCTCGAGTCTTGGAATGGCAATTGGGAGGCGTGTCCACGTGAGGCGGGAGACCCAGTGTCCCTTTCCACGTGCCACAGATATCCTGGGACTCCTATCCATTTTCAAGAGGAGTCAGGCATCGTCTCGTTTGGAAGCATTGATCTCCGCGGACCTCTCGAGTTTTCAAAGGATGTGAGGCCTCCGGTCGCGATGAGGCGGAGAACTAGGTCTTTCTCTGTGGTCTCCACAGGGGATTCAGACATCCCTTCGTCTTGGGAGATGCGAGACGAGCCTGCATTCAATTCACTGCAGGGATATCCGGCCTTACTGCGAATCAGAGCATCTCGGTGTCCATTCCACTTGAGGACACAAACTCAGGGTCCCTCTCACATACCTGTAGCTGAGAGAAGCCTCCTCTTGAGGTGCTTGTGGAAAGTTGGTATGCCTGTTGAGTCGAAGCCATGGACTAAGCTCTCATCTCGAGTTGATTGGGGGTTCACGGAGCCCTTTCGTGTTGCTCCAGTGACCTCAGGATCTAGACTTGAGACAGTGATCTTGGGTTTGCTCTGGAGTGCCATCAAGGAAATCAAGGCTCCTTTCACGTTCGATGTGGAACTCGGAATTGCTCAGCACGCAGTGCAGGGGATTCAGACCTCATCTCGCGGCGAGGGGGAATTTCATGGTTTGTTTCCAGTTGCGGACAGAACCTGGGGTATATTCTTGAGTTACGACGGGGAGGGCCCTTCCAGACACGTGTTTGTTCAGCGACGTCAGGACTCCTGCCTAGGTGCGAGGGACACCTCGGGATTATCCTCGATTCTTGGCATGGCAATTGGGACGCGTCTCCACGTGAGGCGGGAGACCCAGATTCCCATTCGACGTGCCACAGGGATCCTGGGACTCCTATCCATTTTCAAGAGGAGTCAGGCATCGTCTCCTTTGGAAGCATTGATCTCCGCTGACCTCTCGAGTTTTCAAAGGATGTGAGGCCTCCGGTCGCGATGAGGCAGAGAACTAGGTCTTTCTCTGTGGTCTACACAGGGGATTCAGACATCCCTTCGTCTTGGGAGATGCAAGATGAGCCTGCATTCAATTCACTGCAGGGATATCCGGCCTTACTTCGAGTCAGAGCATCTCGGTGTCCATTCCACTTGAGGCCACAACCTCAGGGTCCCTCTCACTTTCCTGTAGCTGAGAGAAGCCTCCTCTTGAGGTGCTTGTGGAATGTTGGTATTCCTCTTGACTCGAAGCCAGGGACTAAGCTCTCATCTCGAGTTGATTTGGGGTCCACGGAGCCCTTTCGTGTTGCTCCACTGACCTCAGGATCCCTCTAGACTTGAGACAGTGATCTTGGGTTTTCTCTGGAGTGCCATCAAGGAAATCAAGGCTCCTTTCACGTTTGATGTGGAACACGGAATTGCTCTGCACGCAGTCCAGGGGAATCGGGCATCATGTCGCGGCGAGGGGGAAGTCTCCTGGTTTTTCTCGAGTTGCAGCAGGAACCTGGGGTATATTCTCGAGTTACGACTGGGAGGGCCCTTCCAGACACGTGTTTGTTCACCGACGTCAGGACTCCTGCCTAGGAGTGAGGGACACCTCGGGATTCTCCTCGAGTCTTGGCATGGCAATTGGGAGGCGTCTCCACGTGAGGCGGGAAACCCAGCGTCCCTTTCCACGTGCCACAGGGATCCTGGGACTCCTGTCCATTTTCATGAGGAGTCAGGCATCGTCTCCTTTGGAAGCATTGATCTCCGCGGACCTCTCGGGTTTTCAAAGGATGTGAGGCCTCCACTCGCGATGAGGCGGAGAATTAGGTTTTTCTCTGTGGTCTCCACAGGGGATTCAGACATCCCTTCGTCTTGGGAGATGCAAGACGAGCCTGCATTCAATTCACTGCAGGGATATCCGGCCTTACTTCGAGTCAGAGCATCTCGGTGTCCATTCCACTTGAGGCCACAAACTCAGGGTCCCTCTCACATACCTGTAGCTGAGAGAAGCCTCCTCTTGAGGTGCTTGTGGAAAGTTGGTATTTCTCTTGAGTCGAAGCCAGGGACTAAGCTCACATCTCGAGTTGATTTGGGGTCCACGGAGCCATTTTCATGTTCTTCCAGTGACCTCAGGATCCCTCTAGGCTTGAGACAGTGATCTTGGGTTTTCTTTGGAGTGCCATCAAGGAACTCAAGGCTCCTTTCACGTTTGATGTGGAACACGGAATTGCTCTGCACGCAGTGCAGGGGATTTGGGCCTCATCTCGCGGCGAGGGGGAATTTCATGGTTTGTCTCGAGTTGCGGACAGAACCTGGGGTATATTCTCGAGTTACGACGGGGAGGGCCCTTCCAGACACGTGTTTGTTCAGCGACATCAGGACTCCTGCCTAGGTGCGAGGGACACCTCAGGATTCTCCTCGATTCTTGGCATGGCAATTGGGACGCGTCCCCACGTGAGGCGGGAGACCCAGGGTCCCTTTCCACGTGCCACAGGGATCCTGGGACTCCTATCCATTTTGAAGAGGAGTCAGGCATGGTCTCCTTTGGAAGCATTGATCTCCGCTGACCTCTCGAGTTTTCAAAGGATGTGAGGCCTCCGGTCGCGATGAGGCGGAGAACTAGGTCTTTCTCTGTGGTCTCCACAGGGGATTCAGACATCCCTTCGTCTTGGGAGATGCGAGACGAGCCTGCATTCAATTCACTGCAGGGATATCCGACCTTACTGCGAATCAGAGCATCTCGGTGTCCATTCCACTTGAGGACACAAACTCAGGGTCCCTCTCACATACCTGTAGCTGAGAGAAGCCTCCTCTTGAGGTGCTTGTGGAAAGTTGGTATGCCTGTTGAGTCGAAGCCATGGACTAAGCTCTCATCTCGAGTTGATTGGGGGTTCACGGAGCCCTTTCGTGTTGCTCCAGTGACCTCAGGATCTAGACTTGAGACAGTGATCTTGGGTTTTCTCTGGAGTGCCATCAAGGAAATCAAGGCTCCTTTCACGTTCGATGTGGAACTCGGAATTGCTCAGCACGCAGTGCAGGGGATTCGGACCTCATCTCGCGGCGAGGGAGAATTTCATGGTTTGTTTCCAGTTGCGGACAGAACCTGGGGTATATTCCTGAGTTACGACGGGGAGGGCCCTTCCAGACACGTGTTTGTTCAGCGACGTCAGGACTCCTGCCTAGGTGCGAGGGACACCTCGGGATTCTCCTCGATTCTTGGCATGGCAATTGGGACGCGTCTCCACGTGAGGCGGGAGACCCAGAGTCCCATTCGACGTGCCACAGGGATCCTGGGACTCCTATCCATTTTCAAGAGGAGTCAGGCATCGTCTCCTTTGGAAGCATTGATCTCCGCTGACCTCTCGAGTTTTCAAAGGATGTGAGGCCTCCGGTCGCGATGAGGCAGAGAACTAGGTCTTTCTCTGTGGTCTACACAGGGGATTCAGACATCCCTTCGTCTTGGGAGATGCAAGACGAGCCTGCATTCAATTCACTGCAGGGATATCCGGCCTTACTTCGAGTCAGAGCATCTCGGTGTCCATTCCACTTGAGGCCACAACCTCAGGGTCCCTCTCACTTTCCTGTAGCTGAGAGAAGCCTCCTCTTGAGGTGCTTGTGGAATGTTGGTATTCCTCTTGACTCGAAGCCAGGGACTAAGCTCTCATCTCGAGTTGATTTGGGGTCCACGGAGCCCTTTCGTGTTGCTCCAGTGACCTCAGGATCCCTCTAGACTTGAGACAGTGATCTTGGGTTTTCTCTGGAGTGCCATCAAGGAAATCAAGGCTCCTTTCACGTTTGATGTGGAACACGGAATTGCTCTGCATGCAGTGCAGGGGAATCAGGCCTCAACTCGCGGCGAGGGGGAAATCTCATGGTTTTTCTCTAGTTGCGGCCGGAACCTTGGGTATATTCTCGAGTTACGATGGGGAGGGCCCTTCCAGACACGTGTTTGTTCAGCGACATCAGGACTCCTGCCTAGGTGCGAGGGACACCTCGGGATTCTCCTCGAGTCTTGGCATGGCAATTGGGACGCGTCTCCACGTGAGGCGGGAGACCCAGGGTCCCTTCCCACGTGCCACAGGGATCCTGGGACTCCTATCCATTTTCAAGAGGAGTCAGGCATCGTCACCTTTGGAAGCATTGATCTCCGCGGACCTCTTGAGTTTTCAAAGGATGTGAGGCCTCCGGTCGCAATGAGGCGGTGAACTAGGTCTTTCTCTGTGGTCTCCACAGGGGATTCAGACATCCCTTCGTCTTGGGAGATGCAAGACGAGCCTGCATTCAATTCACTGCAGGGATATCTGGCCTTACTTCGAGTCAGAGCATCTCGGTGTCCATTCCACTTGAGGCTACAAACTCAGGGTCCTTCTCACATACCTGTGGCTGAGAGAAGCCTCCTCTTGAGGTGCTTGTGGAAAGTTGGTATTCCTCTTGAGTCGAAGCCAGGTACTAAGCTCTCATCTCGAGTTGATTTGGGGTCCACGGAGCCCTTTCGTGTTGCTCCAGTGACCTCAGGATCCCTCTAGACTTGAGATAGTGATCCTGGGTTTTCTCTGGAGTGCCATCAAGGAAATCAAGGCTCCTTTCAGGTTGGATGTGGAACACGGAATTGCTCTGCACGCAGTGCAGGGGAATCGGGCCTCATCTCGCGGGGAAGGGGAAGTCTCATGGTTTTTCTCGAGTTGCGGCCGGAACCTGGGGTATATTCTCGATTTGCGACGGGGAGGGCCCTTCCAGACACGTGTTTGTTCAGCGACGTCAGTACCCCTGCCTAGGTGCGAGGGACAACTCAGGATTCTCCTCGAGTCTTGGCATGGCAATTGGGACGCGTCTCCACATGAGGCGGGAGACCCAGGGTCCCTTTCGACGTGCCACAGATATCCTGGGACTCCTATCCATTTTCAAGAGGAGTCAGGCATCGTCTCCTTCGGAAGTATTGATCTCAGCGGACCTCTGGAGTTTTCAAAGGATATGAGGCCTCCGGTCGCGAGGAGGCGGAGGACTAGGTCTTTATCTGTGGTCTCCACAGGGGATTCAGACAACCCTTCGTCTTGGGAGATGCAAGACGAGCCTGCATTCAATTCACTGCAGGGATATCCGGCCTTACTTCGAGTCAGAGCATCTCGGTGTCCATTCCACTTGAGGCCACAAACTCAGGGTCCCTCTCACATACCTGTAGCTGAGAGAAGCCTCCTCTTGAGGTGCTTGTGGAAAGTTGGCATTCCTCTTGAGTCGAAGCCAGGGACTAAGCTCTCATCTCGAGTTGATTTGTGGTCCACGGAGCCCTTTCGTGTTGCTACAGTGACCTCAGGATCCGTCTAGACTTGAGACAGTGATCTTGGGTTTTCCCTGGAGTGCCATCAAGGAAATCAAGGCTCCTTTCATGTTGGATGTGGAACACGGAATTGCTCTGCACGCAGTCCAGGGGAATCGGGCATCATGTCGCGGCGAGGGGGAAGTCTCCTGGTTTTTCTCGAGTTGCAGCCGGAACCTGGGGTATATTCTCGAGTTACGACTGGGAGGGCCCTTCCAGACACGTGTTTGTTCACCGACGTCAGGACTCCTGCCTAGGAGCGAGGGACATCTCGGGATTCTCCTCGAGTCTTGGCATGGCAATTGGGAGGCGTCTCCACGTGAGGCGGGAAACCCAGCGTCCCTTTCCACGTGCCACAGGGATCCTGGGACTCCTGTCCATTTTCATGAGGAGTCAGTCATCGTCTCCTTTGGAAGCATTGATCTCCGCGGATCTCTCGGGTTTTCAAAGGATGTGAGGCCTCCGCTCGCGATGAGGCGGAGAATTAGGTTTTTCTCTGTGGTCTCCACAGGGGATTCAGACATCCCTTCGTCTTGGGAGATGCAAGACGAGCCTGCATTCAATTCACTGCAGGGATATCCGGCCTTACTTCGAGTCAGAGCATCTCGGTGTCCATTCCACTTGAGGCCACAAACTCAGGGTCCCTCTCACATACCTGTAGCAGAGAGAAGCCTCCTCTTGAGGTGCTTGTGGAAAGTTGGTATTTCTCTTGAGTCGAAGCCAGGGACTAAGCTCTCATCTCGAGTTGATTTGGGGTCCACGGAGCCATTTTCATGTTCTTCCAGTGACCTCAGGATCCCTCTAGGCTAGAGACAGTGATCTTGGGTTTTCTTTGGAGTGCCATCAAGGAACTCAAGGCTCCTTTCACGTTTGATGTGGAACACGGAATTGCTCTGCACGCAGTGCAGGGGATTTGGGCCTCATCTCGCGGCGAGGGGGAATTTCATGGTTTGTCTCGAGTTGCGGACAGAACCTGGGGTATATTCTCGAGTTACGACGGGGAGGGCCCTTCCAGACACGTGTTTGTTCAGCGACATCAGGACTCCTGCCTAGGTGCGAGGGACACCTCAGGATTCTCCTCGATTCTTGGCATGGCAATTGGGACGCGTCCCCACGTGAGGCGGGAGACCCAGGGTCCCTTTCCACGTGCCACAGGGATCCTGGGACTCCTATCCATTTTGAAGAGGAGTCAGGCATGGTCTCCTTTGGAAGCATTGATCTCCGCTGACCTCTCGAGTTTTCAAAGGATGTGAGGCCTCCGGTCGCGATGAGGCAGAGAACTAGGTCTTTCTCTGTGGTCTACACAGGGGATTCAGACATCCCTTCGTCTTGGGAGATGCAAGACGAGCCTGCATTCAATTCACTGCAGGCATATCCGGCCTTACTTCGAGTCAGAGCATCTCGGTGTCCATTCCACTTGAGGCCACAACCTCAGGGTCCCTCTCACTTTCCTGTAGCTGAGAGAAGCCTCCTCTTGAGGTGCTTGTGGAAAGTTGGTATTCCTCTTGAGTCGAAGCCAGGGACTAAGCTCTCATCTCGAGTTGATTTGGGGTCCACGGAGCCCTTTCGTGTTGCTCCAGTGACCTCAGGATCCCTCTAGACTTGAGACAGTGATCCTGGGTTTTCTCTGGAGTGCCATCAAGGAAATCAAGGCTCCTTTCACGTTTGATGTGGAACACGGAATTGCTCTGCATGCAGTGCAGGGGAATCGGGCCTCATCTCGCGGCGAGGGGGAAGTCTCATGGTTTTTCTCGAGTTGCAGCCGGAACCTGGGGTATATTCTCGAGTTACGACGGGGAGGGCCCTTCCAGACACGTGTTTGTTCAGCGACGTCAGGACTCCTGCCTAGGTGCGAGGGACACCTCGGGATTCTCCTCGAGTCTTGGAATGGCAATTGGGAGGCGTGTCCACGTGAGGCGGGAGACCCAGGGTCCCTTTCCACGTGCCACAGATATCCTGGGACTCCTATGCATTTTCAAGAGGAGTCAGGCATCGTCTCGTTTGGAAGCATTGATCTCCGCGGACCTCTCGAGTTTTCAAAGGATGTGAGGCCTCCGGTCGCGATGAGGCGGAGAACTAGGTCTTTCTCTGTGGTCTCCACAGGGGATTCAGACATCCCTTCGTCTTGGGAGATGCGAGACGAGCCTGCATTCAATTCACTGCAGGGATATCCGGCCTTACTGCGAGTCAGAGCATCTCGGTGTCCATTCCACTTGAGGACACAAACTCAGGGTCCCTCTCACATACCTGTAGCTGAAAGAAGCCTCCTCTTGAGGTGCTTGTGGAAAGTTGGTATGCCTGTTGAGTCGAAGCCATGGACTAAGCTCTCATCTCGAGTTGATTGGGGGTTCACGGAGCCCTTTCGTGTTGCTCCAGTTACCTCAGGATCCCTCTAGACTTGAGACAGTGATCCTGGGTTTTCTCTGGAGTGCCATCAAGGAAATCAAGGCTCCTTTCAGGTTTGATGTGGAACACGGAATTGCTCTGCACGCAATGCAGGGGAATCGGGCCTCATCTCGCGGCGAGGGGGAAGTCTCATGGTTTTTCTCGAGTTGCGGCCGGAACCTGGGATATATACTCGAGTTACGACGGGGAGGGCCCTTCCAGACACGTGTTTGTTCAGCGACGTCAGTACTCCTGCCTAGGTGCGAGGGACACCTCGGGATTCTCCTCGAGTCTTGGCATGGCAATTGGGACGCGTCTCCACGTGAGGCGGGAGACCCAGGCTCCCTTTCCACGTGCCACAGGGATCCTGGGACTCCTATCCATTTTCAAGAGGAGTCAGGCATCGTCTCCTGTGGAAGCATTGATCTCTGCAGACCTCTCCAGTTTTCAAAAGATGTGAGGCCTCCGGTCGCGATGAGGCGGAGAACTAGGTCTTTCTCTGTGGTCTCCAAAGGGGATTCAGACATCCCTTCGTCTTGGGAGATGCAAGACGCGCCGGCATTCAATTCTCTGCAGGGATATCCGGCCTTACTTCGAGTCAGAGCATCTCGCTGTCCATTACACTTGAAGCCACAACCTCAGGGTCCCTCTCACTTTCCTGTAGCTGAGAGAAGCCTCCTCTTGAGGTGCTTGTGGAAAGTTGGTATTCCTCTTGAGTCGAAGCCAGGGACTAAGCTCTCATCTCGAGTTGATTTGGGGTCCACGGAGCCCTTTCGTGTTGCTCCAGTGACCTCAGGATCCCTCTAGACTTGAGCCAGTGATCTTGGGTTTTCTCTGGAGTGCCATCAAAGAAATCAAGGCTCCTTTCATTTTTGATGTGGAATACGGAATTGCTCTGCATGCAGTGCAGGGGAATCGGGCCTCATCTCGCGGCGAGGGGGAAGTCTCATGGTTTTTCTCGAGTTGCAGCCGGAACCTGGGGTATATTCTTGAGTTACGACGGGGAGGGCCCTTCCAGACACGTGTTTGTTCAGCGACGTCAGGACTCCTGCCTAGGTGCGAGGGACACCTCGGGATTCTCCTCGAGTCTTGGAATGGCAATTGGGAGGCGTGTCCACGTGAGGCGGGAGACCCAGTGTCCCTTTCCACGTGCCACAGATATCCTGGGACTCCTATCCATTTTCAAGAGGAGTCAGGCATCGTCTCGTTTGGAAGCATTGATCTCCGCGGACCTCTCGAGTTTTCAAAGGATGTGAGGCCTCCGGTCGCGATGAGGCGGAGAACTAGGTCTTTCTCTGTGGTCTCCACAGGGGATTCAGACATCCCTTCGTCTTGGGAGATGCGAGACGAGCCTGCATTCAATTCACTGCAGGGATATCCGGCCTTACTGCGAATCAGAGCATCTCGGTGTCCATTCCACTTGAGGACACAAACTCAGGGTCCCTCTCACATACCTGTAGCTGAGAGAAGCCTCCTCTTGAGGTGCTTGTGGAAAGTTGGTATGCCTGTTGAGTCGAAGCCATGGACTAAGCTCTCATCTCGAGTTGATTGGGGGTTCACGGAGCCCTTTCGTGTTGCTCCAGTGACCTCAGGATCTAGACTTGAGACAGTGATCTTGGGTTTGCTCTGGAGTGCCATCAAGGAAATCAAGGCTCCTTTCACGTTCGATGTGGAACTCGGAATTGCTCAGCACGCAGTGCAGGGGATTCAGACCTCATCTCGCGGCGAGGGGGAATTTCATGGTTTGTTTCCAGTTGCGGACAGAACCTGGGGTATATTCTTGAGTTACGACGGGGAGGGCCCTTCCAGACACGTGTTTGTTCAGCGACGTCAGGACTCCTGCCTAGGTGCGAGGGACACCTCGGGATTATCCTCGATTCTTGGCATGGCAATTGGGACGCGTCTCCACGTGAGGCGGGAGACCCAGATTCCCATTCGACGTGCCACAGGGATCCTGGGACTCCTATCCATTTTCAAGAGGAGTCAGGCATCGTCTCCTTTGGAAGCATTGATCTCCGCTGACCTCTCGAGTTTTCAAAGGATGTGAGGCCTCCGGTCGCGATGAGGCAGAGAACTAGGTCTTTCTCTGTGGTCTACACAGGGGATTCAGACATCCCTTCGTCTTGGGAGATGCAAGATGAGCCTGCATTCAATTCACTGCAGGGATATCCGGCCTTACTTCGAGTCAGAGCATCTCGGTGTCCATTCCACTTGAGGCCACAACCTCAGGGTCCCTCTCACTTTCCTGTAGCTGAGAGAAGCCTCCTCTTGAGGTGCTTGTGGAATGTTGGTATTCCTCTTGACTCGAAGCCAGGGACTAAGCTCTCATCTCGAGTTGATTTGGGGTCCACGGAGCCCTTTCGTGTTGCTCCACTGACCTCAGGATCCCTCTAGACTTGAGACAGTGATCTTGGGTTTTCTCTGGAGTGCCATCAAGGAAATCAAGGCTCCTTTCACGTTTGATGTGGAACACGGAATTGCTCTGCACGCAGTCCAGGGGAATCGGGCATCATGTCGCGGCGAGGGGGAAGTCTCCTGGTTTTTCTCGAGTTGCAGCCGGAACCTGGGGTATATTCTCGAGTTACGACTGGGAGGGCCCTTCCAGACACGTGTTTGTTCACCGACGTCAGGACTCCTGCCTAGGAGTGAGGGACACCTCGGGATTCTCCTCGAGTCTTGGCATGGCAATTGGGAGGCGTCTCCACGTGAGGCGGGAAACCCAGCGTCCCTTTCCACGTGCCACAGGGATCCTGGGACTCCTGTCCATTTTCATGAGTTGTCAGGCATCGTCTCCTTTGGAAGCATTGATCTCCGCGGACCTCTCGGGTTTTCAAAGGATGTGAGGCCTCCACTCGCGATGAGGCGGAGAATTAGGTTTTTCTCTGTGGTCTCCACAGGGGATTCAGACATCCCTTCGTCTTGGGAGATGCAAGACGAGCCTGCATTCAATTCACTGCAGGGATATCCGGCCTTACTTCGAGTCAGAGCATCTCGGTGTCCATTCCACTTGAGGCCACAAACTCAGGGTCCCTCTCACATACCTGTAGCTGAGAGAAGCCTCCTCTTGAGGTGCTTGTGGAAAGTTGGTATTTCTCTTGAGTCGAAGCCAGGGACTAAGCTCTCATCTCGAGTTGATTTGGGGTCCACGGAGCCATTTTCATGTTCTTCCAGTGACCTCAGGATCCCTCTAGGCTTGAGACAGTGATCTTGGGTTTTCTTTGGAGTGCCATCAAGGAACTCAAGGCTCCTTTCACGTTTGATGTGGAACACGGAATTGCTCTGCACGCAGTGCAGGGGATTTGGGCCTCATCTCGCGGCGAGGGGGAATTTCATGGTTTGTCTCGAGTTGCGGACAGAACCTGGGGTATATTCTCGAGTTACGACGGGGAGGGCCCTTCCAGACACGTGTTTGTTCAGCGACATCAGGACTCCTGCCTAGGTGCGAGGGACACCTCAGGATTCTCCTCGATTCTTGGCATGGCAATTGGGACGCGTCCCCACGTGAGGCGGGAGACCCAGGGTCCCTTTCCACGTGCCACAGGGATCCTGGGACTCCTATCCATTTTGAAGAGGAGTCAGGCATGGTCTCCTTTGGAAGCATTGATCTCCGCTGACCTCTCGAGTTTTCAAAGGATGTGAGGCCTCCGGTCGCGATGAGGCAGAGAACTAGGTCTTTCTCTGTGGTCTACACAGGGGATTCAGACATCCCTTCGTCTTGGGAGATGCAAGACGAGCCTGCATTCAATTCACTGCAGGGATATCCGGCCTTACTTCGAGTCAGAGCATCTCGGTGTCCATTCCACTTGAGGCCACAACCTCAGGGTCCCTCTCACTTTCCTGTAGCTGAGAGAAGCCTCCTCTTGAGGTGCTTGTGGAAAGTTGGTATTCCTCTTGAGTCGAAGCCAGGGACTAAGCTCTCATCTCGAGTTGATTTGGGGTCCACGGAGCCCTTTCGTGTTGCTCCAGTGACCTCAGGATCCCTCTAGACTTGAGACAGTGATCCTGGGTTTTCTCTGGAGTGCCATCAAGGAAATCAAGGCTCCTTTCACGTTTGATGTGGAACACGGAATTGCTCTGCATGCAGTGCAGGGGAATCGGGCCTCAACTCGCGGCGAGGGGGAAATCTCATAGTTTTTCTCTAGTTGCGGCCGGAACCTTGGGTATATTCTCGAGTTACGATGGGGAGGGCCCTTCCAGACACGTGTTTGTTCAGCGACGTCAGGACTCCTGCCTAGGTGCGAGGGACACCTCGGGATTCTCCTCGAGTCTTGGCATGGAAATTGGGACGCGTCTCCACGTGAGGCGGGAGACCCAGGGTCCCTTCCCACGTGCCACAGGGATCCTGGGACTCCTATCCATTTTCAATAGGAGTCAGGCATCGTCTCCTTTGGAAGCATTGATCTCCGCGGACCTCTTGAGTTTTCAAAGGATGTGAGGCCTCCGGTCGCAATGAGGCGGTGAACTAGGTCTTTCTCTGTGGTCTCCACAGGGGATTCAGACATCCCTTCGTCTTGGGAGATGCAAGACGAGCCTGCATTCAATTCACTGCAGGGATATCTGGCCTTACTTCGAGTCAGAGCATCTCGGTGTCCATTCCACTTGAGGCTACAAACTCAGGGTCCTTCTCACATACCTGTGGCTGAGAGAAGCCTCCTCTTGAGGTGCTTGTGGAACGTTGGTATTCCTCTTGAGTCGAAGCCAGGGACTATGCTCTCATCTCGAGTTGATTTGGGGTCCACGGAGCCCTTTCGTGTTGCTCCAGTGACCTCAGGATCCCTCTAGACTTGAGATAGTGATCCTGGGTTTTCTCTGGAGTGCCATCAAGGAAATCAAGGCTCCTTTCAGGTTGGATGTGGAACACGGAATTGCTCTGCACGCAGTGCAGGGGAATCGGGCCTCATCTCGCGGCGAAGGGGAAGTCTCATGGTTTTTCTCGAGTTGCGGCCGGAACCTGGGTTATATTCTCGAGTTACGACGGGGAGGGCCCTTCCAGACACGTGTTTGTTCAGCGACGTCAGGACTCCTGCCTAGGTGCGAGGGACACCCCGGGATTCTCCACGAGTCTTGGCATGGCAATTGGGACGCGTCTCCACGTGAGGCGGGAGACCCAGGGTCCCTTTCCACGTGCCACAGGCATCCTGGGACTCCTATCCTTTTTCAAGAGGAGTCAGGTATCGTCACCTTTGGAAGCATTGATCTCCGCGGACCTCTCGAGTTTTCAAAGATGGGAGGCCTCCGGTCACAATGAGGAGGAGAACTAGGTATTTCTCTGTGGTCTCCACAGGGGATTCAGACATCCCTTCGTCTTGGGAGATGCAAGACGAGCCTGCACTCAATTCACTGCACGGATATCCGGCCTTACTTCGAGTCAGAGCATCTCGGTGTCCATTCCACCTGAGGCCACAAACTCAGGGTCCCTCTCACATACCTGTAGCTGAGAGAAGCCTCGTCTTGATGTGCTTGTGGAAACTTGGTATTCCTCTTGACTCGAAGCCAGGGACTAAGCTCTCATCTCGAGTTGATTTGGGGTCCACAGAGCCCTTTCGTGTTGCTCCAGTGACCTCAGGATCCCTCTAGACTTGAGACAGTGATCTTGGGTTTTCTCTGGAGTGCCATCAAGGAAATCAAGGCTCCTTTCACGTTTGATGTGGAACACGGAATTGCTCTGCACGCACTGCAGGGGAATCGGGCCTCATCTCACGGCGAGGGGGAAGTCTCATGGTTGTTCTCGAGTTGCGGCCGGAACCTGCGGTATATTCTCGATTTATGACGGGGAGGGTCTTTCCAGACACGTGTTTGTTCAGCGACGTCAGGAACCCTGCTTAGGTGCGAGGGACAACTCGGGATACTCCTCGAGTCTTGGCATGGCAATTGGGACGCGTCTCCACGTGAGGCGGGAGACCCAGGGTCCCTTTCGATGTGCCACAGGGATCCTGGGACTACTATCCATTTTCAAGAGGAGTCATGCATCGTCTCCTTTGGAAGCATTGATCTCCGTGGACCTCTCGAGTTTTCAAAGGATGTGAGGCCTCCGGTCGCGATGAGAGGGAGAACAAGGTCTTTCTCTGTGGTCTCCACAGGGGATTCAGACATCCCTTCGTCTTGGGAGATGCAAGACGAGCCTGCATTCAATTCACTGCAGGGATATCCGGCCTTACTTCGAGTCAGAGCCTCTCGGTGTCCATTCCACTTGTGGCCACAAACTCAGGGTAACTCTCACATACTTGTAGCTGAGAGAAGCCTCCTCTTGAGGTGCTTGTGGAAAGTTGGTATTCCTCTTGAGTCGAAGCCAGGGACTAAGCTCTCATCTCGAGTTCATTTGGGGTCCACGGAGCCTTTCGTATTGATCCAGTGACCTCAGCATCCCTGTAGACTTGAGACAGTGATCTTGGGTTTTCTCTGGAGTGCCATCAAGGAAATCAAGGCTCCTTTCACGTTTGATGTGGAACACGGAATTGCTCTGCATGCATCGCAAGGGAATCGGGCCTCATCTCGCGGCGAGGGGGAAGTCTCATGGTTTTTCTCGAGTTGCGGCCGGAACCTGGGGTATATTCTCGAGTTACGACGGGGAGGGCCCTTCCAGACACGTGTTTGTTCAGCGACGTCAGGACTCCTGCCTAGGTGCGAGGGACACCTCGGGATTCTCCTCGAGTCTTGGCATGGAAATTGGGACGCGTCTCCACATGAGGCGGAAGACCCAGGGTCCCTTTCCACGTGCCACAGGGATCCTGGGACTCCTATCCATTTTCAAGAGGAGTCAGGCATCGTCTCCTTTGGAAGCATTGATCTCCGCGGACCTCTCGAGTTTTCAAAGGATGTGAGGCCTCCACTCGCGATGAGGCGGAGGACTAGGTCTTTCTCTGTGGTCTCCACAGGGGATTCAGACAACCCTTCGTCTTGGGAGATGCAAGACGAGCCTGCATTCAATTCACTGCAGGGATATCCGGCCTTACTTCAAGTCAGAGCATCTCGGTGTCCATTCCACTTGAGGCCACAAACTCAGGGTCCCTCTCACATACCTGTAGCTGAGAGAAGCCTCCTCTTGAGGTGCTTGTGGAAAGTTGGTATTCCTCTTGAGTCGAAGCCAGGGACTAAGCTCTCATCTCGAGTTGATTTGATGTCCACGGAGCCCTTTCGTGTTGCTCCATTGACCTCAGGATCCCTCTAGACTTGAGAGTGTGATCTTGGGTTTGCTCTGGAGTGCCATCAAGGAAATCAAGGCTCCTTTCACGTTTGATATGGAACACGGAATTGCTCTGCATGCAGGGCAGGGTAATCGGGCCTCATCTCGCGGCGAGGGGGAAGTTTCATGGTTTTTCTCGAGTTGCGGCCGGAACCTGTGGTATATTCTCGAGTTACGACAGGGAGGGCCCTTCCAGACACGTGTTTGTTCAGCGACGTCAGGACTCCTGCCTAGGTGCGAGGGACACCTCGGGATTCTCCTTGAGTCTTGGCATGGCAATTGGGACGCGTCTCCACGTGAGGCGGGAGACCCAGTGTCCCTTTCCACGTGCCACAGGGATCCTGGGACTCCTATCCATTTTCAAGAGGAGTCAGGCATCGTCTCCTTTGGAAGCATTGATCTCCGCGGACCTCTCGAGTTTTCAAAGGATGTGAGGCCTCCGGTCGCGATGATGCGGAGAACTAGGTCTTTCTCTGTGGTCTCCACAGGGGATTCAGACATCGCTTCGTCTTGGGAAATGCAAGACGAGCCTGCACTCAATTCACTGCAGTGATATCCGGCCTTACTTCCTGTCAGAGCATCTCAGTGTCCAGTCCACTTGAGGCCACAAACTCAGGGTCCCTCTCACATACCTGTAGCTGAGAGAAACCTCCTCTTGAGGTGCTTGTGAAAAGTTGGTAATCCTCTTGAGTCGAAGCCAGACACTAAGCTCTCATTTCGAGTTGATTTGGGGTCCACGGAGACCTTTCGTGTTACTCCAGTGACCTCAGGATCCCTCTAGACATGAGACAGTGATCTTGAGTTTTCTCTGGAGTGCCATCAAGGAAATCAAGGCTCCTTTCACGTTTGATGTGGAACACGGAATTGCTCTGCACACAGTGCAGGGGAATCGGGTCTCATCTCGCGGCGAGGGGGAAGTCTCATGGTTTTTCTCGAGTTGCGGTCGGAACCTGGGGTATATTCTTGTGTAACGACGGGGAGGGCCCTTCCAGAAACGTGTTTGTTCAGCGACGTCAGGACTCCTGCCTAGGTGCGAGGGACACCTCGGGATTCTCCTCGAGTCTTGGCATGGCAATTGGGACGCGTATCCATGTGAGGCGTGAGACCCAGAGTCCCTTTACACGTGCCATAGGGATCCTGGGACTCCTATCTATTTTCAAGAGAGTCAGGCATCGTCTCCTTTGGAAGCATTGATCTCCGTGGACCTCTCGAGATGTCAAAGGATGTGAGGCCTACGGTCGCGATGAGGCGGAGGACTAGGTCTTTCTCTGTGGTCTCCACAGCGGATTCAGACATCCCTTCATCTTGGGAGATGCAAGACGAGCCTGCATTCAATTCACTGCAGGGATATCCGGCCTTACTTCGAGTCAGAGCATCTCGGTGTCCATTCCACTTGAGGCCACAAACTCAGTGTCCCTCTCACATACCTGTAGCTGAGAGAAGCCTCCTCTTGAGGTGCTTGTGGAAAGTTGGTAATCCTCTTGTGTCGAAGCCAGGGACTAAGCTCTCATCTCGAGTTGATTTGGGGTCCACGGAGAACTTTCCTGTTGCTCCAGTGACGTCAGGATCCCTCTAGACTTGAGACAGTGATCTTGGGTTTTCTCTGGAGTGCCATCAAGGAAATCAAGGCTCCTTTCACGTTTGATGTGGAACACGGCATTGCTCTGCACACAGTGCAGGGGAATCGGGCCTCATGTCGCGGCGAGAGGGAAGTCTCATGGTTTTTCTCGAGTTGCGGCCGGAACCTGGTGTATATTCTCGAGTTGCGACGGGGAGGGCCCTTCCAGACACGTGTTTGTTCAGCGACGTCAGGACTCCTGCCTAGGTGCGAGGGACACCTCGGGATTCTCCTCGAGTCTTGGCATGGCAATTGGGACGCGTCTCCACGAGAGGCGGGAGACCCAGGGTCCCTTTCCACGTGCCACAGGGATCCTGGGACTCCTATCCATTTTCAAGAGGAGTCAGGCATCGTCTCCTTTGGAAGCATTGATCTCCGCAGACCTCTCGATTTTTCAAAGGATGTGATGTCTCCGGTCGCGATGAGGCTGAGGACTAGGTTTTTCTCTGTGGTCTCCACAGGGGATTCAGACATCCCTTCGTCTTAGGAGATGCAAGACGAGCCTGCATTCAATTCACTGCAGGGATATCCGGGCTTACTTCGAGTCAGAGCATCTCGGTGTCCATTCCACTTGAGGCCACAAACTCAGGGTCCATCTCACATACCTGTAGCTGAGAGAAGCCTCCTCTTGAGGTACTTGTGTAAAGTTGGTATTCCTCTTGAGTCGAATTCAGGGACTAAGCTCTCATCTCAGGTTGATTTGTGGGCCACGGAGCTCTTTCGTGTTGCTCCAGGGACCTCAGGATCCCTCTAGGCTAGAGACAGTGATCTTGGGTTTTCTCTGGAGTGCCATCAAGGAAATCAAGGCTCCTTTCACGTTTGATGTGGAACACGGAATTGCTCGGCACACAATGCAGGGGAATCGGGCCTCATGTCGCGGCGAGGGGGAAGTCTCATGGTTTTTCTCGAGTTTCGGCCGGAACCTGGGGTATATTCCCGAGTTACGACGAGGAGGGCCCTTCCTGACACGTGTTTGTTCAGCGACGTCAGGACTCCTGCCTAGGTGCGAGGGACACCTCGGGATTCTCCTCGAGTCTTGGCATGGCAATTGGGACGCGTCTCCACGTGAGGCGGGAGACCCAGTGTCCCTTTCCTCGTGCCACAGGGATCCTGGGACTCCTATCCATTTTCAAGTCATCGTCTCCTTTGGAAGCATTGATCTCCGCGGACCTCTCGAGTTTTCAAAGGACGTGAGGCCTCCGTTCGCGTTGAGGCGGAGGACTAGGTCTTTCTCTGTGGACTCCACAGGGGATTCAGACAACCCTTCGTCTTGGGAGATGCAAGACGAGCCTGCATTCAATTCACTGCAGGGATATCCGGCTTTACTTCGAGTCAGAGCATCTCGGTGTCCATTCCACTTGAGGCCACAAACTCAGGGTCCCTCTCACATACCTGTAGCTGAGAGAAGCCTCCTCTTGAGGTGCTTGTGGAAAGTTGGTATTCCTCTTGAGTCGAAGCCAGGGACTAAGCTCTCATCTCGAGTTGATTTGGGGTCCACTGAGCCCTTTGGTGTTGCTCCAGTGACCTCAGGATCCCTCTAGAATTGAGACAGTGATCTTGGGTTTTCTCGGGAGTGCCATCAAGGAAATCAAGGTTCCTTTCACGTTTCATGTGGAACACGGAATTGCTCTGCACGCAGTACAGGGGAATCGGGCCTCATCTCGCGGCGAGGGGGAAGTCTCATGGTTTTTCTCGAGTTGCGGTCGAAACCTGGGGTATATTCTCGAGTTACGACGGGGAGGGCCCTTCCATGCACGTGTTTGTTCAGCGACGTCAGGACTCCTGCCTAGGTGCGAGGGACACCTCGGGATTCTCCTCGAGTCTTGGCATGGCAATTGGGACGCGTCTCCACATGAGGCGGGTGACCCAGGGTCCCTTTCCACGTGCCACAGTGATCCTGGGACTCCTATGCATTTTCAAGAGGAGCCACGCATCGTATCCTTTGGAAGCATTGATCTCTGCAGACCTCTCGAGTTTTCAAATGATATGAGGCCTCCGGTCATGATGAGGCGGAGGACTAGGTTTTTCTCTGTGGTCTCCACAGGGGATTCAGACATCCCTTCGTCTTGGGAGATGCAAGACGAGCCTGCATTCAATTCACTGCAGGGATATCCGGACTTACTTCGAGTCAGAGCATCTTGGTGTCCATTGCACTTGAGGCCACAAACTCAGGGTCCCTCTCACATACCTGTAGCTGAGAGAAGCCTCCTCTTGAGGTGCTTGTGGAAAGTTGGTATTCCTCTTGCGTCGAAGCCAGGGACTAAGCTGTCATCTCGAGTTGATTTGGGGTCCACGGAGCCCTTTCGGGTTGCTCCAGTAACCTCAGGATCCCTCTAGACTTGAGACAGTGATCTTGGGTTTTCTCTGGAGTGCCATCAGGGAAATCAAGGCTCCTTTCATGTTTGATGTGGAACACGGAATTGCTCTTCACGCAGTGCACGGGAATCGGGCCTCATGTCGCGGCCAGCGGGAAGTCTCATGGTTTTTCTCGAGTTGCGGCCGGAACCTGGGGTATATTCTCGAGTTACGACGGCGAGGGCCCTTCCAGACATGTGTTTGTTCAGCGACATCAGGACTCCTGCCTAGGTGCGAGGGACACCTCGGGATTCTCCTCGAGTCTTGGCATGGCAATTGGGACGCGTCTCCACGTGAGGCGGGAGACCCAGGTTCCCTTTCCACGTGCCACAGGGATCCTGGGACTCCTATCCATTTTCAAGAGGAGTCAGGCATCGTCTCCTTTGGAAGCATTGATCTCCGCGGACGTCTTGAATTTTCAAAGGATGTGAGGCCTCCCTTCGCGATGAGGCGGAGAACTAGGTCTTTCTCTGTGGTCTCCACAGGGGATTCAGACAAACCTTCGTCTTGGGAGATGCAAGACGAGCCTGCATTCAATTCACTGCAGGGATATCCGGCCTTACATCGAGTCAGAGCATCTCGGTGTCCATTCCACTTGAGGCCACAAACTCAGGGTCCCTCTCACATACCTGTATCTGAGAGAAGCCTCCTCTTGAGGTGCTTGTGGAAAGTTGGTATTCCTCTTGAGTCGAAGCCAGGGACTAAGCTCTCATCTCGAGTTGATTTGGGGTCCACGGAGCCCTTTCATGTTGCTCCAGTGACCTCAGGATCCCTCTAGACTTGAGACAGTGATCTTGGGTTTTCTCTGGAGTGCCATCAAGGAAATCAAGGCTCCTTTCACGTTTGATGTGGAACACGGAATTGCTCTGCACGCAGTGCAGGGGAATCGGGCCTCATCTGGCGGCGAGGGGGAAGTCTCATGGTTTTTCTAGAGTTGCGGCCAGAACCTAGGGTATATTCTCGAGTTACGATGGGGAGGGCACTTCCAGACACGTGTTTGTTCAGCGACGTTAGGACTCCTGCCTAGGTGCGAGGGACACCTCGGGATTCTCGTCCAGTCTTAGCATGGCAATTGGGACGCGTCTCCACATGAGGCGGGAGATGCAGGGTCCCTTTCCACGTGCCACAGGGATCCTGGGACTCCTATTCATTTTCAAGAGGAGTCGGGCATCGTCTCCTTTGGAAGCATTGATCTCCGCGCACCTCTCGAGTTTTCAAAGGATTTGAGGCCTCCGTCCGCGATGAGGCGGAGAACTAGGTCTTTCTCTGTCGTCTCCACAGAGGATTCAGACATCCCTTCGTCTTGGGAGATGCAAGACGAGCCTGCATTCAATTCACTGCAGGGATATCCGGCCTTACTTCGAGTCAGAGCATCTCGGTGTCCATTCCACTTGAGGCCACAAACTCAGGGTCCCTCTCACATACCTGTAGCTGAGAGAGGTGCTTGTGGAAAGTTGGTATTCCTCTTGAGTCGAAGCCAGGGACTAAGCTCTCATCTCGAGTTGATTTGGGGTCCACGGAGCCCTTTCGTGTTGCTCCAGTGACCTCAGGATCACTCTAGACTTGAGACAGAGATCTTGGGTTTTCTCTGGAGTGCCATCAAGGAAATCAAGGCTCCTTTCACGTTTGATGTGGAACACGGAATTGCTCTGCACGCAGTGCAGGGGAATCGGGCCTCATCTCGCGGCGAGGAGTAAGTCTCATGGTTTTTCTCGAGTTGCGGCCGGAACCTGGGGTATATTCTCGAAGTACGACGGCGAGGGCCCTTCCAGACACGTGTTTGTTCAGCGACGTCAGGACTCCTGCCTTGGTGCGAGGGACACCTGGGTATTCTCCACGAGTCTTGGCATGGTAATTGGGACGCGTATCCACGTGATGCGGGAAACCCAGGGTCACTTTCCACGTTCCATAGGGATCCTGGGACTCCTATCCATTTTCAAGAGGAGTCAGGCAACGTCGCCTTTGGAAGCATTGATCTCCGCGCACCTCTTGAGTTTTCAAAGGATGTGAGGCCTCCGTTCGCGTTGAGGCGGAGAAGTAGGTCTTTCTCTGTGGTCTCCACAGGGGATTCAGACATCCCTTCGTCTTGGGAGATGCAAGACGAGCCTGCATTCAATTCACTGCAGGGATATCCGGCCTTACGTCGAGTCAGAGCATCTCGGTGTCCATTCCACTTGAGGCCACAAACTCAGGGGCCCTCTCACATACCTGTAGCAGAGAGAAGCCTCCTCTTGAGGTGCTTGTGGAAAGTTGGTATTCCTCTTGAGTCGAAGCCAGGGACTAAGCTCTCATCTCGAGTTGATTTGGGGTCCACGGAGCCCTTTCGAGTTGCTACAGTGATCTCAGGATCCCTCTAGACTTGAGACAGTGATCTTGGGTTTTCTCTGGAGTGCCATCAAGGAAATCAAGGCTCCTTTCACGTTTGATGTGGAACACGGAATTGCTCTGCACGCAGTCCAGGGGAATCGGGCCTCATCTCGCGGCGAGGGGGAAGTCTCATGGTTTTTCTCGAGTTGCGGCCGGAACTTGGGTATATTCTCGAGTTACGAAGGGGAGGGCCCTTGCAGACACGTGTTTGTTCAGCGACGTCAGGACTCCTGCCTAGGTGCGAGGGACACCTCGGGATTCTCCTCGAGTCTTGGCATGGCAATTGGGACGCGTCTCCACGTGAGGCGGGAGACCCAGGGTCCCTTTCCACGTGCCACAGGGATCCTGGGACTCCTATCCATTTTCAAGAGGAGTCAGGCATCGTCTCCTTTGGAAGCATTGATCTCCGCGGACCTCTCGAGTTTTCAAAGGATATGAGGCCTCCGGTCGCGAAGAGGCGGAGAACTCGGTCTTTCTCTGTGGTCTCCACAGGGGATTCAGACATCCCTTCGTCTTGGGAGATGCAAGACGAGCCTGCATTCAATTCACTGCAGGGATATCCGGCCTTACTTCGAGTCAGACCATCTCGGTGTCCATTCCACTTGAGGCCACAAACTCAGGGGCCCTCTCACATACCTGTAGCTGAGAGAAGCCTCCTCTTGCGGTGCTTGTAGAAAGTTGGTATTCCTCTTGAGTCTAAGCCAGGGACTAAGCTCTCATCTCGAGTTGATTTCAGGTCCACGGAGCCCTTTCGTGTTGCTACAGTGACTTCAGGATCCCTCTAGACTTGAGACAGTGATCTTGGGTTTTCTCTGGAGTGCCATCAAGGAAATCAAGGCTCCTTTCACGTTTGATGTGGAACACGGAATTGCTCTGCACGCAGTGCAGGGGAGTCGGGCCTCATCTCACAGCGAGGGGGAAGTCTCATGGTTTTTCGCGAGTTGCGGCCGGAACCTGGGGTATATTCTCGAGTTACGACGGGGAGGGCCCGTCCAGACACGTGTTTGTTCAGCAACGTCAGGACTCCTGCCTAGGTGCGAGGGACACCTCGGTATTCTCCTCGAGTCTTGGCGTGGCAATTGGGACGCGTCTCCACGTGAGACGTGAGACCCAGGCTCCCTTTCCACGTGCCACAGTGATCCTGGGACTCCTATCCATTTTCAAGAGGAGTCAGGCATCGGCTCCTTTGGAAGCATTAATCTCCGCAGACCTCTCGAGTTTTCAAAGGATGTGAGGCCTCAGGTCGCGTTGAGGCGGAGGACTAGGTCTTTCTCTGTGGTCTGCACAGGGCTTTCAGACATCCCTTCGTCTTGGGAGATGCAAGACGAGCCTGCATTCAATTCACTGCAGGGATATCCGGCCTTACTTTGAGTGAGAGCATCTCGGTGTCCATTCCACTTGAGGCCACAAACTCAGGGTCCCTCTCACATACCTGTAGCTGAGAGAAGCCCCCTCTTGAGGTGCTTGTGGAAAGTTCGTATTCCTCTTGAGTCGAAGCCAGGGACTAAGCTCTCATCTCGAGTTGATTTGGGGTCCACGGAGCCCTTTCGAGTTGCTCCAGTGACCTCAGGATCCCTCTAGACTTGAGACAGTGATCTTGGGTTTTCTCTGGAGTGCCATCAAGGAAATCAAGGCTCCTTTCACTTTTGATGTCGAACACGGAATTGCTCTGCACGCAGTGCAGGGGAATTGGGCCTCATATCGCGGCGAGGGGGAAGTCTCATGGTTTTTCTCGAGTTGCGGCCTGAACCTGGGGTATATTCTCGAGTTGCGATGGGGAGGGCCCTTCCAGACACGTGTTTGTTCAGCGACGTCAGGACTCCTGCCTTGGTGCGAGGGACACCTCGGGATTCTCCTCGAGTCTTGGCATGGCAATTGGGATGCGTCTCCACGTGAGGCGGGAGACCCAGGGTCCCTTTCCACGTGCCACAGGGATCCTGGGACTCCTATCCATTTTCAAGATGAGTCAGGCATCCTGTCCTTTGGAAGCATTGATCTCCGCTGACCTCTCGAGTTTTCAAAGAATGTGAGGCCTCCGTTTGCGTTGAGTCGGAGAACTCGGTCTTTCTCTGTGGTCTCCACAGGGGATTCAGACATCCCTTCGTCTTGGGAGATGCAAGACGAGCCTGCATTCAATTCACTGCAGGGATATCCGGCCTTACTTCGAGTCAGAGCATCTCGGTGTCCATTCCACTTGAGGCCACAAACTCTGGGTCCCTTTCACATACCTGCAGCTGAGAGAAGCCTCCTCTTGAGGTGCTTGTGGAAAGTTGGTATATTCTTGAATCGAAACCAGGGACTAAGCTCTCATCTCGAGTTGATTTGGGGTCCCGGAGCCCTTTCCTGTTGCTACAGTGACCTCAGGATCCCTCTAGACTTGAGACAGTGATCTTGGGTTTTCTCTGGAGTGCCATCAAGGAAATCAAGGCTCCTTTCACGTTTGATGTGGAACACGGAATTGCTCTGCACGCACTGCAGGGGAATCGGGCCTCATCTCGCGGCGAGGAGTAATTCTCATGATTTTTCTCGAGTTGCGGCCGGAACCTGGAGTATATTCTCGAGTTATGACGGGGAGGGCCCTTCCAGACACGTGTTTGTTCAGCGACGTCAGGACTCCTGCCTAGGTGCGAGGGACACCTCGGGATTCTCCTCGAGTCTTGGCATGGTAATTGGGACGCGTCTCCACATGAGACGGGAGACCCAGGGTCCCTTTGGACGTGCCACAGGGATCCTGGAACTCCTATCCATTTTCAAGAGGAGTCAGACATCGTCTCCTTTGGAAGCATATATCTCTGCGGACCTTTCGAGTTTTCAAAGGATGTGAGGCCTCCGTTCCCGTTGAGGCGGAGAACTCGGTCTTTCTCTGTGGTCTCCACAGGGGATTCAGACATTCCTTCATCTTCGGAGATGCAAGACGAGCCTGCATTCAATTCACTGCAGGGATATCCGGCCTTACTTCGAGTCAGAGCATCTCGGTGTCCATTCCACTTGAGGCCACAAACTCAGGGTCCCTCTCACATACCTGTAGCTGAGAGAGGTGCTTGTGGAAAGTTGGTATTCCTCTTGAGTCGAAGCCAGGGACTAAGCTCTCATCTCGAGTTGATTTGGGGTCCACGGAGCCCTTTCGTGTTGGTACAGTGACCTCAGGATCCCTCTAGACTTGAGACAGTGATCTTGGGTTTTCGCTGGAGTGCCATCAAGGAAATCAAGGCTCCTTTCACTTTTGATGTGGAATAGGGAATTGCTCTGCACGCAGGGCAGATGAATCGGGCCTGATGTCGCGGCGAGGGGAAAGTCGCATGGTTTTTCTCGAGTTGCGGCCAGAACCTCGGCTATATTCTCGAGTTAAGATGGGGAGGGCCCTTCCAGACATGTGTTTGTTCAGCGACGTCAGGACTCCTGCCTAGGTGCGAGGGACACCTCGGGATTCTCCTCGAGTCTTGGCATGGCAATTGGGATGCGTCTCCACGTGAGTCGGGAGACCCAGGGTCCCTTTCCACGTGCCACAGGGATCCTGGGACTCCTATCCATTTTCAAGAGGAGTCAGGCATCGTCTCCTTTGGAAGCATTGATCTCCGCAGACCTCTCGAATTATCAAAGGATGTCAGGCCTCCGGTCGCATTGAGGCGGAGGACTAGGTTTTTCTCTGTGGTCTCCACAGGGGATTCAGATATTCCTTCGTCTTGGGAGATGCAAGACGAGCCTGCATTCAATTCACTGCAGGGATATCCGGCCTTACTTCGAGTCAGAGCATCTCGGTGTCCATTCCACTTGAGGCCACAAACTCAGGGTCCCTCAAATATACCTGTAGTTGAGAGAAGCCTCCTCTTGAGGTGCTTGTGGAAAGTTGGTATTCCTCTTGGGTCTAAGCCAGGGACTAAGCTCTCATCTCGTGTGGATTTTTTGTCGACGGAGCCCTTTCATATTGGTCCAGTGACCTCAGGATCCCTCTAGACTTGAGACAGTGATCTTGGGTTTTCGCTGGAGTGCCATCAAGGAAATCAAGGCTCCTTTCACTTTTGATGTGGAATACGGAATTGCTCTGCACGCAGGGCAGGGGAATCGGGCCTCATCTCGCTGTGAGGGGGAATTCTCATGGTTTTTCTCGAGTTGCGTCCGGATCCAGGGGTGTATTCTCGAGTTACGATGGGGAGGGCCCTTCCAGACATGTGTTTGTTCAGCGAAGTCAGGACTCCTGCCTAGGTGCGAGGGACACCTCGGGATTCTCCTCGAGTCTTGGCATGGCAATTGTGATGCGTCTCCACGTGAGGAGGGAGACCCAGGGTCCCTTTCCACTTGCCAGAGTGATCCTGGGACTCCTATCCATTTTCAAGTGGAGTCAGGCATCGTCTCCTTTGGAAGCATTGATCTCCGCATACCTCTCGAGTTTTCAAAGGATGTCAGGCCTCCGGGCGCATTGAGGCGGAAGACTAGGTCTTTCTCTGTGGTCTCCACAGGGGATTCAGACATCCCTTCGTCTTGGGAGATGCAAGACGAGCCTGCATTCAATTCACTGCAGGGATATCCGGCCTTACTTCGAGTCAGAGCATCTCGGTGTCCATTCCACTTGAGGCCACAAACTCAGGGTTCCTCAAATATACCTGTACCTGAGAGAAGCCTCCTCTTGAGGTGCTTGTGGAAAGTTGGTATTCCTCTTGAGTCGAAGCCAGGGACTAAGCTCTCATCTCGAGTTGATTTGGGGTCCACGGAGCCCTTTCGTGTTGCTACAGTGACCTCAGGATCCCTCTAGACTTGAGACACTGATCTTGGGTTTTCTCTGGAGTGCCATCAAAGAAATCAAGGCTCCTTTCATGTTTGATGTGGAACATGGAATTGCTCTGCACGCAGTGCAGGGGAATCGGGCCTCATCTCGCGGCGAGGGGGAAGTCTCATGGTTTTTCTCGAGTTGCGGCCGGAACCTGGGGTATATTCTCGAGTTACGACGGGGAGGGCCCTTCCAGACACGTGTTTGTTCAGCGACGTCAGGACTCCTGCCTAGGTGCGAGGGACAACTCGGGATTCTCCTCGAGTCTTGGCATGGCAATTGGGACGCGTCTCCACGTGAGGCGGGAGACTCAGGGTCCCTTTAAACGTGCCACAGGGATCCTGGAACTCCTATCCATTTTCAAGAGGAGTCAGGCATCATCTCCTTTGGAAGCATTGATCTCCTCGGACCTCTCGAGTTTTCAAAGGATGTGAGGCCTCCGCTCGCGATGAGGCGGAGAATTAGGTCTTTCTCTGTGGTCTCGACAGGGGATTCAGACATCCCTTCGTCTTGGGAGACGCAAGGCGAGCCTGCATTCAATTCACTGCAGGGATATCCGGCCTTACTTCGAGTCAGAGCATCTCGGTGTCCATTCCACTTGAGGCCACAAACTCAGGGTCCCTCTCACATACTTTTAGCTGAGAGAAGCCTCCTCTTGAGGTGCCTGTGGAAAGTTGGTATTCCTCTTGACTCGAAGCCAGGGACTAAGCTCTCATCTCGAGTTGATTTGGGGTCCACGGAGCCCTTTCGTGTTGCTCCAGTGACCTCAGGATCCCTCTAGACTTGAGACAGTGATCTTGGGTTTTCGCTGGAGTGCCATCAACGAAATCAAGGCTCCTTTCACGTTTGATGTGGAACACGGAATTGCTCTGCACGCAGTGCAGGGGAATCGGGCCTCATCTCGCGGCGAGGGGGAAGTCTCATGGTTTTTCTCAAGTTGCGGCCGGAACCTGGGGTATATTCTCGAGTTACGACGGGGAGGGCCCTTCCCGACACGTGTTTGTACAGCGAGGTCAGGACTCCTGCCTACGTGCGAGGGACACCTCGGGATTCCCCTCGAGTCTTGGCATGGCAATTGGGACGCGTCTCCACGTGAGGCGGGAGACCCAGGGTCCCTTTCCACGTGCCACAGGGATCCTGGGACTCCTATCCATTTTCAAGAGGAGTCAGGCATCGTCTCCTTTGGAAGCATTGATCCCCGCGGACCTCTCGAGTTTTCCAAGGATATGAGGCCTCCGGTTGCGTTGAGGTGGAGGACTAGGTCTTTCTCTGTGGTCTCCACAGGGGATTCAGACAACCCTTCGTCTTGGGAGATGCAAAACGAGCCTGCATTCAATTCACTGCAGGGATATCCGGCCTTACTTCGAGTCAGAGCATCTCGGTGTCCATTCCACTTGAGGCCACAAACTCAGGGTCCCTCTCACATACTTGTAGCTGAGAGAAGCCTCCTCTTGAGGTGCTTGTGGAAACGTGGTATTCCTCTTGAGTCGAAGCCAGGGACTAAGCTCTCATCTCGAGTTGATTTGGGGTCCACGGAGCCCTTTTGTGTTGCTACAGTGACCTCAGGATCCCTCTAGACTTGAGACAGTGATCTTGTATTTTCTCTGGAGTGCCATCAAGGAAATCAAGGCTCCTTTCACGTTTGATGTGGAACACGGAATTGCTCTGCACGCAGTGCAGGGGAATCGGGCCTCATCTCGCGGCGAGGGGGAAGTCTCATGCTTCTTCTCGAGTTGCGGCCGGAACCTGGGGTATATTCTCGAGATACGACGGGGAGGGCCCTTCCAGACACGTGTTTGTTCAGCGACGTCAGGACTCCTGCCTAGGTGCGAGGGACACCTCGGGATTCTCCTCGAGTCTTGGCATGGCAATTGGGACGCGTCTCCACGTGAGGCGGGAGACCCAGGGTCCCTTTCCACGTGCCACAGGGATCCTGGGACTCCTATCCATTTTCAACAGGAGTCAGGCATCGTCTCCTTTGGAAGCATTGATCTCCGCGGACCTCTCGAGTTTTCAAAGGATGTGAGGCCTTCAGTGTCGATGAGGCGGAGGACTAGGTCTTTCTCTATCGTCTCCACAGCGGATTCAGACATCCCTTCGTCTTGGGAGATGCAAGACGAGCCTGCATTCAATTCACTGCAGGGATATCCGGCCTTACTTCGAGTCAGAGCATCTCAATGTCCATTCCACTTGAGGCCACAAACTCAGGGGCCCTCTCACATACCTGTAGCTGAGAGAAGCCTCCTCTTGAGGTGCTTGTGGAAAGTTGGTATTCCTCTTGAGTCGAAGCCAGGGACTAAGCTCTCATCTCGAGTTGATTTGGGGTCCACGGAGCCCTTTCGTGTTGCTCCAGTGACTTCAGGATCCCTCTAGACTTGAGACAGTGATCTTGGGTTTTCTCTGGAGTGCCATCAAGGAAATCAAGTCTCCTTTCACGTTTGATGTGGAACACGGAATTGCTCTGCACGCAATCTAGGGGAATCGGGCCTCATGTCGCGGCGAGGGGGAAGTCTCATGGTTTTTCTCGAGTTGCGGCCGGAACCTGGGGTATATTCTCGAGTTACGACGGGGAGGGCCCTTCCAGACACGTGTTTGTTCAGCAACGTCAGGACTCCTGCCTAGGTGCGAGGGACACCTCGGGATTCTCCTCGAGTCTTGGCATGGCAATTGGGACGCGTCTCCACGTGAGGCGGGAGACCCAGGGTCCCTTTCTACGTGCCACAGGGATGCTGGGACTCCTATCCATTTTCAAGAGGAGTCAGGCATCGTCTCCTTTGGAAGCATTGATATCCGCGGACCTCTCGAGTTTTCAAAGGATGTGAGACCTCTGGTCGCGATGAGGCGGAGAATTAGGTCTTTCTCTGTGGTCTCCACAGGGGATTCAGACATCCCTTCGTCTTGGGAGATGCAAGACGAGCCTGCATTCAATTCACTGCAGAAATATCCGGCCTTACTTCGAGTCAGAGCATCTTGGTGTCCTTTCCACTTGAGGCCACAAACTCAGGGGCCCTCAAATATACCTGTAGCTGAGAGAAGCCTCCTCTTGAGGTGCATGTGGAAAGTTGGTATTCCTCTTGAGTCGAAGCCAGGGACTAAGCTCTCATCTCGAGTTGATTTGGGGTCGACGGAGCCCTTTCATGTTGGTCCAGTGACCTCAGGATCCCTCTAGACTTGAGACAGTGATCTTGGGTTTTCTCTGGAGTGCCATCAAGGAAATCAAGGCTCCTTTCACGTTTGATGTGGAACACGGAATTGCTCTGCACGCAGTGCAGGGGAATCGGGCCTCATCTCGCGGCGAGGGGGAAGTCTCATGGTTTTTCTCGAGTTGCGGCCGGAACCGGGGGTATATTCTCGAGTTACGACGGGGAGGGCCCTTCCAGACACGTGTTTGTTCAGCGACGTCAGGACTCCTGCCCAGGTGCGAGGGACACCTCGGGATTCTCCTCGAGTCTTGGCATGGCAATTGGGACGCGTATCCACGTGAGGCGGGAGACCCACGGTCCCTTTCCACGTGCCACAGGGATCCTGGGACTCCTATCCATTTTCAAGAGGAGTCAGGCATCGTCTCCTTTGGAAGCATTGATCTCTGCGGACCTATCGAGTTTTCAAAGGATATGAGGCCTCCGGTTGTGTTGAGGTGGAGGACTAGATCTTTCTCTATGGTCTCCACAGGGGATTCAGACAACCCTTCGTCTTGGGAGATGCAAGACGAGCCTGCATTCAATTCACTGCAGGGATATCCGGCCTTACTTCGAGTCAGACCATCTCGGTGTCCATTCCACTTGAGGCCACAAACTCAGGGTCCCTCTCACATACCTGTAGCTGAGAGAAGCCTCCTCTTGAGGTGCTTGTGGAAAGTTGGTATTCCTCTTGAGTCGAAGCCAGGGACTAAGCTCTCATCTCGAGTTGATTTGGGGTCCACGGAGCCCTTTCGTGTTGCTCCAGTGACCTCAGGATCCCTCTAGACTTGAGACAGTGATCTTGGGTTTTCTCTGGAGTGCCATCAACGAAATCAAGGCTCCTTTCACGTTTGATGTGGAACACGGAATTGCTCTGCACGCAGTGCAGGGGAATCGGGCCTCATCTCGCGGCGAGGGGGAAGTCTCATGGTTTTTCTCGAGTTGCGGCCGGAACCTGGGGTATATTCTCGAGTTACGACGGGGAGGGCCCTTCCAGACACGTGTTTGTTCAGCGACGTCAGGACTCTTGCCTAGGTGCAAGGGACAACTCGTGATTCTCCTCGAGTCTTGGCATGGCAATTGGTACGTGTCTCCACGTGAGGCGGGAGATGCAGGGTCCCTTTCCACGTGCCACAGGGATCCTGGGACTCCTATCCATTTTCAAGAGGAGTCAGGCATCGTCTCCTTTGGAAGCATTGATCTCCACACAACTCTCGAATTTTCAAAGGATGTGAGGCCTCCGTTCGGATGAGGCGGAGGACTAGGTCTTTCTCTGTGGTCTCCACAGGGGATTCAGACATCCCTTCGTCTTGGAGGATGCAAGACGAGCCTGCATTCAATTGACTGCAGGGATATCCGGCCTTACTTCGAGTCAGAGCATCTCGGTGTCCATTACACTTGAGGCCACAAACTCAGGGTCCCTGTCACATACCTGTAGCTTAGAGAAGCCTCCTCTTGAGGTGCTTGTGGAAAGTTGGTATTCCTCTTGAGTCTAAGCCAGGGACTAAAGTCTCATCTCGAGTTGATTTCGGTCCACGGAGCCCTTTCCTGTTGGTCCAGTGACCTCAGGATCCCTCTAGACTTGAGACAGTGATCTTGGGTTTTCTCTGGAGTGCCATCAAGGAAATCAAGGCTCCTTTCACGTTTGATGTGGAACACGGAATTGCTCTGCACGCAGTGCAGGGGAATCGGGCCTCATCTCGCGGCAAGGGGGATGTCTCATGGTTTTTCTCAAGTTGCAGCCGGAACCTGGGGTATATTCTCGAGTTAAGACGGGTAGGGCCCTTCCAGACAAGTGTTTGTTCAGCGATGTCAGGACTCCTGCCTAGGTGCGAGGGACACCTCGGGATTCTCCTCGAGTCTTGGCATGGCAATTGGGACGCGTCTCCACGTGAGGCGGGAGACCCAGGGTCCCTTTCCACGTGCCACAGGGATCCTGGGACTCCTATCCATTTTCAAGAGGAGTCAGGCATCGTCTCCTTCGGAAGTATTGATCTCCGCGGACCTCTCGAGTTTTCAAAGGATGTGAGGCATCCGGTCGCGTTGAGGCGGAGGACTAGGTCTTTCTCTGTGGTCTCCACAGGGGATTCAGACAACCCTTCGTCTTGGGAGATGCAAGACGAACCTGCATTCAATTCACTGCAGGGATATCTGGCCTTACTTCGAGTCAGACCATCTCGGTGTTCATTCCACTTGAGGTCAGCAACTCAGGGTCCCTCTCACATACCTGTAGCTGAGAGAAGCCTCCTCTTGAGGTGCTTGTGGAAACGTGGTATTCCTCTTGAGTCGAAGCCAGGGACTAAGCTCTCATCTCGAGTTGATTTGGGGTGCACAGAGCCCTTTCGAGTTGCTCCAGTGACCTCAGGATCCCTCTAGACTTGAGACAGTGATCTTGGATTTTCTCTGGAGTGCCATCAAGGAAATCAAGGCTCCTTTCACGTTTGATGTGGAACACGGAATTGCTCTGCACGCAGTGCAGGGGAATCGGGCCTCATCTCGCGGCGAGGAGTAAGTCTCATGGTTTATCTCGAGTTGCGGCTGGAACATGGGGTATATTCTCGAGTTACGACGGGGAGTGCCCTTCCAGACACGTGTTTGTTCAGAGACGTCAGGACTCCTGCCTAGGTGCAAGGGACACCTCGGGATTCTCCTCGAGTCTTGGCATGGCAAATGGGACGCGTCTCCACGTGAGGCGGGAGACCCAGGGTCCCTTTCCCCGTGCCACAGGGATCCTGGGACTCCTATCCATTTTCAAGAGGAGTCAGGCATCGTCTCCTTTGGAAGCATTGATCTCCGCGGACCTCTCGAGTTTTCAAAGGATATGAGGCCTCCGGTTGCGTTGAGTTGGAGGACTAGGTCTTTCTCTGTGGTCTCCACAGGGGATTCAGACAACCCTTCGTCTTGGGAGATGCAAAACGAGCCTGCATTCAATTCACTGCAGGGATATCCGGCCTTACTTCGAGTCAGAGCATCTCGGTGTCCATTCCACTTGAGGCCAAAAATTCAGGGTCCCTCTCACATACTTGTAGCTGAGAGAAGCCTCCTCTTGAGGTGCTTGTGGAAACGTGGTATTCCTCTTGAGTCGAAGCCAGGGACTAAGCTCTCATCTCGAGTTGATTTGGCGTCCACGGAGCCCTTTTGTGTTGCTACAGTGACCTCAGGATCCCTCTAGACTTGAGACAGTGATCTTGGATTTTCTCTGGAGTGCCATCAAGGAAATCAAGGCTCCTTTCACGTTTGATGTGGAACACGGAATTGCTCTGCACGCAGTGCAGGGGAATCGGGCTTCATCTCGAGGCGAGGGGGAAGTCTCATGCTTTTTCTCGAGTTGCGGCCGGAACCTGGGGTATATTCTCGAGTTACGACGGGGAGGGCCCTTCCAGACACGTGTTTGTTCAGCAACGTCAGGACTCCTGCCTAGGTGCAAGGGACACCTCGGGATTCTCCTCGAGTCTTGGCATGGCAATTGGGACGCGTCTCCACGTGAGGCGGGAGACCCAGGGTCCCTTTCCACGTGCCACAGGGATCCTGGGACTCCTATCCATTTTCAAGAGGAGTCAGGCATCGTCTCCTTTGGAAGCATTGATCTCCGCGGACCTCTCGAGTTTTCAAAGGATGTGAGGCCTCCGGGGTCGATGAGGCGGAGGACTAGGTCTTTCTCTATCGTCTCCACAGGGGATTCAGACATCCCTTCGTCTTGGGAGATGCAAGACGAGCCTGCATTCAATTCACTGCAGGGATATCCGGCATTACTTCGAGTCAGAGAATCTCGGTGTCCATTCCACTTGAGGCCACAAACTCAGGGGCCCTCTCACATACCTGTAGCTGAGAGAAGTCTCCTCTTGAGGTGCTTGTGGAAAGTTGGTATTCCTCTTGAGTCGAAGCCAGGGACTAAGCTCTCATCTCGAGTTGATTTGGGGTCCACGGAGCCCTTTCGTGTTGCTCCAGTGACTTCAGGATCCCTCTAGACTTGAGACAGTGATCTTGGGTTTTCTCTGGAGTGCCATCAAGGAAATCAAGTCTCCTTTCACGTTTGATGTGGAACACGGAATTGCTCTGCACGCAATCTAGGGGAATCGGGCCTCATGTCGCGGCGAGGGGGAAGTTTCATGGTTTTTCTCGAGTTGCGGCCGGAACCTGGGGTATATTCTCGAGTTACGACGGGGAGGGCCCTTCCAGACACGTGTTTGTTCAGCAACGTCAGGACTCCTGCCTAGGTGCGAGGGACACCTCGGGATTCTCCTCGAGTCTTGGCATGGCAATTGGGACGCGTCTCCACGTGAGGCGGGAGACCCAGGGTCCCTTTCTACGTGCCACAGGGATGCTGGGACTCCTATCCATTTTCAAGAGGAGTCAGGCATCGTCTCCTTTGGAAGCATTGATATCCGCGGACCTCTCGAGTTTTCAAAGGATGTGAGGCCTCTGGTCGCGATGAGGCGGAGAATTAGGTCTTTCTCTGTGGTCTCATCAGGGGATTCAGACATCCCTTCGTCTTGGGAGATACAAGACGAGCCTGCATTCAATTCACTGCAGGGATATCCGGCCTTACTTCGAGTCAGAGCATCTCAGTGTCCATTCCACTTGAGGCCACAAACTCAGGGGCCCTCTCACATACCTGTAGCTGAGAGAAGCCTCCTCTTGAGGTGCTTGTGGAAAGTTGGTATTCCTCTTGAGTCGAAGCCAGGGACTAAGCTCTCATCTCGAGTTGATTTGGGGTCCACAGAGCCCTTTCGTTTTGCTACAGTGACCTCAGGGTCAATCTAGACTTGAGAGAGTGATCTTGGGTTTTCTCTGGAGTGCCATCTAGGAAATCAAGGCTCCTTTCACTTTTGATGTGCAATACGGCATTGCTCTGCACGCAGGGTACGGGAATCGGGCCTGATGTCGCGGCGAGGGGGAAGTCTCATGGCTTTTCTCGAGTTGCGGCCGGAACCTGGGTTATATTCTCGAGTTACGACGGGGAGGGCCCTTCCAGACACCTGTTTGTTCAGCGACATCAAGACTCCTGCCTAGGTGCGAGGGACACCTCGGGATTCCCCTCGAGTCCTGGCATGGCAATTGGGACGCGTCTCCACGTGAGGCGGGAGACCCAGGGTCCCTTTCCACGTGCCACAGTGATCCTGGGACTCCTACCCATTTTCAAGAGGAGTCAGGCATCATCTCCATTGGAAGCATTGATCTCCTCGGACCTCTCGAGTTTTCAAAGGATGTGAGGCCTCCGCTCGCGATGAGGCGGAGGACTAGGTCTTTCTCTGTGGTCTCCACAGGGGATTCAGACATCCCTTCGTCTTGGGAGATGCAAGACGAGCCTGCATTCAATTCACTGCAGGGATATCCGGCCTCACTTCGAGTCAGAGCATCTCGGTGTCCATTCCACTTGAGGCCACAAACTCAGGGTCCCTCTCACATACCTGTAGCTGAGTGAAGCCTCCTCTTGAGGTGCTTGTGGAAAGTTGGTATTCCTCTTGAGTCGAAGCCAGGGACTAAGCTCTCATCTCGAGTTGATTTGGGGTCCACGGAGCCCTTTCGTGTTGCTCCAGTGACCTCAGGATCCCTCTAGACTTGAGACAGTGATCGTGGGTTTTCTCTGGAGTTCCATCAAGGAAATCAAGGCTCCTTTCACTTTTGATGTGAAATACGGAATTGCTCTGCACGCAGGGCAGGGGAATCGGGCCTCATCTCGCGGCGAGGGGGAAGTCTCATGGTTTTTCTCGAGTTTCGGCCGGAACCTGGGGTATATTCTCGAGTTACGATGGGGAGGGCCCTTCCAGACACGTGTTTGTTCAGCGACGTCAGGACTCCTGCCTAGGTGCGAGGGACACCTCGGGATTCTCCTCGAGTCTTGGCATGGCAATTGGGATGCGTCTCCACGTGAGGCGGGAGACCCAGTGTCCCTTTACACTTGCCAGAGTAATCCTGGGACTCCTATCCATTTTCAAGAGGAGTCAGGCATCGTCTCCTTTGGAAGCATTGATCTCCGCAGACCTTTCGAGTTTTGAAAGGATGTCAGGCCTCCGGGCGCATTGAGGCGGAAGACTAGGTCTTTCTCTTTGGTCTCCACAGGGGATTCAGACATCCCTTCGTCTTGGGAGATCCAAGACGAGCTTGCATTCAATTCACTGCAGGGATATCCGGCCTTACTTCGAGTCAGAGCATCTCGGTGTCCATTCCACTTGAGGCCACAAACTCAGGGTCCCTCTCACATACCTGTAGCTGAGAGAAGCCTCCTCGTGAGGTGCTTGAGGAAAGTTGGTATTCCTCTTGAGTCGAAGCCAGGGACTAAGCTCTCATCTCGAGTTGATTTATGGTCCACGGATCACTTTCGTGTTGATACAGTGAACTCAGGATCCCTCTAGACTTGAGGCAGTGATCTGGGGTTTTCTCTGGAGTGCCATAAAGGAAATCATGGCTCCTTTCATGTTTGATGTGGAACAAGGAATTTCTCTGCACGCAGTGCATGGGAATCGGGCCTCATCTCGCGGCGAGGGGGAAGTCTCATGGTTTTTCTCGAGTTGCGGCCGGAACCTGGGGTATATTCTCGAGTTACAAAGGGGAGGGCCCTTCCAGACCCGTGTTTGTTCAGCGACGTCAGGACTTCTGCCTAGCTGCGAGGGACACCTCGGTATTATCCTCGAGTCTTGGCCTGGCAATTGGGACGCGTCTCCACGTGAGGCGCGAGACCAAGGGTCCCTTTCCACGTGAGACAGGGATCCTGGGACTCCTATCCATTTTCAAGAGGAGTCAGGCATCGTCTCCTTTGTAAGCGTTGATCTCCGCGGACCTCTCGAGTTTTCAAACGATGTGAGGGCTCCGGTCGCGATGAGGCGGAGAACAAGGTCTTTCTCTGTGGTCTCCACAGGGGATTCAGACATCCCTTCATCTTGGGAGATGCAAGACGAGCCTGCATTCAATTCAGTGCAGGGATATCTGGCCTTACTTTGTGTCAGAGCATCTCGGTGTCCATTCCACTTGAGGCCACAAACTCAGGGTCCCTCTCACATACCTGTAGCTGAGAGAAGCCTCCTCTTGAGGTGCTTGTGGAAAGTTGATATTCCACTTGAGTCGAAGCCAGGGACTAAGCTCTCATCTCGAGTTGATTTGGGGTCCACGGAGCCCTTTCGTGTTGCTCCAGTGACTTCAGGATCCCTCTAGACTTGAGACAGTGATCTTGGGTTTTCTCTGGAGTGCCATCAAGGAAATCAAGTCTCCTTTCACGTTTGATGTCGAACACGGAATTGCTCTGCACCCAGTACATGGGAATCGGGCCTCATCTCGCCGTGAGGGGGGAGTCTCATGGTTTTTCTCGAGTTGCGGCCTGAACCTGGGGTATATTCTCGAGTTACGACGGGGAGGGCCCTTCCAGACACGTGTTTGTTCAGCGACTTCAGGACTCCTGCCTAGGTGTGAGGGACACCTCGGGATTCTCCTCGAGTCTGGGCATGGCAATTGGGACGCGTCTCCACGTGAGGCGCGAGACCCAGTGTCCCTTTCCACGTGCCACAGTGATCCTGGGACTCCTATCCATTTTCAAGAGAAGTCAGGCATCGTCTCCTTTGGAAGCATTGATCTCTGCAGACCTCTCGGGTTTTCAAAGGATATGAGGCCTCCGGTCACGATGAGGCGGAGGACTAGGTCTTTCTCTGTGGTCTCCACAGGGGATTCAGACATCCCTTCGTCTTGGGAGATGCAAGACGAGCCTGCATTCAATTCACTGCAGGGATATCCGGACTTACTTCAGGTCAGAGCATCTCGGTGTCCATTGCACTTGAGGCCACAAACTCAGAGTCCCTCTCACATACCTGTAGCTGAGAGAAGCCTCCTCTTGAGGTGCTTGTGGAAAGTTGGTATTCCTCTTGAGTCGAAGCCAGGGACTAAGCTCTCATCTCGAGTTGATTTGGGGTCCATGGAGCCCTTTCGTGTTGCTACAGTGAGCTCAGGATCCCTCTAGACTAGGGACAGTGATCTTGGGTTTTCTCTGGAGTGCCATCAAGGAAATCAAGGCTCCTTTCACTTTTGATGTGGAATACGGAATTGCTCTGCATGCAGGGCAGGGGAATCGGGCCTCATCTCGCGGCGAGGGGGAAGTCTCATGGTTTTTCTCGAGTTGCGGCCGGAACCTGGGGTATATTCTCGAGTTACGACAGGGAGGGCCCTTCCAGACACGTGTTTGTTCAGCGACGTCAGGACTCCTGCCTAGGTGCGAGGGACATCTCGGGATTCTCCTCGCGTCTTGTCATAGCAATTGGGACGCGTCTCCACGTGAGGCGGGAGACCCAGGGTCCCTTTCCACGTGCCACAGGGATCCTGGGACTCCTATCCATTTTCAAGAGGAGTCAGTCATCGTCTCCTTTGGAAGCAATGATCTCCGCGGACCTCTCGAGTTTTCAAAGGATGTGAGGCCTCCGCTCGCGATGAGGCGGAGAATTAGGTATTTCTCTGTGGTCTCCACAGGGGATTCAGACATCCCTTCGTCTTGGGAGATGCAAGACGAGCCTGCATTCAATTCACTGCAGGGATATCCGGCCTTACTTCGAGTCAGAGCATCCCGGTGTCCATTCCACTTGAGGCCACAAACTCGGGGTCCCTCAAATATACATGTAGCTGAGAGAATCCTCCTCTTGAGGTGCTTGTGGAAAGTTGGTATTCCTCTTGAGTCTAAGCCAGGGACTAAGCTCTCATCTCTAGTTGATTTCGGTCCACGGAGCCCTTTCCTGTTGGTCCAGTGACCTCAGGATCCCTCTAGACTTGAGACAGTGATCTTGGGTTTTCTCTGGAGTGTCATCAAGGAAATCAAGGCTCCTTTCACGTTTGATATGGAACACGGAATTGCTCTGCATGCAGTGCAGGGGAATCGGACCTCAACTCGCGGCGAGGGGGAAATCTCATGGTTTTTCTCGAGTTGCGGCCTGAACCTGGGGTATATTCTCGAGTTACGACGGGGAGGGCCCTTCCAGACACGTGTTTGCTCAGCGACGTCAGGACTCCTGCCTAGGTGCGAGGGACACCTCGGGATTCTCCTCGAGTCTTGGCATGGCAATTGGGACGGGTCTCCACGTGAGGCGGGAGACCCAGGGTCCCTTTCCACGTGTCACAGGGATCCTGGGACTCCTATCCATTTTCAAGAGGAGTCAGGCATCGTCTCCTTTGGAAGCATTGATCTCCACGGACCTCTCGAGTTTTCAAAGGATGTGAGGCCTCCGGTCGCAATGAGGCGGAGAACTCGGTCTTTCTCTGTGGTCTCCACAGGGGATTCAGACATCCCTTCGTCTTGGGAGATGCAAGACGAGCCTGCATTCAATTCACTGCAGGGATATCCGGCCTTACTTCTAGTCAGAGCATCTCGGTGTCCATTCCACTTGAGGGCACAAACTCAGGGTCCCTCTCACATACCTGTAGCTGAGAGAAGCCTCCCCTTGAGGTGCTTGTGGAAAGTTGGTTTTCCTCTTGAGTCGAAGCCAGGGACTAAGCTCTCATCTCGAGTTGATTTGTGGTCCACGGAGCCCTTTCGTGTTGCTCCAGTGACCTCAGGATCCCTCTAGACTTGAGACAGTGAACTTGGGTTTTCTCTGGAGTGCCATCAAGGAAATCAAGGCTCCTTTCACTTTTGATGTGGAAAACGGAATTGCTTTGCACGCAGGCTAGGGGAATCAGGCCTCATCTCGCGGCGAGGGGGAAGTCTCATGGTTTTTCTCGAGTTGCGGCCGGAACCTGGGGTATATTCTCGAGTTACGACTGGGAGGGCCCTTCCAGACACGTGTTTGTTCAGCGATGTCAGGACTCCTGCCTAGGTGCGAGGGACACCTCGGGATTCTCCTCGAGTCTTGGCATGGCAATTGGGACGCGTCTCCACGTGAGGCGGGAGACCCAGGGTCCCTTTCCACGTGCCACAGGGATCCTGGGACTCCTATCCATTTTCAAGAGGAGTCAGGCATCGTCTCCTTTGGAAGCAATGATCTCCGCGGACCTCTCGAGTTTTCAAAGGATGTGTGGCCTCTGCTCGTGATGAGGCGGAGAATTAGGTTTTTCTCTGTGGTCTCCACAGGAGATTCAGACATCCCTTCGTCTTGGGAGATGCAAGACGATCGTGCATTCAATTCACTGCAGGGATATCCGGCCTTACTTCGAGTCAGAGCATCTCGGTGTCCATTCCACTTGAGGCCACAAACTCAGGGGCCCTCTCACATACCTGTAGCTGAGAGAAGCCTCCTCTTGAGGTGCTTGTGGAAAGTTGGTATTCCTCTTGAGTCGAAGCCAGGGACTAAGCTCTCATCTCGAGTTGATTTGTGGTCCACGGAGCCCTTTCTTGTTGCTACAGTGAGCTCAGGATCCCTCTAGACTAGGGACAGTGATCTTGGGTTTTCTCTGGAGTGCCATCAAGGAAATCAAGGCTCCTTTCACTTTTGATGTGGAATACGGAATTGCTCTGCATGCAGGGCAGGGGAATCGGGCCTCATCTCGCCGTGAGGGGGAAGTCTCATGGTTTTTCTCGAGTTGCGGCCGGAACCTGGGGTATATTCTCGAGTTAGGACGGGGAGGGCCCTTCCAGACACGTGTTTGTTCAGCGACGTCAGGACTCCTGCCTAGGTGCGAGGGACACCTCGGGATTCTCCTCGAGTCTTGGCATGGCAATTGGGACGCGTCTCCACGTGAGGCGGGAGACCCAGGGTCCCTTTCCACGTGCCACAGGGATCCTGGGACTCCTATCCATTTTCAAGAGGAGTCAGTCATCGTCTCCTTTGGAAGCAATGATCTCCGCGGACCTCTCGAGTTTTCAAAGGATGTGAGGCCTCCGCTCGCGATGAGGCGGAGAATTAGGTTTTTCTCTGTGGTCTCCACAGGGGATTCAGACATCCCTTCGTCTTGGGAGATGCAAGACGAGCCTGCATTCAATTCACTGCAGGGATATCCGGCCTTACTTCGAGTCAGAGCATCCCGGTGTCCATTCCACTTGAGGCCACAAACTCGGGGTCCCTCAAATATACATGTAGCTGAGAGAAGCCTCCTCTTGAGGTGCTTGTGGAAAGTTGGTATTCCTCTTGAGTCTAAGCCAGGGACTAAGCTCTCATCTCGAGTTGATTTCGGTCCACGGAGCCCTTTCCTGTTGGTCCAGTGACCTCAGGATCCCTCTAGACTTGAGACAGTGATCTTGGGTTTTCTCTGGAGTGTCATCAAGGAAATCAAGGCTCTTTTCACAATTGATGTGGAACACGGAATTGCTCTGCATGCAGTGCAGGGGAATCGGACCTCAACTCGCGGCGAGGGGGAAATCTCATGGTTTTTCTCGAGTTCCGGCCCGAACCTGGGGTATATTCTCGAGTTACGACGGGGAGGGCCCTTCCAGACACGTGTTTGTTCAGCGACGTCAGGACTCCTGCCTAGGTGCGAGGGACACCTCGGGATTCTCCTCGAGTCTTGGCATGGCAATTTGGACGCGTCTCCACGTGAGGCGGGAGACCCAGGGTCCCTTTCCACGTGCCACAGCGATCCTGAGACTCCTATCCATTTTCAAGAGGAGTCAGGCATCGTCTCCTTTGGAAGCATTGATCTCCGCGGACCTCTCGAGTTTTCAAAGGATGTGAGGCCTCCGGTCGCGATGAGGCGGAGAACTCGGTCTTTCTCTGTGGTCTCCACAGGGGATTCAGACATCCCTTCGTCTTGGGAGATGCAAGACGAGCCTGCATTCAATTCACTGCAGGGATATCCGGCCTTACTTCGAGTCAGAGCATCTCGGTGTCCATTCCACCTAAGGCCACAAACTCAGGGTCCCACTCACACACCTATAGCTGAGAGAAGCCTCCCCTTGAGGTGCTTTGGAAAGTTGGTATTCCTCTTGAGTCGAAGCCAGGGACTAAGCTCTCATCTCGAGTTGATTTGGGGTCCACAGAGCCCTTTCGTGTTGCTCCAGTGACCTCAGGATCCCTCTAGACTTGAGACAGTGATCTTGCGTTTTCTCTGCAGTGCCATCAAGGAAATCAAGGCTCCTTTCACTTTTGATGTGAAATACGGAATTGCTCTGCACGCAGGGCAGGGGAATCGGGCCTCATCTCGCGGCGAGGGGGAAGTCTCATGGTTTTTCTCGAGTTTCGGCCGGAACCTGGGGTATATTCTCGAGTTACGATGGGGAGGGCCCTTCCAGACACGTGTTTGTTCAGCGACGTCAGGACTCCTGCCTAGGTGCGAGGGACACCTCGGGATTCTCCTCGAGTCTTGGCATGGCAATTGGGATGCGTCTCCACGTGAGGCGGGAGACCCAGTGTCCCTTTACACTTGCCAGAGTAATCCTGGGACTCCTATCCATTTTCAAGAGGAGTCAGGCATCGTCTCCTTTGGAAGCATTGATCTCCGCAGACCTTTCGAGTTTTGAAAGGATGTCAGGCCTCCGGGCGCATTGAGGCGGAAGACTAGGTCTTTCTCTTTGGTCTCCACAGGGGATTCAGACATCCCTTCGTCTTGGGAGATCCAAGACGAGCTTGCATTCAATTCACTGCAGGGATATCCGGCCTTACTTCGAGTCAGAGCATCTCGGTGTCCATTCCACTTGAGGCCACAAACTCAGGGTCCCTCTCACATACCTGTAGCTGAGAGAAGCCTCCTCGTGAGGTGCTTGAGGAAAGTTGGTATTCCTCTTGAGTCGAAGCCAGGGACTAAGCTCTCATCTCGAGTTGATTTATGGTCCACGGATCACTTTCGTGTTGATACAGTGAACTCAGGATCCCTCTAGACTTGAGGCAGTGATCTGGGGTTTTCTCTGGAGTGCCATAAAGGAAATCATGGCTCCTTTCATGTTTGATGTGGAACAAGGAATTTCTCTGCACGCAGTGCATGGGAATCGGGCCTCATCTCGCGGCGAGGGGGAAGTCTCATGGTTTTTCTCGAGTTGCGGCCGGAACCTGGGGTATATTCTCGAGTTACAAAGGGGAGGGCCCTTCCAGACCCGTGTTTGTTCAGCGACGTCAGGACTTCTGCCTAGCTGCGAGGGACACCTCGGTATTATCCTCGAGTCTTGGCCTGGCAATTGGGACGCGTCTCCACGTGAGGCGCGAGACCAAGGGTCCCTTTCCACGTGAGACAGGGATCCTGGGACTCCTATCCATTTTCAAGAGGAGTCAGGCATCGTCTCCTTTGTAAGCGTTGATCTCCGCGGACCTCTCGAGTTTTCAAACGATGTGAGGGCTCCGGTCGCGATGAGGCGGAGAACAAGGTCTTTCTCTGTGGTCTCCACAGGGCATTCAGACATCCCTTCATCTTGGGAGATGCAAGACGAGCCTGCATTCAATTCAGTGCAGGGATATCTGGCCTTACTTTGTGTCAGAGCATCTCGGTGTCCATTCCACTTGAGGCCACAAACTCAGGGTCCCTCTCACATACCTGTAGCTGAGAGAAGCCTCCTCTTGAGGTGCTTGTGGAAAGTTGATATTCCACTTGAGTCGAAGCCAGGGACGAAGCTCTCATCTCGAGTTGATTTGGGGTCCACGGAGCCCTTTCGTGTTGCTCCAGTGACTTCAGGATCCCTCTAGACTTGAGACAGTGATCTTGGGTTTTCTCTGGAGTGCCATCAAGGAAATCAAGTCTCCTTTCACGTTTGATGTCGAACACGGAATTGCTCTGCACCCAGTACATGGGAATCGGGCCTCATCTCGCCGTGAGGGGGGAGTCTCATGGTTTTTCTCGAGTTGCGGCCTGAACCTGGGGTATATTCTCGAGTTACGACGGGGAGGGCCCTTCCAGACACGTGTTTGTTCAGCGACTTCAGGACTCCTGCCTAGGTGTGAGGGACACCTCGGGATTCTCCTCGAGTCTGGGCATGGCAATTGGGACGCGTCTCCACGTGAGGCGCGAGACCCAGGGTCCCTTTCCACGTGCCACAGTGATCCTGGGACTCCTATCCATTTTCAAGAGGAGTCAGGCATCGTCTCCTTTGGAAGCATTGATCTCTGCAGACCTCTCGAGTTTTCAAAGGATATGAGGCCTCCGGTCACGATGAGGCGGAGGACTAGGTCTTTCTCTGTGGTCTCCACAGGGGATTCAGACATCCCTTCGTCTTGGGAGATGCAAGACGAGCCTGCATTCAATTCACTGCAGGGATATCCGGACTTACTTCAGGTCAGAGCATCTCGGTGTCCATTGCACTTGAGGCCACAAACTCAGAGTCCCTCTCACATACCTGTAGCTGAGAGAAGCCTCCTCTTGAGGTGCTTGTGGAAAGTTGGTATTCCTCTTGAGTCGAAGCCAGGGACTAAGCTCTCATCTCGAGTTGATTTGGGTTCCATGGAGCCCTTTCGTGTTGCTACAGTGAGCTCAGGATCCCTCTAGACTAGGGACAGTGATCTTGGGTTTTCTCTGGAGTGCCATCAAGGAAATCAAGGCTCCTTTCACTTTTGATGTGGAATACGGAATTGCTCTGCATGCAGGGCAGGGGAATCGGGCCTCATCTCGCGGCGAGGGGGAAGTCTCATGGTTTTTCTCGAGTTGCGGCCGGAACCTGGGGTATATTCTCGAGTTACGACAGGGAGGGCCCTTCCAGACACGTGTTTGTTCAGCGACGTCAGGACTCCTGCCTAGGTGCGAGGGACATCTCGGGATTCTCCTCGCGTCTTGTCATAGCAATTGGGACGCGTCTCCACGTGAGGCGGGAGACCCAGGGTCCCTTTCCACGTGCCACAGGGATCCTGGGACTCCTATCCATTTTCAAGAGGAGTCAGTCATCGTCTCCTTTGGAAGCAATGATCTCCGCGGACCTCTCGAGTTTTCAAAGGATGTGAGGCCTCCGCTCGCGATGAGGCGGAGAATTAGGTATTTCTCTGTGGTCTCCACAGGGGATTCAGACATCCCTTCGTCTTGGGAGATGCAAGACGAGCCTGCATTCAATTCACTGCAGGGATATCCGGCCTTACTTCGAGTCAGAGCATCCCGGTGTCCATTCCACTTGAGGCCACAAACTCGGGGTCCCTCAAATATACATGTAGCTGAGAGAATCCTCCTCTTGAGGTGCTTGTGGAAAGTTGGTATTCCTCTTGAGTCTAAGCCAGGGACTAAGCTCTCATCTCTAGTTGATTTCGGTCCACGGAGCCCTTTCCTGTTGGTCCAGTGACCTCAGGATCCCTCTAGACTTGAGACAGTGATCTTGGGTTTTCTCTGGAGTGTCATCAAGGAAATCAAGGCTCCTTTCACGTTTGATGTGGAACACGGAATTGCTCTGCATGCAGTGCAGGGGAATCGGACCTCAACTCGCGGCGAGGGGGAAATCTCATGGTTTTTCTCGAGTTGCGGCCGGAACCTGGGGTATATTCTCGAGTTACGACGGGGAGGGCCCTTCCAGACACGTGTTTGTTCAGCGACGTCAGGACTCCTGCCTAGGTGCGAGGGACACCTCGGGATTCTCCTCGAGTCTTGGCATGGCAATTGGGACGCGTCTCCACGTGAGGCGGGAGACCCAGGGTCCCTTTCCACGTGTCACAGGGATCCTGGGACTCCTATCCATTTTCAAGAGGAGTCAGGCATCGTCTCCTTTGGAAGCATTGATCTCCACGGACCTCTCGAGTTTTCAAAGGATGTGAGGCCTCCGGTCGCAATGAGGCGGAGAACTCGGTCTTTCTCTGTGGTCTCCACAGGGGATTCAGACATCCCTTCGTCTTGGGAGATGCAAGACGAGCCTGCATTCAATTCACTGCAGGGATATCCGGCCTTACTTCTAGTCAGAGCATCTCGGTGTCCATTCCACTTGAGGGCACAAACTCAGGGTCCCTCTCACATACCTGTAGCTGAGAGAAGCCTCCCCTTGAGGTGCTTGTGGAAAGTTGGTTTTCCTCTTGAGTCGAAGCCAGGGACTAAGCTCTCATCTCGAGTTGATTTGTGGTCCACGGAGCCCTTTCGTGTTGCTCCAGTGACCTCAGGATCCCTCTAGACTTGAGACAGTGAACTTGGGTTTTCTCTGGAGTGCCATCAAGGAAATCAAGGCTCCTTTCACTTTTGATGTGGAAAACGGAATTGCTTTGCACGCAGGCCAGGGGAATCAGGCCTCATCTCGCGGCGAGGGGGAAGTCTCATGGTTTTTCTCGAGTTGCGGCCGGAACCTGGGGTATATTCTCGAGTTACGACTGGGAGGGCCCTTCCAGACACGTGTTTGTTCAGCGATGTCAGGACTCCTGCCTAGGTGCGAGGGACACCTCGGGATTCTCCTCGAGTCTTGGCATGGCAATTGGGACGCGACTCCACGTGAGGCGGGAGACCCAGGGTCCCTTTCCACGTGCCACAGGGATCCTGGGACTCCTATCCATTTTCAAGAGGAGTCAGGCATCGTCTCCTTTGGAAGCAATGATCTCCGCGGACCTCTCGAGTTTTCAAAGGATGTGTGGCCTCTGCTCGTGATGAGGCGGAGAATTAGGTTTTTCTCTGTGGTCTCCACAGGAGATTCAGACATCCCTTCGTCTTGGGAGATGCAAGACGATCGTGCATTCAATTCACTGCAGGGATATCCGGCCTTACTTCGAGTCAGAGCATCTCAGTGTCCATTCCACTTGAGGCCACAAACTCAGGGGCCCTCTCACATACCTGTAGCTGAGAGAAGCCTCCTCTTGAGGTGCTTGTGGAAAGTTGGTATTCCTCTTGAGTCGAAGCCAGGGACTAAGCTCTCATCTCGAGTTGATTTGGGGTCCATGGAGCCCTTTCTTGTTGCTACAGTGAGCTCAGGATCCCTCTAGACTAGGGACAGTGATCTTGGGTTTTCTCTGGAGTGCCATCAAGGAAATCAAGGCTCCTTTCACTTTTGATGTGGAATACGGAATTGCTCTGCATGCAGGGCAGGGGAATCGGGCCTCATCTCGCCGTGAGGGGGAAGTCTCATGGTTTTTCTCGAGTTGCGGCCGGAACCTGGGGTATATTCTCGAGTTAGGACGGGGAGGGCCCTTCCAGACACGTGTTTGTTCAGCGACGTCAGGACTCCTGCCTAGGTGCGAGGGACACCTCGGGATTCTCCTCGAGTCTTGGCATGGCAATTGGGACGCGTCTCCACGTGAGGCGGGAGACCCAGGGTCCCTTTCCACGTGCCACAGGGATCCTGGGACTCCTATCCATTTTCAAGAGGAGTCAGTCATCGTCTCCTTTGGAAGCAATGATCTCCGCGGACCTCTCGAGTTTTCAAAGGATGTGAGGCCTCCGCTCGCGATGAGGCGGAGAATTAGGTTTTTCTCTGTGGTCTCCACAGGGGATTCAGACATCCCTTCGTCTTGGGAGATGCAAGACGAGCCTGCATTCAATTCACTGCAGGGATATCCGGCCTTACTTCGAGTCAGAGCATCCCGGTGTCCATTCCACTTGAGGCCACAAACTCGGGGTCCCTCAAATATACATGTAGCTGAGAGAAGCCTCCTCTTGAGGTGCTTGTGGAAAGTTGGTATTCCTCTTGAGTCTAAGCCAGGGACTAAGCTCTCATCTCGAGTTGATTTCGGTCCACGGAGCCCTTTCCTGTTGGTCCAGTGACCTCAGGATCCCTCTAGACTTGAGACAGTGATCTTGGGTTTTCTCTGGAGTGTCATCAAGGAAATCAAGGCTCTTTTCACAATTGATGTGGAACACGGAATTGCTCTGCATGCAGTGCAGGGGAATCGGACCTCAACTCGCGGCGAGGGGGAAATCTCATGGTTTTTCTCGAGTTCCGGCCCGAACCTGGGGTATATTCTCGAGTTACGACGGGGAGGGCCCTTCCAGACACGTGTTTGTTCAGCGACGTCAGGACTCCTGCCTAGGTGCGAGGGACACCTCGGGATTCTCCTCGAGTCTTGGCATGGCAATTTGGACGCGTCTCCACGTGAGGCGGGAGACCCAGGGTCCCTTTCCACGTGCCACAGCGATCCTGAGACTCCTATCCATTTTCAAGAGGAGTCAGGCATCGTCTCCTTTGGAAGCATTGATCTCCGCGGACCTCTCGAGTTTTCAAAGGATGTGAGGCCTCCGGTCGCGATGAGGCGGAGAACTCGGTCTTTCTCTGTGGTCTCCACAGGGGATTCAGACATCCCTTCGTCTTGGGAGATGCAAGACGAGCCTGCATTCAATTCACTGCAGGGATATCCGGCCTTACTTCGAGTCAGAGCATCTCGGTGTCCATTCCACCTAAGGCCACAAACTCAGGGTCCCACTCACACACCTATAGCTGAGAGAAGCCTCCCCTTGAGGTGCTTTGGAAAGTTGGTATTCCTCTTGAGTCGAAGCCAGGGACTAAGCTCTCATCTCGAGTTGATTTGGGGTCCACAGAGCCCTTTCGTGTTGCTCCAGTGACCTCAGGATCCCTCTAGACTTGAGACAGTGATCTTGCGTTTTCTCTGCAGTGCCATCAAGGAAATCAAGGCTCCTTTCACGTTTGATGTGGAACACGGAATTGTTCTGCACGCAGTGCAGGGGAATCGGGCTTCATCCAGCGGCGAGGGCGAAGTCTCATGGTTTTTCTCGAGTTGCGGCCGGAACCTGGGGTATATTCTCGAGTTACGACGGGGAGGGCCCTTCCAGACACGTGTTTGTTCAGCGACGTCAGGACTCCTGCCTAGGTGCGAGGGACACCTCGGGATTCTCCTCGAGTCTTGGCATGGCAATGGGGACGCGTCTCCACGTGAGGCGGGAAACCCAGTGTCCCTTTCCACGTGCCACAGGGATCCTGGGACTCCTATCCATTTTCAATAGGAGTCAGGCATCGTCTCCTTTGGAAGCATTGATCTCCGCGGACCTCTCGGATTTTCAAAGGATGTGAGGTCTCTGGTCGCGATGAGGCAGAAAGTTAGGTATTTCTCTGTGGTCTCCACAGGGGATTCAGACATCCCTTCGTCTTGGGAGATGCAAGACGAGCCTGCATTCAATTCACTGCAGGGATATCCGGCCTTACTTCGAGTCAGAGCATCTCGGTGTCCATTCCATTTGAGGCCACAAACTCAGGGTCCCTCTCACATACCTGTAGCTCAGAGAAGCCTCCTCTTGAGGTGCTTGTGGAAAGTTTATATTCCTCATGAGTCGAAGCCAGGGACTAAGCTCTCATCTCGAGTTGATCTGGGGTCCACGGAGCCCTTTCGTGTTGCTCCAGTGACCTCAGGATCCCTCTAGACTTGTGACAGTGATCTTGGGTTTCCTCTGGAGTGCCATCAAGGAAATCAAGGCTCCTTTCAAATTTGATGTTGAACACGGAATTGCTCTGCACGCAGTGCAGGGGAATCGGGCCTCATCTCGTGGCAAGGGGGAAGTCTCATGGTTTTTCTCGAGTTGCGGCCGGAACCTGGGGTATATTCTCGAGTTACGACGGGGAGAGCCCTTCCAGACACGTGTTTGTTCAGCGACGTCAGGACTCCTGCCTAGGTGCGAGGGACACCTCGGGATTCGCCTCGAGTCTTGGCATGGCAATTGGGACGCGTCTCCACGTGAGGCGGGAGACCCAGGGTCCCTTTCCACGTGCCACAGGTATCCTGGGACTCCTATCCATTTTCAAGAGGAGTCAGGCATCGTCTCCTTTGGAAGCATTGATCTCCATGGACCTCTCGAGTTTTCAAAGGATGTGAGGCCTCCGCTCGCGATGAGGCTTAGGACTAGCTCTATCTCTGTCATCTCCACAGGGGATTCAGACATCCCTTCGTCTTGGGAGATGCAAGACGAGCCTGCATTCAATTCACTGCAGGGATATCCGGCCTTATTTCGAGTCAGAGCATCTCGGTGTCCATTCCACTTGAGGCCACAATCTCAGGGGCCCTCTCACATACCTGTAGCTGAGAGACGCCTCCTCTTGAGGTGCTTGTGGAAAGTTGGTATTCCTCTTGAGTCGAAGCCAGGTACTAAGCTCTCATCTCGAGTTGATTTGGGGTCCATGGAGCCCTTTCGTGTTGCTACAGTGAGCTCAGGATCCCTCTAGACTAGGGACAGTGATCTTGGGTTTTCTCTGGAGTGCCATCAAGGAAATCAAGGCTCCTTTCACTTTTGATGTGGAATACGGAATTGCTCTGCATGCAGGGCAGGGGAATCGGGCCTCATCTCGCGGCGAGGGGGAAGTCTCATGGTTTTTCTCGAGTTGCGGCCGGAACCTGGGGTATATTCTCGAGTTAGGACGGGGAGGGCCCTTCCAGACACGTGTTTGTTCAGCGACGTCAGGACTCCTGCCTAGGTGCGAGGGACACCTCGGGATTCTCCTCGAGACTTGGCAAGGCAATTGGGACGCGTCTCCTCGTGAGGCGGGAGACCCAGGGTCCCTTTCCACGTGCCACAGGGATTCTGGGACTCCTATCCATTTTCAAGAGGAGTCAGTCATCGTCTCCTTTGGAAGCAATGATCTCCGCGGACCTCTCGAGTTTTCAAAGGATGTGAGGCCTCCGCTCGCGATGAGGCGGAGAATTAGGTTTTTCTCTGTGGTCTCCACAGGGGATTCAGACATCCCTTCGTCTTGGGAGATGCAAGACGAGCCTGCATTCAATTCACTGCAGGGATATCCGGCCTTACTTCGAGTCAGAGCATCCCGGTGTCCATTCCACTTGAGGCCACAAAATCGGGGTCCCTCAAATATACATGTAGCTGAGAGAAGCCTCCTCTTGAGGTGCTTGTGGAAAGTTGGTATTCCTCTTGAGTCGAAGCCAGGGACTAAGCTCTCATCTCGACTTGATTTCGGTCCACGGAGCCCTTTCCTGTTGGTCCACTGACCTCAGGATCCCTCTAGACTTGAGACAGTGATCTTGGGTTTTCTCTGGAGTGTCATCAAGGAAATCAAGGCTCCTTTCACGTTTGATGTGGAACACGGAATTGCTCTGCATGCAGTGCAGGGGAATCGGACCTCAACTCGCGGCGAGGGGGAAATCTCATGGTTTTTCTCGAGTTGCGGCCCGAACCTGGGGTATATTCACGAGTTACGACGGGGAGGGCCCTTACAGACACGTGTTTGTTCAGCGACGTCAGGACTCCTGCCTAGGTGCGAGGGACACCTCGGGATTCTCCTCGAGTCTTGGCATGGCAATGGGGACGCGTCTCCACGTGAGGCGGGAAACCCAGTGTCCCTTTCCACGTGCCACAGGGATCCTGGGACTCCTATCCATTTTCAAGAGGAGTCAGGCATCGTCTCCTTTGGAAGCATTGATCTCCGCGGACCTCTCGAGTTTTCAAAGGATGTGAGGCCTCCGCTCGCGATGAGGCGGAGGACTAGCTCTTTCTCTGTCATCTCTACAGGGGATTCAGACATCCCTTCGTCTTGGGAGATGCAAGACGATCGTGCATACAATTCACTGCAGGGATATCCGGCCTTACTTCAAGTCAGAGCATCTCGATGTCCATTCCACTTGAGGCCACAAACTCAGGGTCCCTCTCACATACCTGTAGCTGAGAGACGCCTCCTCTTGAGGTGCTTGTGGAAAGTTGGTATTCCTCTTGAGTCGAAGCCAGGGACTAAGCTCTCATCCCGAGTTGATTTGTGGTCCACGGAGCCCTTTCGTGTTGCTCCAGTTACCTCAGGATCCCTCTAGACTTGAGACAGTGATCTTGGGTTTTCTCTGGAGTGCCATCAAGGAAATCAAGGCTCCTTTCACGTTTGATGTGGAAAACGGAATTGGTTTGCACGCAGGGCAGGGGAATCAGCCCTCATCTCGCGGCGAGGGGGAAGTCTCATGGTTTTTCTCGAGTTGCGGCCCGAACCTGGGGTATATTCTCGAGTTACGACGGGGAGGGCCCTTCCAGACACGTGTTTGTTCAGCGACGTCAGGACTCCTGCTTAGGTGCGAGGGACACCTCGGGATTCTCCTCGAGTCTTGGCATGGCAATTGGGACGCGTCTCCACGTGAGGCAGGAGACCCAGGGTCCCTTTCCACGTGCCACAGGGATCCTGGGACTCCTATCCATTTTCAAGAGGAGTCAGGCATCGTCTCCTTTGGAAGCAATGATCTCCGCGGACCTCTCGAGTATTCAAAGGATGTGAGGCCTCCGCTCGCGATGAGGCGGAGAATTAGGTTTTTCTCTGTGGTCTCCACAGGGGATTCAGACATCCCTTCGTCTTGGGAGATGCAAGACGAGCCTGCATTCAATTCACTGCAGGGATATCCGGCCTTACTTCGAGTCGGAGCATCTCGGTGTCCATTCCACTTGAGGCCACAAACTCAGGGTCCCTCTCACATACCTGTAGCTGAGAGAAGCCTCCTCTTGAGGTGCTTGTGGAAAGTTGGTATTCCTCTTGAGTCGAAGCCAGGGACTAAGCTCTCATCTCGAGTTGATTTGTGGTCCACGGAGCCCTTTCGTGTTGCTCCAGTGACCTCAGGATCCCTCTAGACTTGAGACAGTGAACTTGGGTTTTCTCTGGAGTGCCATCAAGGAAATCAAGGCTCCTTTCACTTTTGATGTGGAAAACGGAATTGCTTTGCACGCAGGGCAGGGGAATCAGGCCTCATCTCGTGGCGAGGGGGAAGTCTCATGGTTTTTCTCGAGTTGCGGCGGAACCTGGGGTATATTCTCGAGTTAGAACGGGGAGGGCCCTTCCAGACACGTGTTTGTTCAGCGACGTCAGGACTCCTGCCTAGGTGCGAGGGACACCTCGGGATTCTCCTCGAGTCTTGGCATGGCAATGGCGACGCGTCTCCACGTGAGGCGGGAAACCCAGTGTCCCTTTCCACGTGCCACAGGGATCCTGGGACTCCTATCCATTTTCAAGAGGAGTCAGGCATCGTCTCCTTTGGAAGCATTGATCTCCGCGGACCTCTCGGATTTTCAAAGGATGTGAGGTCTCTGGTCGCGATGAGGCAGAAAGTTAGGTCTTTCTCTGTGGTCTCCACAGGGGATTCAGACATCCCTTCGTCTTGGGAGATGCAAGACGAGCCTGCATTCAATTCACTGCAGGGATATTCGGCCTTACTTCGAGTCGGAGCATCTCGGTGCCCATTCCATTTGAGGCCACAAACTCAGGGTCCCTCTCACATACCTGTAGCTCAGAAAAGCCTCCTCTTGAGGTGCTTGTGGAAAGTTGATATTCCTCTTGAGTCGAAGCCAGGGACTAAGCTCTCATCTCGAGTTGATTTGGGGTCCACGGAGCCCTTTCGTGTTGCTCCAGTGACCTCAGGATCCCTCTAGACTTGAGACAGTGATCTTGGGTTTTCTCTGGAGTGCCATCAAGGAAATCAAGGCTCCTTTCAAATTTGATGTGGAACACGGAATTGCTCTGCACGCAGTGCAGGGGAATCGGGCCTCATCTCGTGGCAAGGGGGAAGTCTCATGGTTTTTCTCGAGTTGCGGCCGGAACCTGGGGTATATTCTCGAGTTACGACGGGGAGAGCCCTTCCAGACACGTGTTTGTTCAGCGACGTCAGGACTCCTGCCTAGGTGCGAGGGACACCTCGGGATTCTCCTCGAGTCTTGGCATGTCAATGGGGACGCGTCTCCACGTGAGGCGGGAGACCCAGGGTCCCTTTCCACGTGCCACAGGGATCCTGGGACTCCTATCCATTTTCAAGAAAAGTCAGGCATCGTCTCCTTTGAAAGCATTGATCTCCGCGGACCTCTCAAGTTTTCAAAGGATGTGAGGCCTCCGCTCGCGATGAGGCGGAGGACTAGCTCTTTCTCTGTCATCTCTACAGGGGATTCAGACATCCCTTCGTCTTGGGAGATGCAAGACGATCGTGCATTCAATTCACTGCAGGGATATCCGGCCTTACTTCGAGTCGGAGCATCTCGGTGTCCATTCCACTTGAGGCCACACACTCAGGGTCCCTCTCACATACCTGTAGCTGAGAGAAGCCTCCTCTTGAGGTGCTTGTGGAAAGTTGGTATTCCTCTTGAGTCGAAGCCAGGGACTAAGCTCTCATCTCGAGTTGATTTGTGGTCCACGGAGCCCTTTCGTGTTGCTCCAGTGACCTCAGGATCCCTCTAGACTTGAGACAGTGAACTTGGGTTTTCTCTGGAGTGCCATCAAGGAAATCAAGGCTCCTTTCACTTTTGATGTGGAAAACGGAATTGCTTTGCACGCAGGGCAGGGGAATCAGGCCTCATCTCGCGGCGAGGGGGAAGTCTCATGGTTTTTCTCGAGTTGCGGCGGAACCTGGGGTATATTCTCGAGTTACGACGGGGAGGGCCCTTCCAGACACGTGTTTGTTCAGCGACGTCAGGACTCCTGCCTAGGTGCGAGGGACACCTCGGGATTCTCCTCGAGTCTTGGCATGGCAATGGCGACGCGTCTCCACGTGAGGCGGGAAACCCAGTGTCCCTTTCCACGTGCCACAGGGATCCTGGGACTCCTATCCATTTTCAAGAGGAGTCAGGCATCGTCTCCTTTGGAAGCATTGATCTCCGCGGACCTCTCGGATTTTCAAAGGATGTGAGGTCTCTGGTCGCGATGAGGCGGAGAACTAGGACTTTCTCTGTGGTCTCCACAGGGGATTCAGACATCCCTTTGTCTTGGGCGATGCAAGACGAGCCTGCATTCAATTCACTGCAGGGATATCCAGCCTTACTTCCAGTCAGAGCATCTCGGTGTCCATTCCACTTGAGGCCACAAACTCAGGGTCCCTCTCACATACCTGTAGCTGAGAGAAGCCTCCTCTTGAGGTGCTTGTGGAAAGTTGGTATTCCTCTTGAGTCGAAGCCAGGGACTAAGCTCTCATCACGAGATGATTTGGGGTCCACGGATCCCTTTCTTTTTGCACCAGTGACCTCAGGATCCCTCTAGACTAGAGACAGTGACTTTGGGTTTTCTCTGGAGTGCCATCAAGGAAATCAAGGCTCCTTTCACGTTTGATGTGGAACACGGAATTGCTCTGCACGCAGTGCAGGGGAATCGGGCCTCATCTCTCGGCGAGGGCGAATTCTCATGGTTTTTCTCGAGTTGCGACCGCAACCTGGGGTATATTCTCGAGTTACGACGGGGAGGGCCCTTCCAGAAACGTGTTTGTTCAGCGACGTCAGGACTCCTGCCTAGGTGGGAGGGACACCCGGGATTCTCCTCGAGTCTCGTCATGGCAATTGGCTCGCGTCTCCACGTGAGGCGGGAAACCCAGGGTCCCTTTCCACGTGCAACAGGGATCCTCGGACTCCTATCCATTTTCAAGAGGAGTCAGTCATCGTCTCCTTTGGAAGCATTGATCTCCGCGGACCTCTCCATTTTTCAAAGGATGTGAGGACTCCAGTGGCGATGATGCGGAGAACTAGGTCTTTCTCTGTGGTCTCCACAGGGGATTCAGACATGCCTTCGTCTTGGGAGATGCAAGACGAGCCTGCATTCAATTCACTGCAGGGATATCTGGCCTTACTTCGAGTCAGAACACCTCGATGTCCATTCCACTTCAGGCCACAAACTCAGGGTCCCTCTCACATACCTCCAGCTGAGAGAAGCCTCCTCTTGAGGTGCTTGTGGAAAGTTGGTATTGCTCTTGAGTCGAAGCCAGGACTAAGCTCTCATCTCGAGTTGATATCGGGTCCTCGGAGCCCTTTCATGTTGCTACAGTGACCTCAGGATCCCTCTAGACTTGAGACAGTGATCTTTGGTTTTCTCTGGAGGGCCATCAAGGAAATCAAGGCTCCTTTCACGTTTGATGTGGAACACGGAATTGCTCTGCAGCCAGTCCAGGGAAATCGGCCCTCATCTCGTGGCGAGGGGGAAGTCTCATGGTTTTTCTCGAGTTGCGGCCGGATCCTGGGGTATATTCTTGAGTTACGACGGGGAGGGACCTTTCAGAAACGTGTTTGTTCAGCGATGTCAGGACTCCTGCCTTGGTGCTAGGGACACCTCGGGATTCTCCTCGAGGCTTGACATGGCAATTGGGACGCGTCTCCACGTGAGGTGAGAGACCCAGGGTCCCTTTCCACGTGAAACAGGGATCCTGGGACTCCTATCCATTTTCAAGAGGAGTCAGGCATCGTCTCCTTTGGAAGCATTGATCTCCGCGGACTTTTCGAATTTTCAAAGGATGTGAGGCCTTGTCGCAATGAGGCGGAGAACTAGGTCTTTCTCTGTGGTCTCCACAGGGGATACAGACATCCCTTCGTCTTGGGAGATGCAAGACGAGCCTGCATTCAATTCACTGCAGCGAAATCCAGCCTTACTTCGAGTCAGAGCATCTCGGTGTCCATTCCACTTGAGGCCACAAACTCAGGGTCCCTCTCACATACATGTAGCTGAGAAAAGCCTCCTCTTGAGGTTCTTGGGGAAAGTTGGTATTCCTCTTGACTCGAAGCCAGGGACTAAGCTCTCATCTGGAGTTGATTTGGGGTCCACGGAGCCCTTTCGTGTTGCTCCAGTGACCTCAGGATCCCTCTAGACTTGAAACAGTGATCTTGGGTTTTCTCTGGAGTGCCATCAAGGAAATCAAGGCTCCTTTCACGTTTGATGTGGAACACAGAATTGCTCTGCCCGCAGTGCAGGGGAATCGGGCCTCATCTCGCGGCGAGGCGGAAGTCTCATGGTTTTACTCCACTTGTGGCCGGAACCTGGGGTATATTCTCGAGTTACGACGTGGGTGGCCCTTCCAGAAACGTGTTTGTTTAACGACGTCAGAACTCCTGCCTTGGTTCGATGGACAACTCGGGATTCTCCCCGAGTCTTGGCATTGCAATTTGGACGCGTCTCCACGTGTGGCAGGAGACCCAGGTTCCCTTTCCACGTGCCACAGGGATCCTCGGACTCCTATCCATTTTCAAGAGGAGTCAGGAATCGTCTCCTTTGGAAGCATTGATCTCCGCGGACCTCTCGAGTTTTCAAACGATGTGAGGCCTCCTGTCGCGATGTGGCGAGAACTAGGTCTTTCTCTGTGGTCTCCACAGGGGATTCAGACATCCCTTCGTCTTGGGAGATGCAAGACGAGCCTGCATTCAATTTACTGCAGGGATATCTGGCCTTACTTCGAGTCAGAGCATCTCGATGTCCATTCCACTTGAGGCCACAAACTCAGGGTCCCTCTCACATACCTGTAGCTGAGAGAAGCCTCCTCTTGAGGTGCTTGTGGAACGTTGGTATACCTCTTGAATCGAAGTTAGGGACTAAGCTCTCATCTCGAGTTGATTTCGGGTCCACGGAGCCCTTTCTTGTTGCTCCAATGACCTCAGGATCCCTCTAGACTTGGGACAGTGATCTTGGGTTTTCTCTGGAGTGCCATCAAGGAAATCAAGTCTCCTTTCCCGTTTGATGTGGAACACGGAATTGCTCTGCACGCAGTGCAGGGGAATCGGGCCTCATGTCGCGGCGAGGGGGAAGTCTCATGGTTTTTCTCGAGTTGCGGCTGGAACCTGGGGTATATTCTCGAGTTACGACGGGGAGGTCCCTTCCAGACACGTGTTTGTTCAGGGACGTCTGGACTCCTGCCTAGGTGCGAAGGACACCTCGGTATTCTCCTCGAGTCTTGGCATGGCAATTGCGAGGCGTCTCCACGTGAAAGGGAGACCCAGGGTCCCTTTCCCCGTGCCACAGGGATCCTGGGACTCCTATCAATTTTCAAGAGGAGTCAGGCATCCTCTCCTTTGGAAGCATTGATCTCCGAGGACCTCTCAAGTTTTCAAAGGATGTGAGTCCTCCGCTCACGATGTGGTGAGAACTAGATCTTTCTCTGTGGTATCCTCAGGGGATTCAGACATCCCTTCATCTTGGGAGATGCAAGACGAGCCTGCATTCAATTCACTGCAGGGATAACGGGCCTTACTTCGAGTCACAGCGTCTCGGTGTCCATTCCACTTGAGGCCACAAACTCAGGGTCCCTCTCACATACCTGTAGCTGAGAGAAGCCTCCTCTTGAGGTGCTTGTGGAAAGTTGGTATTCCCCTTGAGTCGAAGCCAGGGACTAAGCTCTCATCTCGAGTTGATTTGAGGTCCACGGAGCCCTGTCTTGTTGCTACAGTGACCTCAGGATCCCTCTAGACTTTAGACAGTGATCTTGGGTTTTGTATGGAGTGCCATCAAGGAAATCAAGGCTCCTTTCAAGTTTGATGTGGAACACGGAATTGCTCTGCACGCAGTGCAGAGGAATCGGGCCTCATCTCGCGGCGAGTTGGAAGTCTCATGGTTGTTCTCGAGTTGCGGCCGGAACCTGCGGTATATTCTCGATTTACGACGGGGAGGGTCTTTCCAGACACGTGTTTGTTCAGCGACCTCAGGACGCCTGCCTAGGGGCGAGGGACACCTCTGGATTCTCCTCGAGTCTTGGCATGGCAATTTGGACGCGTCTCCACGTGAGGCGGGAGACCCAGTGTCCCTTTCCACGTGCCACAGGGATCCTGGGACTCCTATGCATTTTCCAGAGGAGTCAGGCATCGTCTCCTTTGGAAGCATTGATCTCTGCAGACCTCTCGAGTTTTCAAAGGATATGAGGCCTCCGGTCACGAAGAGGCGGAGGACTAGGTCTTTCTCTGTCGTCTCCACAGGGGATTCAGACATCCCTTCGTCTTGGGAGATGCAAGACGAGCCTGAATTCAATTCACTGCAGGGATATCCGGCCTTACTTCGAGTCAGAGCATCTCGGTGTCCATTCCACTTGAGGCCACAAACTCAGGGTCCCTCTCACATAACTGTAGCTGAGAGAAGCCTCCTCTTGAGGTGCTTGTGGAAAGTTGGTATTCCTCTTGAGTCTAAGCCAGGGAGTAAGCTCTCATCTCGAGTTGATTTGGGGTCCACGGAGCCCTTTCGTGTTTCTCAAGTGACCTCAGGATCCCTCTAGACTTGAGACAGTGATCTTGGGTTTTCTCTGGAGTGCCATCAAAGAAATCAAGGCTCCTTTCATTTTTGATGTGGAATACGGAATGGCTCTGCATGCAGTGCAGGGGAATCGGGCCTCATGTATTGGCGAGGGGGAAGTCTCATGGTTTTTCTCGAGTTGCGGCCGGAACCTGGGGTATATTCTCGAGTTACGACGGGGACGGCCCTTCCAGACACGTGTTTGTTCAGCGACGTCAGGACTCCTGCCTAGGTGCGAGGGACACCTCGGGATTCTCCTCGAGTCTTGGCATGGCAATTGGGACGCGTCTCCACGTGAGGCGGGAGACCCAGGGTCCCTTTCCACGTGCCACAGGGATCCTGGGACTCCTATCCATTTTCAAGAGGAGTCAGGCATCGTCTCCTTTGGAAGCATTGATCTCCGCGGACCTCTTGAGTTTTCAAAGGATGTGAGGCCTCCGGTCGTGATGAGGCGGAGAACTAGGACTTTCTCTGTGGTCTCCACAGGGGATTCAGACATTCCTTCGTCTTGAGAGATGCAAGACGAGCCTGCGTTCAATTCATTGCAGGGATATCTGGCCTTACTTCGAGTCAGAGCATCTCGGTGTCCATTCCACTTGAGGCCACAAACTCAGAGTCCTTCTCACATACCTGTGGCTGAGAGAACCCTACTCTTGGGGTGCTTGTGGAGAGTTGGTATTCCTCTTGCGTCGAAGCCAGGTACTAAACTCTCATCTCGAGTTGATTTGGGGTCCACGGAGCCCTTTCGTGTTGCTCCAGTGACCTCAGGATCCCTCTAGACTTGAGACAGTGATCTTGGGTTTTCTCTGGAGTGCCATCAAGGAAATCAAGGCTCCTTTCACGTTTGATGTGTAACACGGAACTGCTCTGCAAGCAGTGCAGGGAAATCGGCCCTCATCTCGCGGCGAGGGGGAAGTCTCATGGTTTTTCTCGAGTTGCAGCCAGGACCTGAGGTATATTCTCGAGTTACAACGGGGAGGGCCCTTCCAGACACGTGTTTGTTCAGCGACGTCAGGACTCCTGCCTTGGTGCGAGGGACTCCTCAGGATTCTCCTCGAGTCTTGGCATGGCAATTGGGACGCGTCTCCACGTGAGGCGGGAGACCCACGGTCCCTTTCCACGTGCCACAGGGATCCTGGGACCCTATGCATTTTCAAGAGGAGTCAGGCATCGTCTCCTTTGGAAGCATTGATCTCTGCAGACCTCTCGAGTTTTCAAAGGATATGAGGCCTCCGGTCACGATGAGGCGGAGGACTAGGTCTTTCTCTGTGGTCTCCACAGGGGATTCAGACATCCCTTCGTCTTGGGAGATGCAAGACGAGCCTGCATTCAATTCACTGCAGGGATATCCGGCCTTCCTTCGAGTCAGAGCATCTCGGTGTCCATTGCACTTGAGGCCACAAACTCAGGGTCCCTCTCACATAACTGTAGCTGAGAGAAGCCTCCTCTTGAGGTGCTTGTGGAAAGTTGGTATTCCTCTTGAGTCGAAGCCAGGGACTAAGCTCTCATCACAAGTTGATTTGGGGTCCACGGAGCCCTTTCATATTGCTCCAGTGACCTCAGGATCCCTCTAGACTTGAGACAGTGATCCTGGGTTTTCTTTGGAATGCCATCAAGGAAATCAAGGCTCCTTTCAGGTTTGATGTGGAACACGGAATTGCTCTGCACGCAGTCCAGGGGAATCGGGCCTCATCTCGCGTCGAGGGGAAAGTCTCATGGTTTTTCTCGAGTTGCGGCCGGAACCTGGGGTATATTCTCGATTTACGACGGGGAGGACCCTTCCAGACACGTGATAGGTGCGAGGGACACCTCGGGATTCTCCTAAAGTCTTGGCATGGCAATTGGAACGCGTCTCCACATGAGGCGGGAGACCCAGGGTCCCTTTCCACGTGCCACAGGGATCCTGTGACTGCTATCCATTTTCAAGAGGAGTCAGGCATCGTCTCTTTGGAAGCATTGATCCCCGTGGACCTCTCGAGTTTTCAAAGGATGTGAGGCCTCTGGTCGCGATGAGGCGGAGAACTCGGTCTTTCTCTGTGGTCTCCACAGGGGATTCACACATCCCTTCGTCTTGGGAGATGCAAGACGAGCCTGCATTCAATTCACTGCAGGGATATCCGGCCTTACTTTGAGTCAGAGCATCTCGGTGTCCATTCCACTTGAGGCCACAAACTCAGGGTCCCTCTCACATACCTGTAACTGAGAGAAGCCTCCTCTTGAGGTGCTTGTGGAAAGTTGGTATTCCTCTTGAGTCGAAGCCAGGGACTAAGCTCTCATCTCGAGTTGATTTGGGGTCCACGGAGCCCTTTTGTGTTGCTCCAGTGACCTCAGGATCCCTCTATACTTGAGACAGTGATCTTGGGATTTCTCTGGAGTGTCATCAAGGAAATCAAGGCTCCTTTCACGTTTGATGTGGAACACGGAATTGCTCTGCACGCAGTGCAGGGGAATCGGGCCTCATCTCGCGGCGAGGGGGAAGTCTCATGGTTTTTCTCGAGTTGCGGCCGGAACCTGGGGTATATTCTCGAGTTATGACGGGGAGGGCACTTCCAGACACGTGTTTGTTCAGCGACGTCAGCACTCCTGCCTAGGTGCGAGGGACACCTCGGGATTCTCCTCGAGTCTTGGCATGGCAATTGGGACGCGACTCCACGTGAGGCGAAAGACCCAGGGTCCCTTTCCACGTGCCACAGGGATCCTGGGACTCCTATCCATTTTCAAGAGGAGTCAGGCATCGTCTCCTTTGGAAGCATTGATCTCCGCTGACCTCTCGAGTTTTCAAAGAATGTGAGGCCACAGGTCGCGATGAGGAGGAGGACTAGGTCTTTCTCTGTGGTCTGCACAGGGGTTTCAGACATCCCTTCGTCTTGGGAGATGCAAGACGAGCCTGCATTCCATTCACTGCAGGGATATCCGGCCTTATTTCGAGTCAGAGCATCTCGGTGTCCATTCCACTTGAGGCCACAAACTCAGGGTCCCTCTCACATACCATTAGCTGAGAGAAGCCTCCTCTTGAGGTGCTTGTGGAAAGTTGGTATTCCTCTTGAGTCTAAGCCAGGGAGTAAGCTCTCATCTCGAGTTGATTTGGGGTCCACGGAGCCCTTTCGTGTTTCTCAAGTGACCTCAGGATCCCTCTAGACTTGAGACAGTGATCTTGGGTTTTCTCTGGAGTGCCATCAAAGAAATCAAGGCTCCTTTCATTTTTGATGTGGAATACGGAATTGCTCTGCATGCAGTGCGGGGGAATCGGGCCTCATGTATTGGCGAGGGGGAAGTCTCATGGTTTTTCTCGAGTTGCGGACGGAACCTGGGGTATATTCTCGAGTTACGACGGGGACGGCCCTTCCAGACACGTGTTTGTTCAGCGACGTCAGGACTCCTGCCTAGGTGCGAGGGACACCTCAGGATTCTCCTCGAGTCTTGGCATGGCAATTGGGACGCGTCTCCACGTGAGGTGGGAGACCCAGGGTCCCTTTCCACGTGCCACAGGGATCCTGGGACTCCTATCAATTTTCAAGAGGAGTCAGGCATCGTCTCCTTTGGAAGCATTGATCTCCGCGGACCTCTTGAGTTTTCAAAGGATGTGAGGCCTCCGGTCGCGATGAGGCGGAGAAGTAGTTCTTTCTCTGTGGTCTCCACAGGGGATTCAGACATTCCTTCGTCTTGAGAGATGCAAGACGAGCCTGCATTCAATTCACTGCAGGGATATCTGGCCTTACTTCGAGTCAGAGCATCTCGGTGTCCATTCCACTTGAGGCCACAAACTCAGGGTCCTTCTCACATACCTGTGGCTGAGAGAACCCTCCTCTTGGGGTGCTTGTGGAGAGTTGGTATTCCTCTTGCGTCGAAGCCAGGTACTAAGCTCTCATCTCAAGTTGATTTGGGGTCCACGGAGCCCTTTCGTGTTGCTCCAGTGACCTCAAGATCCCTCTAGACTTGAGACAGTGATCCTGGGTTTTCTCTGGAGTGCCATCAAGGAAATCAAGGCTACTTTCAGGTTTGATGTGGAACACGGAATTGCTCTGCACGCAGTCCAGGGGAATCGGGCCTCATCTCGCGTCGAGGGGAAAGTCTCATGGTTTTTCTCGAGTTGCGGCCGGAACCTGGGGTATATTCTCGATTTACGACGGGGAGGACCCTTCCAGACACGTGATAGGTGCGAGGGACACCTCGGGATTCTCCTAAAGTCTTGGCATGGCAATTGGAACGCGTCTCCACATGAGGCGGGAGACCCAGGGTCCCTTTCCACGTGCCACAGGGATCCTGTGACTCCTATCCATTTTCAAGAGGAGTCAGGCATCGTCTCTTTGGAAGCATTGATCCCCGTGGACCTCTCGAGTTTTCAAAGGATGTGAGGCCTCTGGTCGCGATGAGGCGGAGAACTCGGTCTTTCTCTGTGGTCTCCACAGGGGATTCACACATCCCTTCGTCTTGGGAGATGCAAGACGAGCCTGCATTCAATTCACTGCAGGGATATCCGGCCTTACTTTGAGTCAGAGCATCTCGGTGTCCATTCCACTTGAGGCCACAAACTCAGGGTCCCTCTCACATACCTGTAACTGAGAGAAGCCTCCTCTTGAGGTGCTTGTGGAAAGTTGGTATTCCTCTTGAGTCTAAGCCAGGGACTAAGCTCTCATCTCGAGTTGATTTCGGTCCACGGAGCCGTTTCCTTTTGGTCCAGTGACCTCAGGATCCCTCTAGACTTGAAACAGTGTTCTTGGGTTTTCTCTGGAGTGCCATCAAGGAAATCAAGGCTGCTTTCACGTTTGATGTGGAAAACGGAATTGCTTTGCACGCAGGGCAGGGGAATCAGGCCTCATCTCGCGGCGAGGGGGAAGTCTCATGGTTTTTCTCGAGTTGCGGCCCGAACCTGGGGTATATTCTCGAGTTACAACGGGGAGGGCCCTTCCAGACACGTGTTTGTTCAGCGACGTCAGGACTCCTGCCTAGGTGCGAGGGACACCTCGGGATTCTCCTCGAGTCTTGGCATGGCAATTGGGACGCGTCTCCTCGTGAGGCGGGAGACCCAGGGTTCCTTTCCACGTGCCACAGGGATCCTGGGACTCCTATCCATTTTCAAGAGGAGTCAGTCATCGTCTCCTTTGGAAGCAATGATCTCCGCGGAACTCTCGAGTTTTCAAAGGATGTGAGGCCTCCGCTCGCGAGTAGGCGGAGAATTAGGTTTTTCTCTGTGGTCTCCAAAGGGGATTCAGACATCCCTTCATCTTGGGAGATGCAAGACGAGCCTGCATTCAATTCACTGCAGGGATATCCGGCCTTACTTCGAGTCAGAGCATCCCGGTGTCCATTCCACTTGAGGCCACAAACTCGGGGTCCCTCAAATATACATGTAGCTGAGAGAAGCTTCCTCTTGAGGTGCTTGTGGAAAGTTGGTATTCCTCTTGAGTCTACGCCAGGGACTAAGCTCTCATCTCGAGTGTATTTCGGTCCACGGAGCCCTTTCCTGTTGGTCCAGTGACCTCAGGATCCCTCTAGACTTGAGACAGTGATCTTGGGTTTTCTCTGGAGTGTCATCAAGGAAATCAAGGCTCCTTTCACGTTTGATGTGGAACACGGAATTGCTCTGCATGCAGTGCAGGGAAATCGTGCCTCAACTCGCGGCGAGGGGGAAATCTCATTGTTTTTCTCGAGTTGCGGCCCGAACCTGGGGTATGTTCTCGAGTTACGACGGGGAGGGCCCTTCCAGACACGTGTTTGTTCAGCGACTTCAGGACTCCTGCCTAGGTGTGAGGGACACCTCGGGATTCTCCTCGAGTCTTGGCATGGCAATTTGGACGCGTCTCCACGTGAGGCGGGAGACCCAGGGTCCCTTTCCACGTGCCACAGGGATCCTGGGACTCCTATCCATTTTCAAGAGGAGTCAGGCATCGTCTCCTTTGGAAGCATTGATCTCCGCGGACCTCTCGAGTTTTCAAAGAATGTGAGGCCTCCGGTCTCGATGAGGCGGAGAACTCGGTCTTTCTCTGTGGTCTCCACAGGGGATTCAGACATCCCTTCGTCTTGTTAGATGCAAGACGAGTCTGCATTCAATTCACTGCAGGGATATCCGGCCTTACTTCGAGTCAGAGCATCTCGGTGTCCATTCCACTTGAGGCCACAAACTCAGGGTCCCTCTCACATACCTGTAGCTGAGAGAAGCCTCCTCTTGAGGTGCTTGTGGAAAGTTGGTATTCCTCTTGAGTCGAAGCCAGGGACTAAGCTCTCATCTCGAGTTGATTTGGGGTCCACGGAGCCCGTTTGTGTTGCTCCAGTGACCTCAGGATTCCTCTAGACTTGAGACAGTGATCTTGGGTTTTCTCTGGAGTGCCATCAAGGAAATCAAGGCTCCTTTCACGTTTGATGTGGAACACGGAATTGTTCTGCACGCAGTGCAGGGGAATCGGGCTTCATCCAGCGGCGATGGGGAAGTCTCATGGTTTTTCTCGAGTTGCGGCCGGAACCTGGGGTATATTCTCGAGTTACGACGGGGAGGGCCCTTCCAGACACGTGTTTGTTCAGCGACGTCAGGACTCCTGCCTAGGTGCGAGGGTCACCTCGGGATTCTCCTCGAGTCTTGGCATGGCAATTGGACGCGTCTCCATGTGAGGCGGGAGATCCAGGGTCCCTTTCCACGTGCCACAGGGATCCTGGGACTCCTATCCATTTTCAAGAGGAGTCAGGCATCGTCTCCTTTGGAAGCATTGATCTCCGCGGACCTCTCGAGTTTTCAAAGGATGTGAGGCCTCCGCTCGTGATGAGGCGGAGGACTAGCTCTTTCTCTGTCATCTCCACAGGGGATTCAGACATCCCTTCGTTTTGGGAGATGCATGGCGATCGTGCATTCAATTCACTGCAGGGATATCCGGCCTTACTTTGAGTCAGAGCATCTCGGTGTCCATTCCACTTGAGGCCACAAACTCAGGGTCCCTCTCACATACCTGTAGCTGAGAGAAGCCTCCTCTTGAGGTGCTTGTGGAAAGTTGGTATTCCTCTTGAGTCGAAGCTAGGGACTAAACTCTCATCTCGAGTTGATTTGTGGTCCACGGAGCCCTTTCGTGTTGCTCCAGTGACCTCAGGATCCCTCTAGACTTGAGACAGAGAACTTGGGTTTTCTCTGGAGTGCCATCAAGGAAATCAAGGCTCCTTTCACGTTTGATGTGGAAAACGGAATTGCTTTGCACGCAGGGCAGGGGAATCAGGCCTCATCTCGCGGCGAGGGGGAAGTCTCATGGTTTTTCTCGAGTTGCGGCCCGAACCTGGGGTATATTCTCGAGTTACGACGGGGAGGGCCCTTCCAGACATGTGTTTGTTCAGCGACGTCAGGACTCCTGCCTAGGTGCGAGGGACACCTCGGGATTCTCCTCGAGTCTTGGCATGGGTATTGGGACGCGTCTCCACGTGAGGCGGGAGACCCAGGGTCCCTTTCCACGTGCCACATGGATCCTGGGACTCCTATCCATTTTCAAGAGGAGTCAGGCATCGTCTCCTTTGGAAGCATTGTTATCTGTGGAGCTCTCGAGTTTTCAAAGGATGTGAGGCCTCTGGTCGCGATGAGGCAGAAAGTTAGGTCTTTCTCTGTGGTCTCCTCAGGGGATCAGACATCCCTTCGTCTTGGGAGATGCAAGACGAGCCTGCATTCAATTCACTGCAGGGATATCCGGCCTTACGTCGAGTCAGAGCATCTCGGTGTCCATTCCACTTGAGGCCACAAACTCAGGGTCCCTCTCACATACCTGTACCTGAGAGAAGCCTCCTGTTGAGGTTCTTGTGGAAAGTTGATATTCCTCTTGAGTCGAAGCCAGGGACTAAGCTCTCATCTCGAGTTGATTTGGGGTCCACGGAGCCCTTTCCTGTTGCTCCAGTGACCTCAGGATCCCTCTAGACTTGAGACAGTGATCTTGGGGTTTCTCTGGAGTGCCATCAAGGAAATCAAGGCTCCTTTCACTTTTGATGTGGAACACTTAATTGCTCTGCATGCAGTGCAGGGGAATCGGGCCTCATCTCGCGGCGAGGGGGAAGTCTCATGGTTTTTCGCGAGTTGCGGGCGGAACCTGGGGTATATGCTCGAGTTACGACGGGGAGGGCCCTTCCAGACACGTGTTTGTTCAGCGACGTCAGGACTCCTGCCTAGGTGCGAGGGACACCTCGGGATTCTCCTCGAGTCTTGGCATGGCAATTTGGACGCGTCTCCATGTGAGGCGGGAGACCCAGGGTCCCTTTCCACGTGCCACAGCGATCCTGGGACTCCTATCCATTTTCAAGAGGAGTCAGGCATCGTCTCCTTCGGAAGCATTGATCTCCGCGGACCTCTCGAATTTTCAAAGGATGTGAGGCCTCTGGTCGCGATGAGGCGGTGGACTAGGTCTTTCCCTGTGGTCTCCACAGGGGTTTAGACATCCCTTCATCTTGGGAGATGCAAGACGAGCCTGCATTCAATTCACTGCCGGGATATTCGGCCTTACTTCGAGTCAGAGCATCTCGGTGTCCATTCCATTTGAGGCCACAAACTCAGGGGCCCTCTCACTTACATGTAGCTGAGAGAAGCCTCCTCTTGAGCTGCTTGTGGAAAGTTGGTATTCCTCTTGAGTCGAAGCCAGGGACTAAGCTCTCATCTCGAGTTGATTTGGGGACCACAGAGCCCTTTCATGTTGCTACAGTGACCTCAGGATCCCTCTAGACTTGAGACAGTAATCTTGGGTTTTCTCTGGAGTGCCATCAAAGAAATCAAGGCTCCTTTCATTTTTGATGTGGAATACGCAGTTGCTCTGCACGCAGGGCAGGGGAATCGGGCCTCATCTCGCGGCGAGGGGGAAGTCTCATGGTTTTTCTCGAGTTGCGGCCGGAACCTGGGGTATATTCTCGAGTTACGAAGGTGAGGGCCCTTCCAGACACGTGATAGGTGCGAGGGACACCTTTGGATTCTCCTAAAGTCTTGGCATGGCAATTGGAACGCGTCTCCACATGAGGCAAGAGACCCTTGGTCCCTTTCCACGTGCCACAGGGATCCTGGGACTCCTATCCATTTTCAAGAGGATTCAGGCATTGTCTCCTTTGGAAGCATTGATCTCCTCAGACCTCTCGAGTTTTCAAAGGATGTGAGGCCTCGGGTCGCGATGAGGCAGAGGACTAGGTCTTTCTCTGTCGTCTCCACAGGGCTTTCAGACATCCCTTCGTTTTGGGAGATGCAAGACGAGCCTGCATTCAATTCACTGCAGGGATATCCGGCCTTAATTCGAGTCAGAGCATCTCGGTGTCTTTTACACTTGAGGCCACAAATTCAGGGTCACTCTCACATACCTGTAGCTGAGAGAAGCCTCCTCTTGAGGTGCTTGTGGAAAGTTCGTATTCCTCTTGAGTCGAAGCCAGGGACTAAGCTCTCATCTCGAGTTGATTTGGGGTCCACGGAGCCCTTTCTTGTTGCTCCAGTGACCTCAGGATCCCTCTAGACTTGAGACAGTGATCTTGGGTTTTCTCTGGAGTGCCATCAAGGAAATCAAGGCTCCTTTCAAGTTTGATGTGGAACACGGAATTGCTCTGCACACAGTGCATGGGAATCGGGCCTCATCTCGCGGCAAGGGGGATGTCTCAGGTTTTTTCTCAAGTTACGGTCGGAACCTGGGGTATATTCTCGAGTTACGACGGGGAGGGCCCTTCCAGACACGTGTTTGTTCAGCGACGTCAGGACTCCTGCCTAGGTGCGAGGGACACCTCGGGATTCTCCTCGAGTCTTGGCATGGCAATTGGGATGCGTCTCCACGTGAGGCGGGAGACCCAGGGTCCCTTTCCACGTGCCACAGGGATCCTGGGACTCCTATCCATTTTCAAGAAGAGTCAGGCATCGTCTCCTTTGGAAGCATTGATCTCAGCGGACCTCTCGAGTTTTCAAAGTATGGGAGGCCTCCGGTCTCGATGAGGCGGAGAACTAGGTCTTTCTCTGTGGTCTCCACAGGGGATTCAGACATCCCTTCGTCTTGGGAGATGCAAGACAAGCCTGCTTTCAATTCACTGCAGGAATATCCGGCCTTACTTCGAGTCAGAGCATCTTCGTGTCCATTCCACTTGAGGCCACAAACTCAGGGTCCCTCTCACATACCTGTAGCTGGGAGAAGCCTCCTCTTGAGGTGCTTGTGGAAATTGGTATTCCTCTTGAGTCGAAGCCAGGGACTAAGCTCTCATCTCGAGTTGATTTGGGGTCCACGGAGCCCTTTGGTGTTGCTCCAGTGACCTCAGGATCCCTCTAGACTTGAGACAGTGATCTTGGGTTTTCTCTGGAGTGCCATCAAGGAAATCAAGGCTCCTTTCACGTTTGATGTGGAACACGGAATTGCTCTGCACACAGTGCATGGGAATCCGGTCTCATCTCGCGGCAAGGGGGATGTCTCATGGTTTTTCTCAAGTTACGGTCGGAACCTAGGGTATTTTCTCGAGTTACGACGGGGAGGGCCCTTCCAGACACGTGTTTGTTCAGCGACGTCAGGACTCCTGCCTAGGTGCGGAGGACATCTCGGGATTCTCCTCGAGTCTTGGCATGGCAATTGGGACGCGTCTCCACGTGAGGCGGGAGACCCAGTGTCCCTTTCCACGTGCCACTCGGATCCTGGGACTCCTATCCATTTTCAAGAGGAGTCAGGCATCGTCTCCTTTGGAAGCATTGATCTCCGCGGACTTCTCGAGTTTTCAAAGGATGTGAGGCCTCTGTTCGCGTTGAGACGGAGACTAGGTCTTTCTCTGTGGTCTCCACAGGGGATTCAGACAACCCTTCGTCTTGGGAGATGCAAGACGAGCCTGCATTCAATTCACTGCAGGGATATCCAGCCTTACTTCGAGTCAGAGCATCTCGGGGTCCATTCCACTTGAGGCCACAAACTCAGGGTCCCTCTCACATACATGTAGTTGAGAGAAGCCTCCTCTTGAGGTGCTTGTGGAAAGTTGGTATTCCTCTTGAGTCGAAGCCAGGGACTAAGCTCTCATCTCGAGTTGATTTGGGGTCCACGGAGCCCTTTCGTGTTGCTCCAGTGACCTCAGGATCCCTCTAGACTTGAAACAGTGACCTTGGGTTTTCTCTGGAGTGCCATCAAGGATATAAAGGCTCCTTTCACGTTTGATGTGGAACACGGAATTGCTCTGCACGCAGTGCAGGGGAATCGGACCTCATCTCGCGGCGAGGGGGAAGTGTCATGGTTTATCTCGAGTTGCGGCCGGAACCTGGGGTATATTCTCGAGTTACGACGGGGAGGGCCCTTCCTTACACGTGTTTGTTCAGCGACGTCAGGACTCCTGCATAGGTGCGAGGGACACCTCGGGATTCTCCTCGAGTCTTGGCATGGCAATTGGGACGTGTCTCCACGTGAGGCGGGAGACCCAGGGTCCCTTTCCACGTGCCACATTGATCCTGGGACTCCTATCCATTTTCAAGAGGAGTCAGGCATCGTCTCCTTTGGAAGCATTGATCTCCGCGGACCTCTCGAGTTTTCAAAGGATGTGAGGCCTCCGGTCGCGATGAGGCGGAGGACTAGGTCTTTCTCTGTGGACTCCACAGGGGATTCAGACATCCCTTCGTCTTGGGAGATGCAAGATGAGCCTGCATTCAATTCACTCCAGGGATATCTGGTCTTACTTCGAGTCACAGCATCTCGGTGTCCATTCCACTTGAGGCCTCAAACTCAGGGTCCCTCTCACATACCTGTAGCTGAGAGAAGCCTCCTCTTGAGGTGCTTGTGGAAAGTTGGTATTCCTCTTGAGTCGAAGCTAGGGACTAAGCTCTCATCTCGAGTTGATTTGGGGTCCACGGAGCCCTTTCGTGTTGCTCCAGTGACCTCAGGATCCCTCTAGACTTGAGACAGTGATCTTGGGTTTTCTCTGGAGTGCCATCAAGGAAATCAAGGCTCCTTTCACGTTTGATGTGGAACACGGAAATGTTCTGCATGCAGTGCAGGGGAATCGGGCCTCATCTCGCGGCGAGGGGGAAGTCTCATGGTTTTTCTCGAGTTGCGGCCGGAACCTGGGGTATATTCTCGAGTTACGACTGGGAGGGCCCTTCCAGACACGTGTTTGTTCAGCGACGTCAGGACTCCTGCCTAGGTGCGAGGGACACCTCGGGATTCTTCTCGAGTCTTGGCATGGCAATTGCGACGCCTCTCCATGTGAGGCGGGAGACCCAGGGTCCCTTTCCACGTGCCAAAGGGATCCTGGGACTCCTATCCATTTTCAAGAGGAGTCAGGCATCGTCTCCTTTGGAAGCATTGATCTCCGCAGACCTCTCGAGTTTTCAAAGGATGTGGGGCCTTCGGGCTCGATGAGGCGGAGAACGATGTCTTTCTCTGTGGTCTCCACAGGGGATTCAGACAACCCTTCGTCTTGGGAGATGCAAGACGATCCTGCATTCAATTCACTGCAGGGATATCCGGCCTTACTTCGAGTCAGAGCATCTCGGTGTCCATTCCACTTGAGGCCACAAATTCAGGGTTCCTCTCACATACCTGTAGCTGAGCGAAGCTTCCTCTTGAGGTGCTTGTGGAAAGTTGGTATTCCCCTTGAGTCTAAGCCAGGGACTAAGCTCTCATCTCGAGTTGATTTGGGGTCCACGGAGCCATTTCATGTTGCTCCAGTGACCTCAGGATCCCTCTAGACTTGAGACAGTGATCTTGGGTTTTCTCTGGAGTGCCATCAAGGAAATCAAGGCTCCTTTCACGTTTGATGTGGAACACGGAATTGCTCTGCATGCAGTGCAGGGGAATCGGGTCTCAACTCGCGGCGAGGGGGAAATCTCATGGTTTTTCTCGAGTTGCGGCCGGAACCTGGGGTATATACTCGAGTTACGATGGGGAGGGCCCTTCCAGACACGTGTTTGTTCAGCGACGTCAGGACTCCTGCCTAGGTGCGAGGGACACATCGGGATTCTCCTCGAGTCTTGGCATGGCAATTGGGACGCGTCTCCACGTGAGGCGGGAGACCCAGGGTCCCTTTCCACGTGCCACAGGGATCCTGGGACACCTATCCATTTTCAAGAGGAGTCAGGCATCGTCTCCTTTGGAAGCATTGATCTCCGCGGACCTCTCGAGTTTTCAAAGGATGTGAGGCCTCCGCTCGCGATGAGGCGCAGAATTAGGTCTTTCTCTGTGGTCTCCACAGGGGATTCAGACATCCCTTCGTCTTGGGAGATGCAAGATGAGCCTGCATTCAATTCACTGCAGGGATATCCGGTCTTACTTCGAGTCAGAGCATCTCGGTGTCCATTCCACTTGATGCCACAAACTCAGGGTCCCTCTCACATACCTGTAGCTGAGAGAAGCCTCCTCTTGAGGGGCTTGTGGAAAGTTCATATTCCTCTTGAGTTGAAGCCAGGGACTAAGCTCTCATCACGAGTTGATTTGTGGTCCACGGAGCCCTTTCCTGTTGGTCCAGTGACCTCAGGATCCCTCTAGACTTGAAACAGTGATCTTGGGTTTTCTCTGGAGTGCCATCAAGGAAATCAAGGCTCCTTTCACGTTTGATGTCGAACACGGAATTACTCTGCATGCAGTGCAGGGGAATCGGGCCTCAACTCGCGGGGAGGGGTAAATCTCATGGTATTTTTCAGTTGCGGCCGGAACCTGGGATATATTCTCGAGTTACGACAGGGAGGGCCCTTCCAGACACGTGTTTGTTGAGCGACGTCAGGACTCCTGCCTAGGTGCGAGGGACACCTCGGGATTCTCCTCGAGTCTTGCCATGGCAATGGGGACGCGTCTCCACGTGAGGCGGGAGACCCAGGGTCCCTTTTCACGAGCCACAGGAATCCTAGGACTCCTATCCATTTTCAAGAGGAGTCAGGCATCGTCTCCTTTGGAAGCATTGATCTCCGGGGACCTCTCGAGTTTTCAAAGGATGTGAGGCCTCCGGTCGCGATGAGGCGGAGAACACGGTCTTTCTCTGTGGTCTCCACAGGGGATTCACACATCCCTTCGTCTTGGGAGATGCAAGACGAGCCTGCATTCAATTCACTGCAGGAATATCCGGCCTTACTTCGAGTCAGAGCATCTCGGTGTCCATTCCACTTGAGGCCACAAACTCAGGGTCCCTCAAATATACCTGTAGCTGAGAGAAGCCTCCTCTTGAGGTGCTTGTGGAAAGTTGGTATTCCTCTTGAGTCAAAACCAGGGACTAAGCTCTCATCTCGAGTTGATTTGGGGTCCACAGAGCCCTTACTTGTTGCTCCAGTGACCTCAGGATCCCTCTAGACTTGAGACAGTGATCTTGGGTTTTCTCTGGAGTGCCATCAAGGAAATCAAGGCTCCTTTCTATTTTGATGTGGAATACGGAATTGCTCTGCACGCAGGGCAGGGGAATCGGGCCTCATCTCGCGGCGAGGGGGGAGTCTCATGGTTTTTCTTGAGTTGCGGCCGGAACCTGGGGTATATTCTCGAGTTACGACGGGGAGGGGACTTCCAGACACGTGTTTGTTCAGTGACGTCAGGACTCCTGCCTAGGTGCGAGGGACACCTGGGGATTCTCCTCGAGTCTTGGCATGGCAATTGGGACGCCTCTCCACGTGAGGGGGGAGACCCAGGGTCCCTTTTCACGTGCCACAGGGATCCTGGGACTCCTATCCATTTTCAAGAGGAGTCAGGCATCGTCTCTTTGGAAGCATTGATCTCCTCGGACCTCTAGAGTTTTCAAAGGATGTGAGGCCTCCGGTCGCGATGAGGCGGAGAACTCGCTCTTTCTCTGTGTTCTCCCCAGCGGATTCAGACATCCCTTCGTCTTGGGAGATGCAAGATGAGCCTGCATTCAATTCACTGCAGGGATATCCGGCCTTACTTCGAGTCAGAGCATCTCGGTGTCCATTCCACTTGAGGCAACAAACTCAGGGTCCCTCTCACATACCTGTAGCTGAGAGAAGCCTCCTCTTGAGGTGCTTGTGGAAAGTTGGTATTCCTCTTGAGTCGAAGCCAGGGACTAAGCTCTCATCTCGAGTTGATTTGGGGTCCACTGAGCCCTTTGTTGTTGCTACAGTGACCTCAGGATCCCTCTAGACTTGAGACACTGATCTTGGGTTTTCTCTGGAGTGCCATCAAGAAAATCAAGGCTCCATTCATTTTTGATGTGGAATACGGAATTGCTCTGCACGCAGGGCAGGGGAATTGGGCCTCATCTCGCGGCGAGGGGGAAGTCTCATGGTTTTTCTCGAGTTGCGGCCTGAACCTGGGGTATATTCTCGAGTTACGACGGGGAGGTCCCTTCCAGACACGTGTTTGTACAGCGACGTCAGGACTCCTGCCTAGGTGCGAGGGACACCTCGGGATTCTCCTCGAGTCTGGCATGGCAATTGGGACGCGTCTCCACGTGAGGCGGGAGACCCAGTGTCCCTTTCCACGTGCCACAGGGATCCTGGGACTACTATCCATTTTCAAGAGGAGTCAGGCATCGTCTCCTTTGGAAGCATTGATCTCCGCAGACCTCTCGAGTTTTCAAAGGATGTGAGGCCTCCGGTCGCGATGAGGCGGAGGAGTAGGTCTTTCTCTGTGGTCTCCACAGGGGATTCAGACATCCCTTCTTCTTGGGAGATGCAAGACGAGCCTGCATTCAATTCACTGCAGGGATATCCGGCCTTACTTCGAGTCAGAGCATCTCGGTGTCCATTCCACTTGATGCCACAAACTCAGGGTCCCTCTCACATACCTGTAGCTGAGAGAAGCCTCCTCTTGAGGGGCTTTTGGAAAGTTCATATTCCTCTTGAGTTGAAGCCAGGGACTAAGCTCTCATCTCGAGTTGATTTGTGGTCCACGGAGCCCTTTCCTGTTGGTCCAGTGACCTCAGGATCCCTCTAGACTTGAAACAGTGATCTTGGGTTTTCTCTGGAGTGCCATCAAGGAAATCAAGGCTCCTTTCACGTTTGATGTGGAACACGGAATTGCTCTGCACGCAGGGCAGGGGAATCGGGCCTCATCTCGCGGCGAGGGGGGAGTCTCATGGTTTTTCTCGAGTTGCGGCCGGAACCTGGGGTATATTCTCGAGTTACGACAGGGAGGGGCCTTCCAGAACCATGTTTGTTCAGTGACGTCAGGACTACTGCCTAGGTGCGAGGGACACCTCGGGATTCTCCTCGAGTCTTGGCATGGCTATTGGGACGCCTCTCCACGTGAGGCGGGAGACCCAGGGTCCCTTTCCACGTGCCACAGGGATCCTGGGACTCCTATCCATTTTCAAGAGGAGTCAGGCATCGTTTCCTTTGGAAGCATTGATCTCCGCGGACCTCTCGAGTTTTCAAAGGATGTGAGGCCTCCGCTCGCGATGAGGCGGAGAATTAGGTCTTTCTCTGTGGTCTCCACAGGGGATTCAGACATCCCTTCGCCTTGGGAGATGCAAGACGAGCCTGCATTCAATTCACTGCAGGGATATCCGGCCTTACTTCGAGTCAGAGCATCTCGGTGTCCATTCCATTTGAGGCCACAAACTCAGGGGCCCTCTCACATACCTGTAGCTGAGAGAAGCCTCCTCTTGAGGTGCTTGTGGAAAGTTGGTATTCTTCTTGAGTCGAAGCCAGGGACTAAACTCTCATCTCGAGTTGATTTCGGGTCCACAGAGCCCTTTCGTGTTGCTACAGTGACCTCAGGATCCCTCTAGACTTGAAACAGTGATCTTGGGTTTTCTCTGGAGTGCCATCAAGGAAATCAAGGCTCCTTTCACGTTTGATGTGGAACACGGAATTGTTCTGCATGCAGTGCAGGGGAATCGGGCCTCAACTCGCGGCGAGGGGTGAATCTCATGGTTTTGTTCAGTTGCGGCCGGAACCTGGGATATATTCTCGAGTTACGACGGGGAGGGCCCTTCCAGACACGTGTTTGTTGAGCGACGTCAGGACTCCTGCCTAGGTGCGAGGGACACCTCGGGATTCTCCTCGAGTCTTGGCATGGCATTTTGGCCGCGTCTCCACGTGAGGCGGGAGACCCAGGGTCCCTTTTCACGTGCCACAGGGATCCTGGGACTCCTATCCATTTTCAAGAGGAGTCAGGCATCGTCTCTTTGGAAGCATTGATCTCCTCGGACCTCTCGAGTTTTCAAAGGATGTGAGGCCTCCGGTCGCGATGAGGCGGAGTACTCGGTCTTTCTGTGGTCTCCCCAGCGGATTCAGACATCCCTTCGTCTTGGGAGATGCAAGACGAGCCTGCATTCAATTCACTGCAGGGATATCCGGCCTTACTTCGAGTCAGAGCATCTCGGTGTCCATTCCATTTGAGGCCACAAACTCAGGGTCCCTCTCACATACCTGTAGCTGAGAGAAGCCTCTTCTTGAGGTGCTTGTGGAAAGTTGGTATTCCTCTTGACTCGAAGCCAGGGACTAAGCTCTCATCTCGAGTTGATTTGGGGTCCACGGAGCCCTTTCGTGTTGCTCCAGTGACCTCAGGATCCCTCTAGACTTGAGACAGTGACGTTGGGTTTTCTCTGGAGTGCCATCAAGGAAATCAAGGCTCCTTTCACGTTTGATGTGGAACACGGAATTGCTCTGCACGCAGGGCAGGGGAAATGGGCCTCATCCCGCGGCTAGGGGGAAGTCTCATGGTTTTTCTCGAGTTGCGGCCGGAACCTGGGGTATATTCTCGAGTTACGACGGGGAGGGCCCTTCCAGACACGTGTTTGTTCAGCGACGTCTGGACTCCTGCCTAGGTGCGAGGGACAACTAGGGATTCTCCTCGAGTTTTGGCATGGCAATTGAGACGCGTCTCCACGTGAGGCGGGAGACCTAGTGTCCCTTTCCACGTGCCACAGGGATCCTGGGACTCCTATCCATTTTCAAGAGGAGTCAGGCATCGTCTCCTTTGGAAGCATTGATCTCCGCAGACCTCTTGAGTTTTCAAAGGATCCGAGGCCTCCGTTCGCGATGAGGCGGAGAACTAGGTCTTTCTCTGTGGTCTCCACAGGGGATTCAGACATCCCTTCGTGTTGGGAGATTCAAGACGGGCCGGCATTCAATTCACTGAAGGGATATCCGGCCTTACTTCGAGTCAGAGCATCTCGGTGTCCATTCCACATGAGGCCACAAATTCAGGGTCCCTCTCACATACCTGTAGCTGAGAGAAGCCTCCTCTTGAGGTGCTTGTGGAAACTTGGTATTCCTCTTGAGTCGAAGCCAGGGACTAAGCTCTCATCTCGAGTTGATTTGGGTTCCACGGAGCCCTTTGGTGTTGCAACAGTGACCTCAGGATCCCTCTAGACTTGAGACAGTGATCTTGGGTTTTCTCTGGAGTGCCACCAAGGAAATCAAGTCTCCTTTCACGTTTGATGTGGAACACGGAATTACTCTGCACGCAGTGCAGGGGCATCGGGCCTCATCTCGCGCCGAGGGGGAAGTCTCATGGTTTTTCTCGAGTTGCGGCCGGAACCTGGGGTATATTCTCGAGTTACGACGGGGAGGGCCCTTCCAGACAAGTGTTTGTTCAGCGACGTCAGGACTCCTGCCTAGGTGCCAGGGACACTTCTGGATTCTCCTCGAGTCTTGACATGGCAATTGGGACGCGTCTCCACGTGAGGCGGGAGACCCAGGGTCCCTTTCCACGTGCCACACGGATCCTGGGACTCCTATCCATTTTCAAGAGGAGTCAGGCATCGTCTCCTTTGGAAGCATTGATCTCCGCGGTCCTCTCGAGTTTTCAAAGGATGTGAGGCTTCCCGTCGCAATGAGGCGGAGAACTGGGTCTTTCTCTGTGGTCTCCACAGGGGATTCAGATATCCCTTCGTCTTGGGAGATGCAAGACGAGCCTGCATTCAATTCACTGCAGGGATATCCGGCCTTACTTCGAGTCAGAGCATCTCGGTGTCCATTCCACTTGAGGCCACAAACTCAGGGTCCCTCAAATATACCTGTAGCTGAGAGAAGCCTCCTCTTGAGGTGCTCGTGGAAAGTTGGTATTCCTCTTGAGTTGAAGCCAGGGACTAAGCTCTCATCTCGAGTTGATTTGGGGTCCACGGAGCCGTTTCGTGTTGCTCCAGTGACGTCAGGATCCCTCTAGACATGAGACAGTGATGTTGGGTTTTCTCTGGACTGCCATCAAGAAAATCAAGGCTCCTGTCACGTTTGATGTGGAACACGGAATTGCTCTGCAGGCAGTCCAGGGGAATCGGGCCTCATCTCGCGGCGAGGGGGAAGTCTCATGGTTTTTCTCGAGTTGCGGCCGGAACCTTTGGTATATTCTCGAGTTACGACGGGGAGGGCCCTTCCAGACACGTGTTTGTTCAGCGACGTCAGGACTCCTGCCTAGGTGCGAGGGACACCTCGGGATTCTCTTTGAGTCTTGGCATGGCAATTGGGACGCGTCTCCACGTGAGGCGGGAGACCCAGGATCCCTTTCCACGTGCCAAAGGAATCCTGGGACTCCTATCCATTTTCAAGAGGAGTCAGGCATCGTCTCCTTTGGAAGCATTGATCTGCGCGGACCTCTCGAGTTTTCAAAGGATGTGAGGCCTCCGGTCGCGTTGAAGCGGAGAACTAGGTCTTTCTCTGTGTTCTGCACAGGGGATTCAGACATCCCTTCGTCTTGGGAGATGCAAGATGAGTCTGCATTCAATTCACTGCAGGGATATCCGGCCGTACTTCGAGTCAGAGCATCTCGGTGTCCATTCCACTTGATGCCACAAACTGAGGGTCCTTCTCACTTACCTGTAGCTGAGAGAAGCCTCGTCTTGAGGGGCTTGTGGAAAGTTCGTATTCCTCTTGAGTTGAAGCCGATGACTAATCTCTCAACTCGAGTTGATTTGGGGTCCACTGAGCCCTTTCATGTTGCTCCAGTGACCTCAGGATCCCTCTAGACTTGAGACAGTGGTCTTGGGTTTTCTCTGGAGTGCCATCAAGGAAATCAAGGCTCCTTTCATTTTTGATGTGGAATACGGAATTGCTCTGCACGCAGTCCAGGGGAATCGGACCTCATCTCACGGCGAGGGGGAAGTCTCATGGTTTTTCTCGAATTGCGGCCGGAACCTAGGGTATATTCTCGAGTTACGACAGGGAGGGCCCTTCCAGTCACGTGTTTGTTCAGCGACGTAAGGTCTCCTGACTAGGTGCGAGGGACACCTCGGGATTCTCCTCGAGTCTTGGCATGGCAATTGGGACGCGTCTCCACGTGAGGCGGGAGACCCAGGGTCCCTTTCCACGTGCCACAGTGATCCTGGGACTCCTATCCATTTTCAAGAGGAGTCAGGCATCGTCTCCTTTGGAAGCATTGATCTCTGCAGACCTCTCGAGTTTTCAAAGGATGTGAGGCCTCCGGTCGCGATGAGGCGGAGGACTAGGTCTTTCTCTGTGGTCTCCACAGGGTATTCAGACATCCCTTCGTCTTGGGAGATGCAAGACGAGCCTGCATTCAATTCACTGCAGGGATATCCGGCCTTACTTCGAGTCAGAGCATCTCGGTGTCCATTGCACTTGAGGCCACAAACTCAGGGTCCCTCTCACATACCTGTAGCTGAGAGAAGCCTCCTCTTGAGGTGCTTGTGGAAAGTTGGCATTCCTCTTGAGTCTAAGGCAGGGACTAAGCTCTCATCTCGAGTTGATTTGGGGTCCACGGAGCCCTTTCTTGTTGCTCCAGTGACCTCAGGGTCCCTCTACACTTGAGACAGTGATCTTGGGTTTTCTCTGGAGTGCCATCAAGGAAATCAAGGCTCCTTTCACGTTTGATGTGGAACACCGAATTGCTCTGCACGCATTACAGGGGAATCGGGCCTCATCTCCCGGCGAGGGGGAAGTCTCATGGTTTTCCTCGAGTTGCGGCACGAACCTGGGGTATATTCTCGAGTTACGATGGGGAGGGCCCTTCCAGTCACGTGTTTGTTCAGCGACGTCAGGACTCCTGACTAGGTGCGAGGGACACCTCGGGATTCTCCTCGATTCTTGGCATGGCAATTGGGACGCGTCTCCACGGGAGGCGGGAGACCCAGGGTCCCTTTAAACGTGCCACAGGGCTCCTGGGACTCCTATCCATTTTCAAGAGGAGTCAGGCATCGTCTCCTTTGGAAGCATTGATCTCCGCGGACCTCTCGAGTTTTCAAAGGATGTGAGGTCTCCGGTCACGTAGAGGCGGAGGACTAGGTCTTTCTCTGTGGTCTCCACAGGGGATTCAGACATCCCTTCGTCTTGGGAAATGCAAGACGAGCCTGCATTCAATTCACTGCAGGGATATCCGGCCTTACTTCGAGTCAGAGCATCTCGGTGTCCATTCCACTTGAGGCCACAAACTCAGGGGCCCGCTCACATACCTGTAGCTGAGAGAAGGCTCCTCTTGACGTGCTTGTGGAAACTTGGTATTCCTCTTGAGTTGAAGCCAGGGACTAAGCTCTCATCTCGAGTTGATTTGCGTTCCACGGAGCACTTTCGTGTTGCTACAGTGACCTCAGGATCCCTCTAGACTTGAGACAGTGATCTTGGGTTTTCTCTGGAGTGCCATTAAGGAAATCAAGGCCCCTTTAACGTTTGATGTGGAACACGGAATTGCTCTGCATGCAGTGCAGGGGAATCGGGCCTCATCTCCGGCGAGGGGGAAGTCTCATGGTTTTTCTCGAGTTGCAGCCGGAACCTGGGGTATATTCTCGAGTTATGACGGGGAGGGCCCTTATAGACACGTGTTTGTTCAGCGACGTCAGGACTCCTGCCTAGGTGCGAGGGACTCCTCGGGATTCTCCTCGAGTCTTGGCATGGCAATTGGGACGCGTCTCCACGTGAGGCGGGAGACCCAGGGTCCCTTTCCACGTGCCACAGGGATCCTGGGACTCCTATCCATTTTCAAGAGGAGTCAGGCATCGTCTCCTTTGGAAGCATTGATCTCCGCGGACCTCTCGAGTTTTCAAAGGATGTGAGTCCTCCGGTCGCGATGAGGCGGAGAATTAGGTCTTTCTCTGTGTTCTGCACAGGGGATTCAGACATCCCTTCGTCTTGGGAGATGCAAGACGAGCCTGCATTCAATTCACTGCAGGGACATCTGGCCTTACTTCGAGTCAGAGCATCTCGGTGTCCATTCCACTTGAGGCCACAAACTCAGGGTCCTTCTCACATACATGTGGCTGAGAGAACCCTCCTCTTGAGGTGCTTGTGGAAAGTTGGTATTCCTCTTGAGCCGAAGCCAGGGACTAAGCTCTCATCTCGAGTTGATTTGGGGTCGACGGAGCCCTTTCGTGTTGCTCCAGTGACCTCAGGATCCCTCTAGACTTGAGACAGTGATGTTGGGTTTTCTCTGGACTGCCATCAAGGAAATCAAGGCTCCTGTCACGTTCGATGTGGAACACGGAATTGCTCTGCACGCAGTCCAGGGGAATCGGACCTCATCTCACGGCGAGGGGGAAGTCTCATGGTTTTTCTCGAGTTGCGGCCGGAACCTTTGGTATATTCTCGAGTTACGACGGGGAGGGCCCTTCCAGACACGTGTTTGTTCAGCGACGTCAGGACTCCTGCCTAGGTGCGAAGGACACCTCGGGATTCTCCTTGAGTCTTGGCATGGCAATTGGGACGCGTCTCCATGTGAGGCGGGAGACCCAGGATCCCTTTCCACGTGCCACAGGGATCCTGGGACACCTATCCATTTTCAGGAGGAGTCAGGCATCGTCTCCTTTGGAAGCATTGATCTGCGCGGACCTCTCGAGTTTTCAAAGGATGTGAGGCCTCCGGTCGCGTTGAGGCGGAGAACTAGGTCTTTCTCTCTGTTCTGCACAGGGGATTCAGACATCCCTTCGTCTTGGGAGATGCAAGATGAGTCTGCATTCAATTCACTGCAGGGATATCCGGCCGTACTTCGAGTCAGAGCATCTCGGTGTCCATTGCACTTGATGCCACAAACGCAGGGTCCCTCTCACATACCTGTAGCTGAGAGAAGCCTCGTCTTGAGGGGCTTGTGGAAAGTTCGTATTCCTCTTCAGTTGAAGCCGATGACTAATCTCTCAATTCGAGTTGATTTGGGGTCCAAGGAGCCCTTTCGTGATGCTCCAGTGACCTCAGGATCCCTCTAGACTTGAGACAGTGGTCTTGGGATTTCTCTGGAGTGCCATCAAGGAAATCAAGGCTCCTTTCACGTTTGATGTGGAACACGGAATTGCTCTGCACGCATTACAGGGGAATCGGGCCTCATCTCGCGGCGAGGGGGAAGTGTCATGGTTTTTCTCGAGTTGCGGCAGGAACCTGGGGTATATTCTCGAGTTACGATGGGGGGGGCCCTTCCAGACACGTGTTTGTTACGCGACGTCAGGAATCCTGCCTAGGTGCGAGGGACACCTCGGGATTTTCCTCAAGTCTTGGCATGGCAATTGGGACGCGTCTCCAAGTGAGCCGGGAGACCCAGGGTCCCTTTCCACGTGCCACAGGGATCCTGGGACTCCTATCTATTTTCAAGAGGTGTCAGGCATCGTCTCCTTTGGAAGCATTGATCTCCGCGGACCTCTCGAGTTTTCAAAGAATGTGAGGCGTCCGGTCGCGTTGAGCCGGAGGACTAGGTGTTTCTCTGTGGTCTCCACAGGGGATTCAGACATCCCTTCGTCTTGAGAGGTGCAAGACGAGCCTGCATTCAATTCACTGCAGGGATATCCGGCCTTACTTCGAGTCAGAGCATCTCGGTGTCCATTCCACTTGAGGCCACAAACTCAGGGTCCCTCTCACATACCTGTAGCTGAGAGAAGCCTCCTCTTGAGGTGCTTGGGGCAAGTTGGTATTCCTCTTGAGTCGAAGCCAAGGACTAAGCTCTCATCTCGAGTTGATTTGGGGTCCACGGAGCCCTTTCGTGTTGCTACAGTGACCTCAGGATCCCTCTAGACTTGAAACAGTGATCTTGGGTATTCTATGGAGTGCCATCAAGGAAATCAATGCTCCTTTCACTTTTGATGTGGAATACGGAATTGCTCTGCACGCAGTGCAGGGGAATCGGGCCTCATCTCGCGGAGAGGGGGAAATCTCATGGTTTTTCTCCAGTTGCGGCCGGAACCTGGTTTATATTCTCGAGTTACGACGGGGAGGGCCCTTCCAGACACGTGTTTGTTCAGCGACGTCAGGACTCCTGCCTAGGTGGGAGGGACACCCGGGATTCTTCTCGAGTCTCGTCATGGCAATTGGCTCGCGTCTCCACATGAGGCGGGAGAACCAGGGTCCCTTTCCACATGCCACAGTGTCCTGGGACTCCTATCCATTTTCAAGAGGAGTCAGGCATCGTCTCCTTTGGAAGCATTGATCTCCGCGGACCTCTCGAGTTTTCAAAGGATGAGAGGCATCTGGTCGCGATGTGGCGAAAACTAGGTCTTTCTCTGTGGTCTCCACAGGGGATTCAGACATCCCTTCTTCTTGGGAGATGCAAGACGAGACTGCATTCAATTCACTGCAGGGATATCCGGCCTAACTTCGAGTCAGAGCATCTCGGTGTCCATTCCACTTGATGCCACAAACTCAGGGTCCCTCTCACATACCTGTAGCTGAGAGAAGCCTCCTCTTGAGGGGCTTGTGGAAAGTTCATATTCCTCTTGAGTTGAAGCCAGGGACTAAGCTCTCATCTCGAGTTGATTTGTGGTCCACGGAGCCCTTTCCTGTTGGTCCAGTGACCTCAGGATCCCTCTAGACTTGAAACAGTGATCTTGGGTTTTCTCTGGAGTGCCATCAAGGAAATCAAGGCTCCTTTCACGTTTGATGTCGAACACGGAATTGCTCTGCATGCAGTGCAGGGGAATCGGGCCTCAACTCGCGGCGAGGGGTAAATCTCATGGTATTTTTCAGTTGCGGCCGGAACCTGGGATATATTCTCGAGTTACGACAGGGAGGGCCCTTCCAGACACGTGTTTGTTGAGCGACGTCAGGACTCCTGCCTAGGTGCGAGGGACACCTCGGGATTCTCCTCGAGTCTTGCCATGGCAATGGGGACGCGTCTCCACGTGAGGCGGGAGACCCAGGATCCCTTTTCACGTGCCACGGGAATCCTGGGACTCCTATCCATTTTCAAGAGGAGTCAGGCATCGTCTCCTTTGGAAGCATTGATCTCCGGGGACCTCTCGAATTTTCAAAGGATGTGAGGCCTCCGGTCGCGATGAGGCGGAGAACTCGGTCTTTCTCTGTGGTCTCCACAGGGGATTCACACATCCCTTCGTCTTGGGAGATGCAAGACGAGCCTGCATTCAATTCACTGCAGGAATATCTGGCCTTACTTCGAGTCAGAGCATCTCGGTGTCCATTCCACTTGAGGCCACAAACTCAGGGTCCCTCAAATATACCTGTAGCTGAGAGAAGCCTCCTCTTGAGGTGCTTGTGGAAAGTTGGTATTCCTCTTGAGTCAAAGCCAGGGACTAAGCTCTCATCTCGAGTTGATTTGGGGTCCACGGAGCCCTTTCTTGTTGCTCCAGTGACCTCAGGATCCCTCTAGACTTGAGACAGTGATCTTGGGTTTTCTCTGGAGTGCCATCAAGGAAATCAAGGCTCCTTTCACGTTTGATGTGGAACACGGAATTGCTCTGCACGCAGGGCAGGGGAATCGGGCCTCATCTCGCGGCGAGGGGGGAGTCTCATGGTTTTTCTCGAGTTGCGGCCGGAACCTGGGGTATATTCTCGAGTTACGACAGGGAGGGGCCTTCCAGAACCGTGTTTGTTCAGTGACGTCAGGACTACTGCCTAGGTGCGAGGGACACCTCGGGATTCTCCTCGAGTCTTGGCATGGCAATTGGGACGCCTCTCCACGTGAGGCGGGAGACCCAGTGTCCCTTTCCACGTGCCACAGGGATCCTGGGACTCCTATCCATTTTCAAGAGGAGTCAGGCATCGTTTCCTTTGGAAGCATTGATCTCCGCGGACCTCTCGAGTTTTCAAAGGATTTGAGGCCTTCGCTCGCGATGAGGCGGAGAATTAGGTCTTTCTCTGTGGTCTCCACAGGGGATTCAGACATCCCTTCGCCTTGGGAGATGCAAGACGAGCCTGCATTCAATTCACTGCAGGGATATCCGGCCTTACTTCGAGTCAGAGCATCTCGGTGTCCATTCCATTTGAGGCCACAAACTCAGGGGCCCTCTCACATACCTGTAGCTGAGAGAAGCCTCCTCTTGAGGTGCTTGTGGAAAGTTGGTATTCTTCTTGAGTCGAAGCCAGGGACTAAACTCTCATCTCGAGTTGATTTCGGGTCCACAGAGCCCTTTCGTGTTGCTACAGTGACCTCAGGATCCCTCTAGACTTGAAACAGTGATCTTGGGTTTTCTCTGGAGTGCCATCAAGGAAATCAAGGCTCCTTTCACGTTTGATGTCGAACACGGAATTGCTCTGCATGCAGTGCAGGGGAATCGGGCCTCAACTCGCGGCGAGGGGTGAATCTCATGGTTTTGTTCAGTTGCGGCCGGAACCTGGGATATATTCTCGAGTTACGACGGGGAGGGCCCTTCCAGACACGTGTTTGTTGAGCGACGTCAGGACTCCTGCCTAGGTGCGAGGGACACCTCGGGATTCTCCTCGAGTCTTGGCATGGCATTTTGGCCGCGTCTCCACGTGAGGCGGGAGACCCAGGGTCCCTTTTCACGTGCCACAGGGATCCTGGGACTCCTATCCATTTTCAAGAGGAGTCAGGCATCGTCTATTTGGAAGCATTGATCTCCTCGGACCTCTCGAGTTTTCAAAGGATGTGAGGCCTCCGGTCGCGATGAGGCGGAGTACTCGATCTTTCTGTGGTCTCCCCAGCGGATTCAGACATCCCTTCGTCTTGGGAGATGCAAGTCGAGCCTGCATTCAATTCACTGCAGGGATATCCGGCCTTACTTCGAGTCAGAGCATCTCGGTGTCCATTCCACTTGAGGCCACAAACTCAGGGTCCCTCTCACATACCTGTAGCTGAGAGAAGCCTCTTCTTGAGGTGCTTGTGGAAAGTTGGTATTCCTCTTGACTCGAAGCCAGGGACTAAGCTCTCATCTCGAGTTGATTTGGGGTCCACGGAGCCCTTTCGTGTTGCTCCAGTGACCTCAGGATCCCTCTAGACTTGAGACAGTGACCTTGGGTTTTCTCTGGAGTGCCATCAAGGAAATCAAGGCTCCTTTCACGTTTGATGTGGAACACGGAATTGCTCTGCACGCAGGGCAGGGGAAATGGGCCTCATCCCGCGGCTAGGGGGAAGTCTCATGGTTTTTCTCGAGTTGCGGCCGGAACCTGGGGTATATTCTCGAGTTACGACGGCGAGGGCCCTTCCAGACACGTGTTTGTTCAGCGACGTCTGGACTCCTGCCTAGGTGCGAGGGACAACTAGGGATTCTCCTCGAGTTTTGGCATGGCAATTGAGACGCGTCTCCACGTGAGGCGGGAGACCTAGTGTCCCTTTCCACGTGCCACAGGGATCCTGGGACTCCTATCCATTTTCAAGAGGAGTCAGGCATCGTCTCCTTTGGAAGCATTGATCTCCGCAGACCTCTTGAATTTTCAAAGGATCCGAGGCCTCCGTTCGCGATGAGGCGGAGAACTAGGTCTTTCTCTGTGGTCTCCACAGGGGATTCAGACATCCCTTCGTCTTGGGAGATTCAAGACGGGCCGGCATTCAATTAACTGAAGGGATATCCGGCCTTACCTCGAGTCAGAGCATCTCGGTGTCCATTCCACATGAGGCCACAAATTCAGGGTCCCTCTCACATACCTGTAGCTGAGAGAAGCCTCCTCTTGAGGTGCTTGTGGAAACTTGGTATTCCTCTTGAGTCGAAGCCAGGGACTAAGCTCTCATCTCGAGTTGATTTGGGTTCGACGGAGCCCTTTGGTGTTGCAACAGTGACCTCAGGATCCCTCTAGACTTGAGACAGTGATCTTGGGTTTTCTCTGGAGTGCCACCAAGGAAATCAAGTCTCCTTTCACGTTTGATGTGGAACACGGAATTACTCTGCACGCAGTGCAGGGGCATCGGGCCTCATCTCGCGCCGAGGGGGAAGTCTCATGGTTTTTCTCGAGTTGCGGCCGGAACCTGTGGTATATTCTCGAGTTACGACGGGGAGGGCCCTTCCAGACAAGTGTTTGTTCAGCGACGTCAGGACTCCTGCCTAGGTGCCAGGGACACTTCTGGATTCTCCTCGAGTCTTGACATGGCAATTGGGACGCGTCTCCACGTGAGGCGGGAGACCCAGGGACCCTTTCCACGTGCCACACGGATCCTGGGACTCCTATCCATTTTCAAGAGGAGTCAGGCATCGTCTCCTTTGGAAGCATTGATCTCCGCGGTCCTCTCGAGTTTTCAAAGGATGTGAGTCTTCCCGTCGCAATGAGGCGGAGAACTGGGTCTTTCTCTGTGGTCTCCACAGGGGATTCAGATATCCCTTCGTCTTGGGAGATGCAAGACGAGCCTGCATTCAATTCACTGCAGGGATATCCGGCCTAACTTCGAGTCAGAGCTTCTCGGTGTCCATTCCACTTGAGGTCACAAACTCAGGGTCCCTCTCACATACCTGTAGCTGAGAGAAGCCTCCTCTTGAGGTGCTTGTGGAAAGTTGGTATTCCTCTTGGGTCTAAGCCAGGGACTAAGCTCTCATCTCGTGTTGATTTTTTGTCGACGGAGCCCTTTCATATTGGTCCAGTGACCTCAGGATCCCTCTAGACTTGAAACAGTGATCTTGGGTTTCTCTGGAGTGCCATCAAGGAAATCAAGGCTCCTTTCACGTTTGATGTGGAACACGGAATTGCTCTGCATGCAGTGCAGGGGAATTGGGCCTCATCTCGCGGCGAGGGGGAAGTCTCATGGTTTTTCTCGAGTTGCGGCCGGAACCTGGGGTATATTCTCGAGTTACGACGGGGAGGTCCCTTCCAGACACGTGTTTGTTCAGCGACGTCAGGACTCCTGCCTAGGTGCGAGGGACACCTCGGGATTCTCCTCGAGTCTGGCATGGCAATTGGGACGTGTCTCCACGTGAGGCGGGAGACCCAGAGTCCCTTTCCAAGTGTCACAGTGATCCTGGGACTCCTATCCATTTTCAAGAAGAGTCAGGCATCGTATCCTTTAGAAGCATTGATCTCTGCAGACCTCTCGAGTTTTCAAAGGATGTGAGGCCTCCGGTCGCGATGAGGCGGAGGAGTAGGTTTTTCTCTGTGGTCTCCACAGGGGATTCAGACATCCCTTCGTCTTGGGAGATGCAAGACGAGCCTGCATTCAATTCACTGCAGGGATATCCGGCCTTACTTCGAGTCAGAGCATCTCGGTGTCCATTCCACTTGAGGCCACAAACTCAGGGTCCCTCTCACATACCTGTAGCTGAGAGAAGCCTCCTCTTGAGTTGCTTGTGGAAAGTTGGTATTCCACTTGTGTCGAAGCCAGGGACTAAGCTCTCATCTCGAGTTGATTTGGGGTCCATGGAGCCCTTTCATGTTGCTCCAGTGACCTCAGGATCCCTCTAGACTTGAGACAGTGACCTTGGTTTTTCTCTGGAGTGCCATCAAGGAAATCAAGGCTCCTTTCACGTTTGATGTGGAACACGGAATTGCTCTGCACGCAGGGCAGGGGAAATGGGCCTCATCCCGCGGCTAGGGGGAAGTCTCATGGTTTTTCTCGAGTTGCGGCCGGAACCTGGGGTATATTCTCGAGTTACGACGGCGAGGGCCCTTCCAGACACGTGTTTGTTCAGTGACGTCAGGACTCCTGCCTAGGTGCGAGGGACACCTCGGGATTCTCCTCGAGTCTGGCATGGCAATTGGGACGTGTCTCCACGTGAGGCGGGAGACCCAGAGTCCCTTTCCAAGTGCCACAGTGATCCTGGGACTCCTATCCATTTTCAAGAAGAGTCAGGCATCGTATCCTTTAGAAGCATTGATCTCTGCAGACCTCTCGAGTTTTCAAAGGATGTGAGGCCTCCGGTCGCGATGAGGCGGAGGAGTAGGTCTTTCTCTGTGGTCTCCACAGGGGATTCAGACATCCCTTCGTCTTGGGAGATGCAAGACGAGCCTGCATTCAATTCACTGCAGGAATATCCGGCCTTACTTCGAGTCAGAGCATCTCGGTGTCCATTCCACTTGAGGCCACAAACTCAGGGTCCCTCTCACATAACTGTAGCTGAGAGAAGCCTCCTCTTGAGTTGCTTGTGGAAAGTTGGTATTCCACTTGTGTGGAAGCCAGGGACTAAGCTCTCATCTCGAGTTGATTTGGGGTCCATGGAGCCCTTTCATGTTGCTCCAGTGACCTCAGGATCCCTCTAGACTTGAGACAGTGATCTTGGGTTTTCTCTGGAGTGCCATTAAGGAAATCAAGGCTCCTTTCACGTTTGATGTCGAACACGGAATTGCTCTGCATGCAGTGCAGGGGAATCGGGCCTCAACTCGCGGGGAGGGGTAAATCTCATGGTATTTTTCAGTTGCGGCCGGAACCTGGGATATATTCTCGAGTTACGACAGGGAGGGCCCTTCCAGACACGTGTTTGTTGAGCGACGTCAGGACTCCTGCCTAGGTGCGAGGGACACCTCGGGATTCTCCTCGAGTCTTGCCATGGCAATGGGGACGCGTCTCCATGTGAGGCGGGAGACCCAGGGTCCCTTTTCACGTGCCACAGGAATCCTAGGACTCCTATCCATTTTCAAGAGGAGTCAGGCATCGTCTCCTTTGGAAGCATTGATCTCCGGGGACCTCTCGAGTTTTCAAAGGATGTGAGGCCTCCGGTCGCGATGAGGCGGAGAACACGGTCTTTCTCTGTGGTCTCCACAGGGGATTCAGATATCCCTTCGTCTTGGGAGATGCAAGACGAGCCTGCATTCAATTCACTGCAGGGATATCCGGCCTAACTTCGAGTCAGAGCTTCTCGGTGTCCATTCCACTTGAGGTCACAAACTCAGGGTCCCTCTCACATACCTGTAGCTGAGAGAAGCCTCCTCTTGAGGTGCTTGTGGAAAGTTGGTATTCCTCTTGGGTCTAAGCCAGGGACTAAGCTCTCATCTCGTGTGGATTTTTTGTCGACGGAGCCCTTTCATATTGGTCCAGTGACCTCAGGATCCCTCTAGACTTGAAACAGTGATCTTGGGTTTCTCTGGAGTGCCATCAAGGAAATCAAGGCTCCTTTCACGTTTGATGTGGAACACGGAATTGCTCTGCATGCAGTGCAGGGGAATTGGGCCTCATCTCGCGGCGAGGGGGAAGTCTCATGGTTTTTCTCGAGTTGCGGCCGGAACCTGGGGTATATTCTCGAGTTACGACGGGGAGGTCCCTTCCAGACACGTGTTTGTTCAGCGACGTCAGGACTCCTGCCTAGGTGCGAGGGACACCTCGGGATTCTCCTCGAGTCTGGCATGGCAATTGGGACGTGTCTCCACGTGAGGCGGGAGACCCAGAGTCCCTTTCCAAGTGTCACAGTGATCCTGGGACTCCTATCCATTTTCAAGAAGAGTCAGGCATCGTATCCTTTAGAAGCATTGATCTCTGCAGACCTCTCGAGTTTTCAAAGGATGTGAGGCCTCCGGTCGCGATGAGGCGGAGGAGTAGGTTTTTCTCTGTGGTCTCCACAGGGGATTCAGACATCCCTTCGTCTTGGGAGATGCAAGACGAGCCTGCATTCAATTCACTGCAGGGATATCCGGCCTTACTTCGAGTCAGAGCATCTCGGTGTCCATTCCACTTGAGGCCACAAACTCAGGGTCCCTCTCACATACCTGTAGCTGAGAGAAGCCTCCTCTTGAGTTGCTTGTGGAAAGTTGGTATTCCACTTGTGTCGAAGCCAGGGACTAAGCTCTCATCTCGAGTTGATTTGGGGTCCATGGAGCCCTTTCATGTTGCTCCAGTGACCTCAGGATCCCTCTAGACTTGAGACAGTGACCTTGGTTTTTCTCTGGAGTGCCATCAAGGAAATCAAGGCTCCTTTCACGTTTGATGTGGAACACGGAATTGCTCTGCACGCAGGGCAGGGGAAATGGGCCTCATCCCGCGGCTAGGGGGAAGTCTCATGGTTTTTCTCGAGTTGCGGCCGGAACCTGGGGTATATTCTCGAGTTACGACGGCGAGGGCCCTTCCAGACACGTGTTTGTTCAGTGACGTCAGGACTCCTGCCTAGGTGCGAGGGACACCTCGGGATTCTCCTCGAGTCTGGCATGGCAATTGGGACGTGTCTCCACGTGAGGCGGGAGACCCAGAGTCCCTTTCCAAGTGCCACAGTGATCCTGGGACTCCTATCCATTTTCAAGAAGAGTCAGGCATCGTATCCTTTAGAAGCATTGATCTCTGCAGACCTCTCGAGTTTTCAAAGGATGTGAGGCCTCCGGTCGCGATGAGGCGGAGGAGTAGGTCTTTCTCTGTGGTCTCCACAGGGGATTCAGACATCCCTTCGTCTTGGGAGATGCAAGACGAGCCTGCATTCAATTCACTGCAGGAATATCCGGCCTTACTTCGAGTCAGAGCATCTCGGTGTCCATTCCACTTGAGGCCACAAACTCAGGGTCCCTCAAATATACCTGTAGCTGAGAGAAGCCTCCTCTTGAGGTGCTTGTGGAAAGTTGGTATTCCTCTTGAGTCAAAACCAGGGACTAAGCTCTCATCTCGAGTTGATTTGGGGTCCACGGAGCCCTTACTTGTTGCTCCAGTGACCTCAGGATCCCTCTAGACTTGAGACAGTGATCTTGGGTTTTCTCTGGAGTGCCATCAAGGAAATCAAGGCTCCTTTCATTTTTGATGTGGAATACGGAATTGCTCTGCACGCAGGGCAGGGGAATCGGGCCTCATCTCGCGGCGAGGGGGGAGTCTCATGGTTTTTCTCGAGTTGCGGCCGGAACCTGGGGTATATTCTCGAGTTACGACGGGGAGGGGACTTCCAGACACGTGTTTGTTCAATGACGTCAGGACTCCTGCCTAGGTGCGAGGGACACCTCGGGATTCTCCTCGAGTCTTGGCATGGCAATTGGGACGCCTCTCCACGTGAGGCGGGAGACCCAGTGTCCCTTTCCACGTGCCACAGGGATCCTGGGACTCCTATCCATTTTCAAGAGGAGTCTGGCATCGTTTCCTTTGGAAGCATTGATCTCCGCATACCTCTCGAGTTTTCAAAGGATGTGAGGCCTCCGCTCGCGATGAGGCGGAGAATTAGGTCTTTCTCTGTGGTCTCCACAGGGGATTCAGACATCCCTTCGCCTTGGGAGATGCAAGACGAGCCTGCATTCAATTCACTGCAGGGATATCCGGCCTTACTTCGAGTCAGAGCATCTCGGTGTCCATTCCATTTGAGGCCACAAACTCAGGGTCCCTGTCACATACCTGTAGCTGAGAGAAGCCTCCTCTTGAGGTGCTTGTGGAAAGTTGGTATTCTTCTTGAGTCGAAGCCAGGGACTAAACTCTCATCTCGAGTTGATTTCGGGTCCACAGAGCCCTTTCGTGTTGCTACAGTGACCTCAGGATCCCTCTAGACTTGAAACAGTGATCTTGGGTTTTCTCTGGAGTGCCATCAAGGAAATCAAGGCTCCTTTCACGTTTGATGTCGAACACGGAATTGCTCTGCATGCAGTGCAGGGGAATCGGGCCTCAACTCGCGGCGAGGGGTAAATCTCATGGTTTTGTTCAGTTGCGGCCGGAACCTGGGATATATTCTCGAGTTACGACGGGGAGGGCCCTTCCAGACACGTGTTTGTTGAGCGACGTCAGGACTCCTGCCTAGGTGCGAGGGACACCTCGGGATTCTCCTCGAGTCTTGGCATGGCATTTTGGACGCGTCTCCACGTGAGGCGGGAGACCCAGGGTCCCTTTTCACGTGCCACAGGGATCCTGGGACTCCTATCCATTTTCAAGAGGAGTCAGGCATCGTCTCTTTGGAAGCATTGATCTCCTCGGACCTCTCGAGTTTTCAAAGGATGTGAGGCCTCCGGTCGCGATCAGGCGGAGAACTCGCTCTTTCTCTGTGGTCTCCCCAGCGGATTCAGACATCCCTTCGTCTTGGGAGATGCAAGATGAGCCTGCATTCAATTCACTGCAGGGATGTCCGGCCTTACTTCGAGTCAGAGCATCTCGGTGTCCATTCCACTTGAGGCAACAAACTCAGGGTCCCTCTCACATACCTGTAGCTGAGAGAAGCCTCCTCTTGAGGTGCTTGTGGAAAGTTCGTATTCCTCTTGAGTCGAAGCCAGGGACTAAGCTCTCATCTCGAGTTGATTTGGGGTCCACTGAGCCCTTTGTTGTTGCTACAGTGACCTCAGGATCCCTCTAGACTTGAGACACTGATCTTGGGTTTTCTCTGGAGTGCCATCAAGGAAATCAAGGCTCCTTTCATTTTTGATGTGGAATACGGAATTGCTCTGCACGCAGGGCAGGGGAATTGGGCCTCATCTCGCGGCGAGGGGGAAGTCTCATGGTTTTTCTCGAGTTGCGGCCGGAACCTGGGGTATATTCTCGAGTTACGACGGGGAGGTCCCTTCCAGACACGTGTTTGTACAGCGACGTCAGGACTCCTGCCTAGGTGCGAGGGACACCTCGGGATTCTCCTCGAGTCTGGCATGGCAATTGGGACGCGTCTCCACGTGAGGCGAGAGACCCAGTGTCCCTTTCCACGTGCCACAGGGATCCTGGGACTCCTATCCATTTTCAAGAGGAGTCAGGCATCGTCTCCTTTGGAAGCATTGATCTCCGCAGACCTCTCGAGTTTTCAAAGGATGTGAGGCCTCCGGTCGCGATGAGTCAGAGGAGTAGGTCTTTCTCTGTGGTCTCCACAGGGGATTCAGACATCCCTTCTTCTTGGGAGATGCAAGACGAGACTGCATTCAATTCACTGCAGGGATATCCGGCCTTACTTCGAGTCAGAGCATCTCGGTGTCCATTCCACTTGATGCCACAAACTCAGGGTCCCTCTCACATACCTGTAGCTGAGAGAAGCCTCCTCTTGAGGGGCTTGTGGAAAGTTCATATTCCTCTTGAGTTGAAGCCAGGGACTAAGCTCTCATCTCGAGTTGATTTGTGGTCCACGGAGCCCTTTCCTGTTGGTCCAGTGACCTCAGGATCCCTCTAGACTTGAAACAGTGATCTTGGGTTTTCTCTGGAGTGCCATCAAGGAAATAAAGGCTCCTTTCACGTTTGATGTCGAACACGGAATTGCTCTGCATGCAGTGCAGGGGAATCGGGCCTCAACTCGCGGGGAGGGGTAAATCTCATGGTATTTTTCAGTTGCGGCCGGAACCTGGGATATATTCTCGAGTTACGACAGGGAGGGCCCGTCCAGACACGTGTTTGTTGAGCGACGTCAGGACTCCTGCCTAGGTGCGAGGGACACCTCGGGATTCTCCTCGAGTCTTGCCATGGCAATGGGGACGCGTCTCCACGTGAGGCGGGAGACCCAGGGTCCCTTTTCACGTGCCACGGGAATCCTGGGACTCCTATCCATTTTCAAGAGGAGTCAGGCATCGTCTCCTTTGGAAGCATTGATCTCCGGGGACCTCTCGAATTTTCAAAGGATGTGAGGCCTCCGGTCGCGATGAGGCGGAGAACTCGGTCTTTCTCTGTGGTCTCCACAGGGGATTCAGACATCCCTTCTTCTTGGGAGATGCAAGACGAGCCTGCATTCAATTCACTGCAGGAATATCCGGCCTTACTTCGAGTCAGAGCATCTCGGTGTCCATTCCACTTGAGGCCACAAACTCAGGGTCCCTCAAATATACCTGTAGCTGAGAGAAGCCTCCTCTTGAGGTGCTTGTGGAAAGTTGGTATTCCTCTTGAGTCAAAGCCAGGGACTAAGCTCTCATCTCGAGTTGATTTGGGGTCCACGGAGCCCTTTCTTGTTGCTCCAGTGACCTCAGGATCCCTCTAGACTTGAGACAGTGATCTTGGGTTTTCTCTGGAGTGCCATCAAGGAAATCAAGGCTCCTTTCACGTTTGATGTGGAACACGGAATTGCTCTGCACGCAGGGCAGGGGAATCGGGCCTCATCTCGCGGCAAGGGGGGAGTCTCATGGTTTTTCTCGAGTTGCGGCCGGAACCTGGGGTATATTCTCGAGTTACGACAGGGAGGGGCCTTCCAGAACCGTGTTTGTTCAGTGACGTCAGGACTACTGCCTAGGTGCGAGGGACACATCGGGATTCTCCTCGAGTCTTGGCATGGCAATTGGGACGCCTCTCCACGTGAGGCGGGAGACCCAGTGTCCCTTTCCACGTGCCACAGGGATCCTGGGACTCCTATCCATTTTCAAGAGGAGTCAGGCATCGTTTCCTTTGGAAGCATTGATCTCCGCGGACCTCTCGAGTTTTCAAAGGATGTGAGGCCTTCGCTCGCGATGAGGCGGAGAATTAGGTCTTTCTCTGTGGTCTCCACAGGGGATTCAGACATCCCTTCGCCTTGGGAGATGCAAGACGAGCCTGCATTCAATTCACTGCAGGGATATCCGGCCTTACTTCGAGTCAGAGCATCTCGGTGTCCATTCCATTTGAGGCCACAAACTCAGGGGCCCTCTCACATACCTGTAGCTGAGAGAAGCCTCCTCTTGAGGTGCTTGTGGAACGTTGGTATTCTTCTTGAGTCGAAGCCAGGGACTAAACTCTCATCTCGAGTTGATTTCGGGTCCACAGAGCCCTTTCGTGTTGCTACAGTGACCTCAGGATCCCTCTAGACTTGAAACAGTGATCTTGGGTTTTCTCTGGAGTGCCATCAAGGAAATCAAGGCTCCTTTCACGTTTGATGTCGAACACGGAATTGCTCTGCATGCAGTGCAGGGGAATCGGGCCTCAACTCGCGGCGAGGGGTGAATCTCATGGTTTTGTTCAGTTGCGGCCGGAACCTGGGATATATTCTCGAGTTACGACGGGGAGGGCCCTTCCAGACACGTGTTTGTTGAGCGACGTCAGGACTCCTGCCTAGGTGCGAGGGACACCTCGGGATTCTCCTCGAGTCTTGGCATGGCATTTTGGCCGCGTCTCCACGTGAGGCGGGAGACCCAGGGTCCCTTTTCACGTGCCACAGGGATCCTGGGACTCCTATCCATTTTCAAGAGGAGTCAGGCATCTTCTCTTTGGAAGCATTGATCTCCTCGGACCTCTCGAGTTTTCAAAGGATGTGAGGCCTCCGGTCGCGATGAGGCGGAGTACTCGGTCTTTCTGTGGTCTCCCCAGCGGATTCAGACATCCCTTCGTCTTGGGAGATGCAAGACGAGCCTGCATTCAATTCACTGCAAGGATATCCGGCCTTACTTCGAGTCAGAGCATCTCGGTGTCCATTCCACTTGAGGCCACAAACTCAGGGTCCCTCTCACATACCTGTAGCTGAGAGAAGCCTCTTCTTGAGGTGCTTGTGGAAAGTTGGTATTCCTCTTGACTCGAAGCCAGGGACTAAGCTCTCATCTCGAGTTGATTTGGGGTCCACGGAGCCCTTTCGTGTTGCTCCAGTGACCTCAGGATCCCTCTAGACTTGAGACAGTGATCTTGGGTTTTCTCTGGAGTGCCACCAAGGAAATCAAGTGTCCTTTCACGTTTGATGTGGAACACGGAATTACTCTGCACGCAGTGCAGGGGCATCGGGCCTCATCTCGCGCCGAGGGGGAAGTCTCATGGTTTTTCTCGAGTTGCGGCCGGAACCTGGGGTATATTCTCGAGTTACGACGGGGAGGGCCCTTCCAGACAAGTGTTTGTTCAGCGACGTCAGGACTCCTGCCTAGGTGCGAGGGACACCTCGGGATTCTCCTCGAGTCTTGGCATGGCAATTGGGACGCGTCTCCACGTGAGGCGGGAGACCCAGGGACCCTTTCCACGTGCCACACGGATCCTGGGACTCCTATCCATTTTCAAGAGGAGTCAGGCATCGTCTCCTTTGGAAGCATTGATCTCCGCGGTCCTCTCGAGTTTTCAAAGGATGTGAGTCTTCCCGTCGCAATGAGGCGGAGAACTGGGTCTTTCTCTGTGGTCTCCACAGGGGATTCAGATATCCCTTCGTCTTGGGAGATGCAAGACGAGCCTGCATTCAATTCACTGCAGGGATATCCGGCCTAACTTCGAGTCAGAGCTTCTCGGTGTCCATTCCACTTGAGGTCACAAACTCAGGGTCCCTCTCACATACCTGTAGCTGAGAGAAGCCTCCTCTTGAGGTGCTTGTGGAAAATTGGTATTCCTCTTGAGTTGAAGCCAGGGACTAAGCTCTCATCTCGAGTTGATTTGGGTTCCACGGAGCCATTTCGTGTTGCTACAGTGACCTCAGGATCCCTCTAGACTTGAGACACTGATCTTGGGTTTTCTCTGGAGTGCCATCAAGGAAATCAAGGCTCCTTTCATTTTTGATGTGGAATATGGAATTGCTCTGCACGCAGGGCAGGGGAATTGGGCCTCATCTCGCGGCGAGGGGGAAGTCTCATGGTTTTTCTCGAGTTGCGGCCGGAACCTGGGGTATATTCTCGAGTTACGACGGGGAGGTCCCTTCCAGACACGTGTTTGTTCAGCGACGTCAGGACTCCTGCCTAGGTGCGAGGGACACCTCGGGATTCTCCTCGAGTCTGGCATGGCAATTGGGACGTGTCTCCACGTGAGGCGGGAGACCCAGAGTCCCTTTCCAAGTGTCACAGTGATCCTGGGACTCCTATCCATTTTCAAGAAGAGTCAGGCATCGTATCCTTTAGAAGCATTGATCTCTGCAGACCTCTCGAGTTTTCAAAGGATGTGAGGCCTCCGGTCGCGATGAGGCGGAGGAGTAGGTTTTTCTCTGTGGTCTCCACAGGGGATTCAGACATCCCTTCGTCTTGGGAGATGCAAGACGAGCCTGCATTCAATTCACTGCAGGGATATCCAGCCTTACTTCGAGTCAGAGCATCTCGGTGTCCATTCCACTTGAGGCCACAAACTCAGGGTCCCTCTCACATACCTGTAGCTGAGAGAAGCCTCCTCTTGAGTTGCTTGTGGAAAGTTGGTATTCCACTTGTGTCGAAGCCAGGGACTAAGCTCTCATCTCGAGTTGATTTGGGGTCCATGGAGCCCTTTCATGTTGCTCCAGTGACCTCAGGATCCCTCTAGACTTGAGACAGTGACCTTGGTTTTTCTCTGGAGTGCCATCAAGGAAATCAAGGCTCCTTTCACGTTTGATGTGGAACACGGAATTGCTCTGCACGCAGGGCAGGGGAAATGGGCCTCATCCCGCGGCTAGGGGGAAGTCTCATGGTTTTTCTCGAGTTGCGGCCGGAACCTGGGGTATATTCTCGAGTTACGACGGCGAGGGCCCTTCCAGACACGTGTTTGTTCAGCGACGTCAGGACTCCTGCCTAGGTGCGAGGGACTCCTCGGGATTCTCCTCGAGTCTGGCATGGCAATTGGGACGTGTCTCCACGTGAGGCGGGAGACCCAGAGTCCCTTTCCAAGTGCCACAGTGATCCTGGGACTCCTATCCATTTTCAAGAAGAGTCAGGCATCGTATCCTTTAGAAGCATTGATCTCTGCAGACCTCTCGAGTTTTCAAAGGATGTGAGGCCTCCGGTCGCGATCAGGCGGAGGAGTAGGTCTTTCTCTGTGGTCTCCACAGGGGATTCAGCCATCCCTTCGTCTTGGGAGATGCAAGACGAGCCTGCATTCAATTCACTGCAGGGATATCCGGCCTTACTTCGAGTCAGAGCATCTCGGTGTCCATTCCACTTGAGGCCACAAACTCAGGGTCCCTCTCACATAACTGTAGCTGAGAGAAGCCTCCTCTTGAGTTGCTTGTGGAAAGTTGGTATTCCACTTGTGTGGAAGCCAGGGACTAAGCTCTCATCTCGAGTTGATTTGGGGTCCATGGAGCCCTTTCATGTTGCTCCAGTGACCTCAGGATCCCTCTAGACTTGAGACAGTGATCTTGGGTTTTCTCTGGAGTTCCATCCAGGAAATCAAGGCTACTTTCACGTTTGATGTGGAAAACGGAATTGCTCTGCATGCAGTGCAGGGGAATCGGGCCTCAACTCGCGGCGAGGGGGAAATCTCATGGTTTTTCTCGAGTTGTGGCCGGAACCTGGGGTATATTCTCGAGTTACGACGGGGAGGGCCCTTCCAGACACGTGTTTGTTCAGCGACGTCAGGACTCCTGCCTAAGTGCGAGGGACACTTCGGGATTCTCCTCGAGTCTTGGCATGGCAATTGGGACGCGTCTCCACGTGAGGCGGGAGACCCAGTGTCCCTTTCCACGTGCCACAGGGATCCTGGGACTCCTATCCATTTTCAAGAGGAGTCAGGCATCGTCCTCTTTGGAAGCATTAATCTCTGTGGACCTCTCGAATTTTCAAAGGATGTGAGGCCTCCGGTTGCGATGAGGGGGAGAATTAGGTCTTTCTCTGTGGTCTCCAGAGGGGATTCAGACATCCCTTCGTCTTGGGAGATGCAAGACGAGCGTGCATTCAATTCCCTGCAGGGATATCCGGCCTTACATCGAGCCAGAGCATCTCGGTGTCCATTCCACTTGAGGCCACAAACTCAGGGTCGCTATCACATACTGTAGCTGAGAGAAGCCTCCTCTTGAGGTGCTTGTGGAAACTTGGTATTCCTCTTCAGTTGAAGCCAGGGACTAAGCTCTCATCTCGAGTTGATTTGGGGTCCACGGAGCCCTTTCGTGTTGCTCCAGTGACCTCAGGATCCCTCTAGACTTGAGACAGTCATCTTGAGTTTTCTCTGGAGTGCCATCAAGGAAATCAAGGCTCCTTTCACGTTTGATGTCGAACACGGAATTGTGTTGCACGCAGTGCAAGGGAATCGGGCCTCATCTTGGGGCGAGGGGGAAGTCTCATGGTTTTTCTCGAGTTGCGGCCGGAACCTGGGGTATATTCTTGAGTTACGACGGGGAGGGCCCTTCCAGACACGTGTTTGTACAGCGACGTCAGGACTCCTGCCTAGGTGCGAGGGACACCTCGGGGTTCTCCTCGAGTCTTGGCATGGCAATTGTGACGCGTCCCCACGTGAGGCGGGAGACCCAGGTTCCCTTTCCACGTGCCACAGGGATCCTGGGTCTCCTATCCATTTTCAAGAGGAGTCAGGCATCGTCTCCTTTGGAAGCATTGATGTCCGCGGACCTCTCGAGTTTTCAAAGGATGTGAGGCCTCCGCTCGCGATGAGGTGGAGAACTAGGTCTTTCTCTGTGGTCTCCACAGGGGATTCAGACATCCCTTCGTCTTGGGAGATGCAAGACGAGCCTGCATTCAATTCACTGCAGGGATATCCGGCCTTACTTCGAGTCACAGCGTGTCGGTGTCCATTCCACTTGAGGCCACAGACTCAGGGTCCCTCTCACCTACGTGTAGCTGAGAGAAGCCTCCTCTTAAGGTGCTTGTGGAAAGTTGGTATTCCTCTTGAGTCGAATCCAGGGACTAAGCTCTCATCTCGAGTTGATTTGGGGTCCTCGGAGCCCTTTCGTGTTGCTCCAGTGACCTCAGGACCCCTCTAGTCTTGAGACAGTGATGTTGGGTTTTCTCTGGAGTGCCATCAAGGAAATCAAGGCTCCTTTCACGTTTGATGTGGAACACGGAATTTCTCTGTACGCAGTGCAGGGGAATCGGTCCTCATCTTGCGGCGAGGGGGAAGTCTCAGGGTTTTTCTCGAGTTGCGGCCGGAACCTGGGGTATATTCTCGAGTTACGACGGGGAGGGCCCTTCCAGACACGTGTTTGTTCAGCGACGTCAGGACTCCTGCCTAGGTGCGAGGGACACCTCGGGATTCTCTTCAAGTCTTGGCATAGCAATTGGGACGCGACTCCACGTGAGGCGGGAGGCCCAGGGTCCCATTCCACGTGCCACAGGGATCCTGGGACTCCTATCCATTTTCAAGAGGAGTCAGGCATCATCTCCTTTGGAAGTACTGATCTCCGCGGACCTCTCGAGTTTTCAAAGGATGTGAGGCTTGCGGTCGCGATGAGGCGGAGAACTAGGACATTCTCTGTGGTCTCCACAGGGGATTCAGACATGCCTTCGTCTTGGGAGATGCAAGACGAGCCTGCATTCAATTCACTGTAGGGATATCTCGCCTTACTTCGAGTCAGAACACCTCGATGTCCATTACACTTGAGGCCACAAACTCAGGGTCCCTCTCACATACCTGCAGCTGAGAGAAGCCTCCTCTTGAGGTGCTTGTGGAAAGTTGGTATTGCTCTTGAGTCGAAGCCAGGGACTAAGCTCTCATCTTGAGTTGATTCGGGTCCTCGGAGCCCTTTCATGTTGCTACAGTGACCTCAGGTTCCCTCTAGACTTGAGACAGTGATCTTGGGTTTTCTCTGGAGGGCCATCAAGGAAATCAAGGCTCCTTTCACGTTTGATGTGGAACACGGAATTGCTCTGCAGCCAGTCCAGGGAAATCGGGCCTCATCTCTCGGCGAGGGGGGATTCTCATGGTTTTTCTCGAGTTGCGGCCGGATCCTGGGGTATATTCTCGAGTTACGACGGGGAAGGCCCTTCCAGACACGTTTTGTTCAGCGACGTCAGGACTCCTGCCTTGGTGTGAGGGACACCTCGGGATTCACCTCGAGTCTTGGCATGGCAATTTGCTCGCGTCTCCACATGAGGCGGGGGACCCAGGGTCCCTTTCCACGTGCCACAGGGATCCTGGGACTCCTATCCATTTTCAAGAGGAGTCAGGCATCATCTCCTTTGGAAGCATTGAACTCCACGGACCTCTCCAGTTTTCAAAGGATGTGAGGCCTCCTGTCGCGATGAGGAGGAGAACTAGGTCTTTCTCTGTGGTCTCCACAGGGGATTCAGACATCCCTTCGTTTTGGGAGATGCAAGTCGAGCCTGCACTCAATTCACTGCAGGGAAATCCGGCCTTACTTCGAGTCAGAGCATCTCGGTGTCCATTCCACTTGAGGCCACAAACTCAGGGTCCCTCTCACATACATGTAGCAGAGAAAAGCCTCCTCTTGAGGTTCTTGGGGAAAGTTGGTATTCGTCTTGATTCGAAGCCAGGGACTAAGCTCTCATCTCGAGTTGATTTGGGGTTCACGGAGCCCTTTCGTGTTGCTACAGTGACCTCAGGATCCCTCTAGACTTGAAACAGTGATCTTGGGTTTTCTCTGGAGTGCCATCAAGGAAATCAAGGCTCCTTTCACGTTTGATGTGGAACACAGAATTGCTCTGCCTGCAGTGCAGGGGAATCGGGCCTCATCTCGCGGCGAGGGGGAAGTCTCATGGTTTTTCTCGAGTTGTGGCCGGAACCTGGGGTATATTCTCGAGTTACGACGGGCAGGGCCCTTCCAGACACGTGTTTGTTCAGCGACGTCAGGACTCCTGCCTAGGTGCGAGGGACACCTCGGGATTCTCCTCGAGTCTTGGCATGGCAATTGGGACGCGTCTCCACGTGAGGCGGGAGACCCAGGGTCCATTTCCACGTGCCACAGGGATCCTGGGACTCCTATCCATTTTCAAGAAGAGTCAGGCATCGTCTCCTTTGGAAGCATTCATCTCTGCAGACCTCTCGAGTTTTCAAAGGATGTGAGTCCTCCGGACGCGATGAGGCAGAGGACTAGTTCTTTCTCTGTCGTCTCCACAGGGGATTCAGACATCCCTTCGTCTTGGGAGATGCAAGACGAGCCTGCATTCAATTCACTGCAGGGATATCCGGGCTTACTTCGAGTCAAAGCATCTCGGTGTCCATTCCACTTGAGGCCACAAACTCAGGGTCCCTCTCACATACCTGTAGCTGAGAGAAGCCTCCTCTTGAGGTGCTTGTGGAAAGTTGGTATTCCTCTTGAGTCGAAGCCAGGGACTAAGCTCTCATCTCGAGTTGATTTGGGGTCCACGGAGCCCTTTCGTGTTGCTAAAGTGACCTCAGGATCCCTCTAGACTTGAGACAGTGATCTTGGGTTTTCTCTAGAGTGCCATCAAGGAAATCAGGGCTCCTTTCACGTTTGATGTGGAACACGGAATTGCTCTGCATGCAGTGCAGGGGAATCAGGCCTCACCTCGCGGCTAGGTGGAAATCTCATGGTTTTTCTCGATTTGCGGCCGGAACCTAGGGTATATTCTCGAGTTACGATTGGGAGGACCCTTCCAGACACGTGTTTGTTCAGCGACATCAGGACTCCTACCTAGGTGCGAAGGACACCTCGGGATTCTCCTCGAGTCTTGGCATGGCAATTGGGACGCGTCTTCACGTGAGGCGGGAGACCTAGGGTCCCTTTCCACGTGCCAGAGGGATCCTGGGACTCCTATCCATTTTCAAGAGGAGTCAGGCATCGTCTCCTTTGGAAGCATTGATCTCCGCTGACCTCTCGAGTTTTCAAAGGATGTGAGGCCTCCGGTCGCGTTGAGGCGGAGGACTAGGTCTTTATCTGTGGTCTCCACAGGGGATTCACACATCCCTTTATCTTGGGAGATGCAAGACGAGCCTGCATTCCATTCACTGCAGGGATATCCAGCCTTACTTCCAGTCAGAGCATCTCGGTGTCCATTCCACTTGAGGCCACAAACTCAGGGTCCCTCTCCCATACCTGTAGCTGAAAGAAGCCTCCTCTTGAGGTGCTTGTGGAAAGTTGGTATTCCTCTTGAGTCGAAGCCAGGGACTAAGCTCTCATCTCGAGATGATTTGGGGTCCACGGATCCCTTTCTTTTTGCACCAGTGACCTCAGGATCCCTCTAGACTAGAGACAGTGACTTTGGGTTTTCTCTGGAGTGCCATCAAGGAAATCAAGGCTCCTTTCACGTTTGATGTGGAACACGGAATTGCTCTGCACGCAGTGCAGGGGAATCGGGCCTCATCTCGCAGCGAGTGCGAAGTCTCATGGTTTTTCTCGAGTTGCGACCGCAACCCGGGGTATATTCTCGAGTTACGACAGGGAGGGCCCTTCCAGAAACGTGTTTGTTCAGCGACGTCAGGACTCCTGCCTAGGTGGGAGGGACACCCGGGATTCTCCTCGAGTCTCGTCATGGCAATTGGCTCGCGTCCCCACGTGAGGCGGGAGACCCAGGTTCCCTTTCCACGTGCAACAGGGATCCTCGGACTCCTATCCATTTTCAAGAGGAGTCAGTCATCGTCTCCTTTGGAAGCATTGATCTCCGCGAACCTCTCCATTTTTCAAAGGATGTGAGGACTCCAGTGGCGATGATGCGGAGAACTAGGTCTTTCTCTGTGGTCTCCACAGGGGATTCAGACATGCCTTCGTCTTGGGAGATGCAAGACGAGCCTGCATTCAATTCACTGCAGGGATATCTGGCCTTACTTCGAGTCAGAACACCTCGATGTCCATTCCACTTGAGGCCACAAACTCAGGGTCCCTCTCACATACCTGCAGCTGAGAGAAGCCTCCTCTTGAGGTGCTTGTGGAAAGTTGGTATTGCTCTTGAGTCGAAGCCAGGGACTAAGCTCTCATCTTGAGTTGATTTCGGGTCCTCGGAGCCCTTTCATGTTGCTACAGTGACCTCAGGATCCCTCTAGACTTGAGACAGTGATCTTGGGTTTTCTCTGGAGGGCCATCAAGGATATCAAGGCTCCTTTCAAGTTTGATGTGGAAGACGGAATTGCTCTGCAGCCAGTCCAGGGAAATCGGGCCTCATCTCGCGGCGAGGGGGAAGTCTCATGGTTTTTCTCGAGTTGCCGCCGGATCCAGGGGTATATTCTCGAGTTACGACGGGGAGGGCCCTTCCAGACACGTGTTTGTTCAGCGACGTCAGGACTCCTGCCTTGGTGTGAGGGACACCTCGGGATTCACCTCGAGTCTTGGCATGGCAATTGGCTAGCGTCTCCACGTGAGGCGGGAGACCCAGGGTCCCTTTCCACGTGCCACAGGGATCCTGGGACTCCTATCCATTTTCAAGAGGAGTCAGGCATCATCTCCTGTGGAAGCATTGAACTCCACGGACCTCTCCAGTTTTCAAAGGATGTGAGGCCTCCTGTCGCGATGAGGAGGAGAACTAGGTCTTTCTCTGTGGTCTCCACAGGGGATTCAGACATCCCTTCGTTTTGGGAGATGCAAGTCGAGCCTGCACTCAATTCACTGCAGGGATATACAGCCTTACTTCGAGTCAGAGCATCTCGGTGTCCATTCCACTTGAGGCCACAAACTCAGGGTCCCTCTCACATACATGTAGCTGAGAAAAGCCTCCTCTTGAGGTTCTTGGGGAAAGTTGGTATTCCTCTTGACTCGAAGCCAGGGACTAAGCTCTCATCTCGAGTTGATTTGGGGTCCACGGAGCCCTTTCGTGTTGCTCCAGTGACTTCAGGATCCCTCTAGACTTGAGACAGTGATCTTGGGTTTTCTCTGGAGTGCCATCAAGGAAATCAAGGCTCCTTTCACGTTTGATGTGGAACACAGAATTGCTCTGCCCGCAGTGCAGGGGAATCGGGCCTCATCTCGCGGCGAGGCGGAAGTCTCATGGTTTTACTCCACTTGTGGCCGGAACCTGGGGTATATTCTCGAGTTATGAAGTGGGTGGCCCTTCCAGAAACGTGTTTGTTTAACGACGCAGAACTCCTGCCTTGGTTCGATGGACAACTCGGGATTCTCCCCGAGTCTTGGCATGGCAATTTGGACGCGTCTCCACGTGTGGCGGGAGACCCAGGTTCCCTTTCCACGTGCCACAGGGATCCTGGGACTCCTATCCATTTTCAAGAGGAGTCAGGAATCATCTCCTTTGGAAGCATTGATCTCCGCGGACCTCTCGAATTTTCAAAGGATGTGAGGCCTCCAGTCGCGATGTGGCGAGAACTAGGTCTTTCTCTGTGGTCTCCACAGGGGATTCAGACATCCAGTCTTCTTGGGAGATGCAAGACGAGCCTGCATTCAATTCACTGCAGGGATATCCGGCCTTACTTCGAGGCAGAGTATCTCGGTGTCCATTCCACTTGAGGCCACAAACTCAGGGTCCCTCTTACATACCTGTAGCTGAGAGAAGCCTCCTCTTGAGGTGCTTGTGGAAAGTTGGTATTCCTCTTGAGTCGAAGCCAGGGACTTAGCTCTCATCTCGAGGTGATTTGGGGTCCACGAAGCCCTTTCGAGTTGCTACAGTGACCTGAGTATACCTCTAGACTTGAGACAGTGATCTTGGGTTTTCTCTGGAGGGCCATCAAGGATATCAAGGCTCCTTTCACGTTTGATGTGGAACACGGAATTGCTCCGCACGCAGTGCAGGGGAATCGGGCCTCATCTCACGGCGAAGGGGAACTCTCATGGTTGTTCTCGAGTTGCGGCCGGAACCTGCGGTATATTCTCGATTTACGACGGGGAGGGTCTTTCCAGACACGTGTTTGTTCAGCGACCTCACGACCCCTGGCTAGGGGCGAGGGACACCTCGGGATTCTCCTCGAGTCTTGGCATGGCAATTGGGATGCGTCTCCACGTGAGGCGGGAGCCCCAGAGTCCCTTTCCACGTGCCACAGGGATCCTGGGACTCCTATCCATTTTCAAGAGGAGTCAGGAATCGTCTCCTTTGAAAGCATTGATCTCTGTGGACCTCTTGAATTTTCAAAGGATGTGAGGCCTCCGGTCGCAATGAGAGGGAGAACTAGGTCTTTCTCTGTGGTCTCCACAGGGGATTCAGACATCCCTTCATCTTGGGAGATGCAAGACGAGCCTGCATTCAATTCACTACAGGGATAACCGGCCTTACTTCGAGTCAGAGCATCTCGGTGTCCATTCCACTTGAGGCCACAAACTGCGGGTCCCTCTCACATACCTGTAGCTGAGAGAAGCCTCCTCTTGAGGTGCTTGTGGAAACGTGGTATTCCTCTTGAGTCGAAGCCAGGGACTAAGCTCTCATCTCGAATTGATTTTGGGTCCACGGAGCCCTTTCGTGTTGCTACAGTGACCTCAGGATCCCTCTAGACTTGAGACAGTGATCTTGGGTTTTCTCTGGAGTGCCATCAAGGAAATCAAGGCTCCTTTCACGTTTGATGTGGAACACGGAATTGCTCTGCACACAGTGCAAGGGAATCGGGCCTCATCTCGCGGCGAGGGGGAAGTCTCATGGTTTTTCTCGAGTTGCGGCCGGGACCTGGGGTATATTCTCGAGTTACGACGGGGAGGGCCCTTCCAGACACGTGTTTGTTCAGCGACGTCAGGACTCCTGCCTAGGTGCGAGGGACACCTCGGGATTCTCCTCGAGTCTTGGCATGGCAATTGGGACGCGTCTCCACGTGAGGCGGGAGACGCAGGGTCCCTTTCCACGTGCCACAGGGATCCTGGGGCTCCTATCCATTTTCAAGAGGAGTCAGGCATCGTCTCCTTTGGAAGCATTGATCTCCGCAGACCTCTCGAATTTTCAAAGGATGTGAGGCCTCCGGTCGCGATGAGGCGGGGGACTAGGTCTTTCTCTGTGGTCTCCACAGCGGATTCAGACATCTCTTCGTCTTGGGAGATGCAAGACGAGCCTACATTCACTTCACTGCAGGGATATCCGGCCTTACTTCGAATCAGAGCATCTCGGTGTCCATTCCACGTGAGGCCACAAACTCAGGGTCCTTCTCACATACCTGTGGCTGAGAGAAGACTCTTCTTGAGGTGCTTGTGGAATGTTGGTATTCCTCTTGAGTCGAAGCCAGGGACTAAGCTGTCATCTCGAGTTGATTTGGGGTCCACGGAGCCCTTTCCTTTTGCTCCAGTGACCTCAGGATCCCTCTAGACTTGAGACAGTGATCTTGGGTTTTCTCTGGAGTGCCATCAAGGAAATCAAGGCTCCTTTCACTTTTGACTTGGAACACGGAATTGCTCTGCATGCAGTGCAGGGAAATCGGGGCTCAAGTTGCGGCGAGGGGGAAGTCTCATAGTTTTTCTCGAGTTGCGGCCGGAACCTGGGGTATATTCTCGAGTTACGATGGGGAGGGCCCTTCCAGACACGTGTTTGTTCAGCGACGTCAGGACTCCTGCCTAGGTGCGAGGGACACCTCGGGATTCTCCTCGAGTCTTGGCATGGCAATTGGGACGCGTCTCCACGTGAGGCGGGAGACCCAAGGTCCCTTTCCACGTGCCACAGGGATCCTGGGACTCCTATCCATTTTCAAGAGGAGTCAGGCATCGTCTCCTTTGGAAGTATTGATCTCCGCGGACCTCTCGAGTTTTCAAAGGATATGAGGCCTCCGTTTGCGTTGATGCGGAGGACTAGGTCTTTCTCTGTGGTCTTGACAGGGGATTCAGACATCCCTTCGTCTTGGGAGATGCAAGACGAGCCTGCATTCAATTCACTGCAGGGATATCCGGCCTTACTTCGAGTCAGAGCATCTCGGTGTCCATTCCACTTGAGGCCACAAACTCAGGGTCCCTCTCACATACCTGTAGCTGAGAGAAGCCTCCTCTTGAGGTGCTTGTGGAAAGTTGGTATTCCTCTTTAGTGGAAACCAGGGACTAAGCTCTCATCTCGAGTTGATTTGGGGTCCACGGAGCCCTTTCCTGTTGCTCCAGTGACCTCAGGATCCCTCTAGACTTGAGACAGTGATCTTGGGTTTTCTCTGGAGTGCCATCAAGGAAATCAAGGCTCCTTTCACGTTTGATTTGGAACACGGAATTGCTCTGCACGCAGTGAAGGGGAATCGGGCATCATGTCGCGGAGAGGGGGAAGTCTCATGGTTTTTCTCGAGTTACGGCCGGAACCTGGGGTACATTCTCGATTTACGATGGGGAGGGCCCTTCCAGACACGTGTTTGTTCAGCGACGTCAGGACTCCTGCCTAGGTGCGAGGGACACCTAGGGATTCTGCTCGAGTCTTGGCATGGCAATTGGGAGGCGTCTCCACGTGAGGCGGGAGACCCAGGGTCCCTTTCCACATGCGACAGGGATCCTGGGACTCCTATCCATTTTCAGGAGGAGTCAGGCATCGTCTCCTTTGGAAGCATTGATCTCCGCGGACCTCTAGAGTTTTCAAAGGATGTGAGGCCTCCGGTCGCTATGAGGGGGAGAACTAAGTCTTTCTCTGTGGTCTCCACAGGAGATTCAGACCTCCCTTCCTCTTGGGAGATGCAAGACGAGCCTGCATTCAATTCACTGCAGGGATATCCGGCCTTATTTCTAGTCAAAGCATCTCGGTGTCCATTCCACTTGAGGCCACAAATTCAGGGTCCCTCTCACATACCTCTAGCTGAGAGAAACCTCCTCTTCAGGTGCTTGTGGAAAGTTGGTATTTCTCCTGAGTCAAAGCCAGGGACTAGGCTCTCATCTCGAGTTGATTTGGGGTCCACGGAGCCCTTTCGTGTTGCTACAGTGACCTCAGAATGCCTCTAGACTTGAGACAGTGATCTTGGGTTTGCTCTGGAGTGCCATCAAGGAAATCAAGGCTCCTTTCACGTTCGATGTGGAACACGGAATTGCTCAGCACGCAGTGCAGGGGATTCGGGCCTCATCTCGCGGCGAGGGGGAATTTCATGGTTTGTCTCGAGTTGCGGACAGAACCTGGGGTATATTCTTGAGTTACGACGGGGAGGGCCCTTCGAGACACGTGTTTGTTCAGCGATGTCAGGACTCCTGCCTAGGTGCGAGGGACACCTCGGGATTCTCCTCGATTCTTGGCATGGCAATTGGGACGCGTCTCCACGTGAGGCGGGAGACCCAGGGTCCCTTTCCACGTGCCACAGGGATCCTGGGACTCCTATCCATTTTGAAGAGGAGTCAGGCATGGTCTCCTTTGGAAGCATTGATCTCCGCTGACCTCTCGAGTTTTCAAAGGATGTGAGGCCTCCGGTCGCGATGAGGCAGAGAACTAGGTCTTTCTCTGTGGTCTACACAGGGGATTCAGACATCCCTTCGTCTTGGGAGATGCAAGACGAGCCTGCATTCAATTCACTGCAGGGATATCCGGCCTTACTTCGAGTCAGAGCATCTCGGTGTCCATTCCACTTGAGGCCACAAACTCAGTGTCCCTCTCACATACCTGTAGCTGAGAGGAGCCTCCTCTTGAGGTGCTTGTGGAAAGTTGGTATTCCTCTTGAGTCGATGCCAGGGATGAAGCTCTCATCTTGAGTTGATTTGGGGTCGACTGAGCCCTTTCGTTTTGCTCCAGTGACCTCAGAATCCCTCTAGACTTAGACAGTGATCTTGGGTTTTCTCTGGAGTGCCATCAAGGAAATCAAGGCTCCTTTCACGTTTGATGTGGAACACGGAATTGCTCTGCATGCAGTGCAGGGGAATCGGGCCCCAACTCGCGGCGAGGGGGAAATCTCATGGTTTTCTCTAGTTGCGGCCGGAACCTTGGGTATATTCTCGAGTTACGATGGGGAGGGCCCTTCCAGACACGTGTTTGTTCAGCGACATCAGGACTCCTGCCTAGGTGCGAGGGACACCTCGGGATTCTCCTCGAGTCTTGGCATGGCAATTGGGACGCGTCTCCACGTGAGGCGGGAGACCCAGGGTCCCTTCCCACGTGCCACAGGGATCCTGGGACTCCTGTCCATTTTCATGAGGAGTCAGGCATCGTCTCCTTTGGAAGCATTGATCTCCGCGGACCTCTCGGGTTTTCAAAGGATGTGAGGCCTCCGGTCGCGATGAGAGGGAGAACAAGGTCTTTCTCTGTGGTCTCCACAGGGGATTCAGACATCCCTTCGTCTTGGGAGATGCAAGACGAGCCTGCATTCAATTCACTGCAGGGATATCCGGCCTTACTTCGAGTCAGAGCCTCTCGGTGTCCATTCCACTGTGGCCACAAACTCAGGGTAACTCTCACATACTTGTAGCTGAGAGAAGCCTCCTCTTGAGGTGCTTGTGGAAATTTGGTATTCCTCTTGAGTCGAAGCCAGGGACTAAGCTCTCATCTCGAGTTCATTTGGGGTCCACGGAGCCTTTCGTATTGATCCAGTGACCTCAGCATCCCTCTAGACTTGAGACAGTGATCTTGGCTTTTCTCTGGAGTGCCATCAAGGAAATCAAGGGTCCTTTCTCATTTGATGTGGAACACGGAATTGCTCTGCATGCATTGCAAGGGAATCGGGCCTCATCTCGCGGCGAGGGGGAAGTCTCATGGTTTTTCTCGAGTTGCGGCCGGAACCTGGGGTATATTCTCGAGTTACGACGGGGAGGGCCCTTCCAGACACGTGTTTGTTCAGCGACGTCAGGACTCCTGCCTAGGTGCGAGGGACACCTCGGGATTCTCCTCGAGTCTTGGCATGGAAATTGGGACGCGTCTCCACATGAGGCGGGAGACCCAGGGTCCTTTTCCACGTGCCACAGGGATCCTGGGACTCCTATCCATTTTCAAGAGGAGTCAGGCATCGTCTCCTTTGGAAGCATTGATCTCCGCGGACCTCTCGAGTTTTCAAAGGATGTGAGGCCTCCGGTCGCGATGAGGCGGAGGACTAGCTCTTTCTCTGTGGTCTCCACAGGGGATTCAGACAACCCTTCGTCTTGGGAGATGCAAGACGAGCCTGCATTCAATTCACTGCAGGGATATCCGGCCTTACTTCAAGTCAGAGCATCTCGGTGTCCATTCCACTTGAGGCCACAAACTCAGGGTCCCTCTCACATACCTGTAGCTGAGAGAAGCCTCCTCTTGAGGTGCTTGTGGAAAGTTGGTATTCCCCTTGAGTCGAAGCCAGGGACTAAGCTCTCATCTCGAGTTGATTTGGGGTCCACGGAGCCCTTTTGTGTTGCTCCGGTGACCTCAGGATCCCTCTAGACTTGAGACAGTGATCTTGGGTTTGCTCTGGAGTGCCATCAAGGAATACAAGGCTCCTTTTACGTTCGATGTGGTACACGGAATTGCTCTGCACGCAGTGCAGGGGATTCGGGCCTCATCTCGCGGCGAGGGGGAATTTCATGGTTTGTCTCGAGTTGCGGACAGAACCTGGGGTATATTCTCGAGTTACGACGGGGAGGGCCCTTCCAGACACGTGTTTGTTCAGGGACGTCAGGACTCGGGCCTAGGTGCGAGGGACACCTACGGATTCTCCTCGAGTCTTGGCATGGCAATTGGGACGCGTCTCCACGTGAGGCGGGAGACCCAGGGTCCCTTTCCACGTGCCAAAGGGATCCTGGGACTCCTATCCATTTTCAAGAGGAGTCAGGCATCGTCTCCTTTGGAAGCATTGATCTCCGCGAACCTCTCGAGTTTTCAAAGGATGTGAGGCCTCCGGTCGCGATGATGCGGAGAACTAGGGCTTCTCTGTGGTCTCCACAGGGGATTCAGACATCCCTTCGTCTTGGGAAATGCAAGACGAGCCTGCACTCAATTCACTGCAGTGATATCCGGCCTTACTTCCTGTCAGAGCATCTCGGTGTCCAGTCCACTTGAGGCCACAAACTCAGGGTCCCTCTCACATACCTGTAGCTGAGAGAAGCCTCCTCTTGAGGTGCTTGTGGAAAGTTGGTATTCCTCTTGAGTCGAAGCCAGGGACTAAGCTCTCATCTCGAGTTGATTTGGGGTCCACGGAGCCCTTTCGTGTTGCTCCATTGACCTCAGGATCCCTCTAGACTTGAGAGTGTGATCTTGGGTTTTCTCTGGAGTGCCATCAAGGAAATCAAGGCTCCTTTCACGTTTGATATGGAACACGGAATTGCTCTGCATGCAGTGCAGGGTAATCGGGCCTCATCTCGCGGCGAGGGGGAAGTTTCATGGTTTTTCTCGCGTTGCGGCCGGAACCTGGGTTACATTCTCGAGTTACGACGGGGAGGGCCTTTCCAGACACGTGTTTGTTCAGCGACGTCAGTACTCCTGCCTAGGTGCGAGGGACACCTCGGGATTCTCCTCAAGTCTTGACATGGCAATTGGGATGCGTCTCCACGTGAGGCGGGAGACCCAGTGTCCCTTTCCACGTGCCACAAGGATCCTGGAACTCCTATATATTTTCAAGAGGAGTCAGGCATCGTCTCCTTTGGGAGCATTGATCTCCGCAGACCTCTCGAATTTTCAAAGGATGTGAGGCCTCCGGTCGCATTGAGGCGGCGGACTCGGTCTTTCTCTGTTGTCTCCACAGGGGATTCAGACATCACTTTGTCTTGGGAGATGCAAGAAGAGCCTGCATTCAATTCACTGTTGGGATATCCGGCCTTACTTCGAGTCAGAGCATCTCGGTGTCCATTCCACTTGAGGCCACAAATTCAGGGTCCCTCTCACATACCTGTAGCTGAGAGAAGCCTCCTCTTGAGGTGCTTGTGGAAAGTTGGTATTCCTCTTGAGTCGAAGCCAGGGACTAAGCTCTCATCTCGAGTTGATTTGGGGTCCACCGAGCCCTTTCCTGTTGCTCCAGTGACCTCAGGATCATTCTAGACTTGAGACAGTGATCTTGGGTTTTCTCTGGAGTGCCATCAAGGAAATCAAGGCTCCTTTCACGTTTGATGTGGAACGCGGAATTGCTCTGCACGCAGTGCAGGGGAATCGGGCCTCATCTCGCGGCGAGGGGGAAGTCTCATGGTTTTTCTCGAATTGCGGCCGGAACCTGGGGTATATTCTCGAGTTACGACGGGGAGGGCCCTTCCAGAAACGTGTTTGTTCAGCGACGTCAGGACTCCTGCCTAGGTGTGAGGGACAATTCAGGATTCTCCTCGAGTCTCGGCATGGCAATTGGGACGCGTCTCCACGTGAGGCGGGAGACCCAGGGTCCCTTTCCATGTGCCACAGGGATCCTGGGACTCCTATCCATTTTCAAGTCATCGTCTCCTTTGGAAGCATTGATCTCCGCGGACCTCTCTAGTTTTCAAAGGACGTGAGGCCTCCGTTCGCGTTGAGGCGGAGGACTAGGTCTTTCTCTGTGGACTCCACAGGGGATTCAGACAACCCTTCGTCTTGGGAGATGCAAGACGAGCCTGCATTCAATTCACTGCAGGGATATCCGGCTTTACTTCGAGTCAGAGCATCTCGGTGTCCATTCCACTTGAGGCCACAAACTCAGGGGCCCTCTCACATACCTGTAGCTGAGAGAAGCCTCCTCTTGAGGTGCTTGTGGAAAGTTGGTATTCCTCTTGAGTCGAAGCCAGGGACTAAGCTCTCATCTCGAGTTGATTTGGGGTCCACTGAGCCCTTTGCTGTTGCTCCAGTGACCTCAGGATCCCTCTAGAATTGAGACAGTGATCTTGGGTTTTCTCTGGAGTGCCATCAAGGAAATCAAGGTTCCTTTCACGTTTGATGTGGAACACGGAATTGCTCTGCACGCAGTACAGGGGAATCGGGCCTCATCTCGCGGCGAGGGGGAAGTCTCATGGTTTTTCTCGAGTTGCGGTCGAAACCTGGGGGATATTCTCGAGTTACGACGGGGAGGGCCCTTCCATACACGTGTTTGTTCAGCGACGTCAGGACTCCTGCCTAGGTGCGAAGGACACCTCGGGATTCTCCTCGAGTCTTGGCATGGCAATTGGGACGCGTCTCCACGTGAGGCGGGAGACCCAGGGTCCCTTTCCATGTGCCACAGGGATCCTGGGACTCCTATCCATTTTCAAGAGGAGTCAGGCATCGTCTCCTTTGGAAGCATTGATCTCCGTGGACCTCTCGAGTTTTCAAAGGATGTGAGGCCTCCGGTCGCGTTGAGGCGGAGGACTAGGTCTTTCTCTGTCGTCTCCACAGGGGATTCAGACATCCCTTCGTCTTGGGAGATGGAAGACGAGCCTGCATTCAATTCACTGCAGGGATATCCGGCCTTACTTCTAGTCAGAGCATCTCGGTGTCCATTCCACTTGAGGACACAAACTCAGGGTCCCTCTCACATACATGTAGCTGAGAGAAGCCTTCTCTTGAGGGGCTTGTGGAAAGTTGGTATTCCTCTTGAGTCGAAGCCAGGGACTAAGCTCTCATCTCGAGTTGATTTGGGTTCCACGGAGCCCTTTCCTGTTGCTCCAGTGACATCAGGATCCCTCTAGCCTTCAGACAGTGATCTTGGGTTTTCTCTGGAGTGCCATCAAGGAAATCAAGGCTCCTTTCACGTTTGATGTGGAACACGGAATTGCTCTGCACGCAGTCCAGGGGAATCGGGCCTCATCTGGCGGCGAGGGGGATGTCTCATGGTTTTTCTCGAGTTGCGGCCTGAACCTGGGGTATATTCTCGATTTACGACAGGGAGGGCCCTTCCAGATACGTGTTGGTTCATCGACGTCAGGACTCCTGCCTAGGTGCGAGGGACACCTCGGGATTCTCCTCGAGTCTTGGCATGGAAATTGGGACGCGTCTCCACGTGAGGTGGGAGACCCAGTGGCCCTTTCCACGTGCCACAGGGATCCTGGGACTCCTATCCATTTTCAAGAGGAGTCAGGCATCGTCTCCTTTGGAAGCATTGATCTCCGCGGACCTCTCGAGTTTTCAAAGGATGTGAGGCCTCCGGTCGCGATGAGGCGGAGAATTATGTCTTTCCCTGTGGTCTCCACAGGGGATTCAGACATCCCTTCGTCTTGGGAGATGCAAGACGAGCCTGCATTCAATTCACTGCAGGGATATCCGGCCTTACTTCGAGTCAGAGCATCTCGGTGTCCATTCCACTTGAGGCCACAAACTCAGGGGCCCTCTCACATACCTGTAGCTGAGAGAACCCTCCTCTTGAGGTGCTTGTGGAAAGTTGGTATTCCTCTTGAGTCTAAGCCAGGGACTAAGTTCTCATCTCGAGTTAATTTGGGGTCCACGGAGCCCTTTCGTGTTGCTCCAGTGACCTCAGGATCCCTCTAGACTTGAGACAGTGATCTTGGGTTTTCTTTGGAGTGCCATCAAGGAAATCAAGGCTCCTTTCACTTTTGATGTGGAACACGGAATTGCTCTGCACGCAGTACAGGGGAATCGGGCCTCATCTCGCCGTGAGGGGGAAGTCTCATGGTTTTTCTCGAGTTGCGGCCGGAACCTGGGGTGTATTCTCGAGTTACGACGGGGAGGGCCCTTCCAGACACGTGTTTGTTCAGCGACGTCAGGACTCCTGCCTAGGTGCGAGGGACACCTCGGGATTCTCCTCGAGTCTTGGCATGGCAATTGGGACGCGTCTCCACATGAGGCGGGAGACCCAGGGTCCCTTTCCACGTGCCACAGGGATCCTGGGACTCCTATGCATTTTCAAGAGGAGCCAGGCATCGTATCCTTTGGAAGCATTGATCTCTGCAGACCTCTCGAGTTTTCAAATGATATGAGGCCTCCGGTCATGATGAGGCGGAGGACTAGGTTTTTCTCTGTGGTCTCCACAGGGGATTCAGACATCCCTTCGTCTTGGGAGATGCAAGACGAGCCTGCATTCAATTCACTGCAGGGATATCCGGACTTACTTCGAGTCAGAGCATCTCGGTGTCCATTGCACTTGAGGCCACAAACTCAGGGTCCCTCTCACATACCTGTAGCTGAGAGAAGCCTCCTCTTGAGGTGCTTGTGGAAAGTTGGTATTCCTCTTGCGTCGAAGCCAGGGACTAAGCTGTCATCTCGAGTTGATTTGGGGTCCACGGAGCCCTTTCGGGTTGCTCCAGTGACCTCAGGATCCCTCTAGACTTGAGACAGTGATCTTGGGTTTTCTCTGGAGTGCCATCAGGGAAATCAAGGCTCCTTTCATGTTTGATGTGGAACACTGAATTGCTCTGCACGCAGTGCACGGGAATCGGGCCTCATGTCGCGGCCAGCGGGAAGTCTCATGGTTTTTCTCGAGTTGCGGCCGGAACCTGGGGTATATTCTCGAGTTACGACGGCGAGGGCCCTTCCAGACATGTGTTTGTTCAGCGACATCAGGACTCCTGCCTAGGTGCGAGGGACACCTCGGGATTCTCCTCGAGTCTTGGCATGGCAATTGGGACGCGTCTCCACGTGAGGTGGGAGACCCAGGGTCCCTTTCCACGTGCCACAGGGATCCTGGGACTCATATCCATTTTCAAGAGGAGTCAGGCATCGTCTCCTTTGGAAGCATTGATCTCCGCGGACCTCTCGAGTTTTCAAAGTATGTGAGGCCTCCCTTCGCGATGAGTCGGAGAACTAGGTCTTTCTCTGTGGTCTCCACAGGGGATTCAGACAAACCTTCGTCTTGGGAGATGCAGGACGAGCCTGCATTCAATTCACTGCAGGGATATCCGGCCTTACTTCGAGTCAGAGCATCTCGGTGTCCATTCCACTTGAGGCCACAAACTCAGGGTCCCTCTCACATACCTGTATCTGAGAGAAGCCTCCTCTTGAGGTGCTTGTGGAAAGTTGGTATTCCTCTTGAGTCGAAGCCAGGGACTAAGCTCTCATCTCGAGTTGATTTGGGGTCCACGGAGCCCTTTCGTGTTGCTCCAGTGACCTCAGGATCCCTCTAGACTTGAGACAGTGATCTTGGGTTTTCTCTGGAGTGCCATCAAGGAAATCAAGGCTCCTTTCACGTTTGATGTGGAACACGGAATTGCTCTGCACGCAGTGCAGGGGAATCGGGCCTCATCTGGCGGCGAGGGGGAAGTCTCATGGTTTTTCTAGAGTTGCGGCCAGAACCTAGGGTATATTCTCGAGTTACGATGGGGAGGCCACTTCCAGACACGTGTTTGTTCAGCGACGTTAGGACTCCTGCCTAGGTGCGAGGGACACCTCGGGATTCTCGTCGAGTCTTAGCATGGCAATTGGGACGCGTCTCCACATGAGGCGGGAGATGCAGGGTCCCTTTCCACGTGCCACAGGGATCCTGGGACTCCTATCCATTTTCAAGAGGAGTCGGGCATCGTCTCCTTTGGAAGCATTGATCTCCGCGCACCTCTCGAGTTTTCAAAGGATGTGAGGCCTCCGTCCGCGATGAGGCGGAGAACTAGGTCTTTCTCTGTCGTCTCCACAGAGGATTCAGACATCCCTTCGTCTTGGGAGATGCAAGACGAGCCTGCATTCAATTCACTGCAGGGATATCCGGCCTTACGTCGAGTCAGAGCATCTCGGTGCCCATTCCACTTGAGGCCACAAACTCAGGGGCCCTCTCACATACCTGTAGCAGAGAGAAGCCTCCTCTTGAGGTGCTTGTGGAAAGTTGGTATTCCTCTTGAGTCGAAGCCAGGGACTAAGCTCTCATCTCGAGTTGATTTGGGGTCCACGGAGCCCTTTCGAGTTGCTACAGTGACCTCAGGATCCCTCTAGACTTGAGACAGTGATCTTGGGTTTTCTCTGGAGTGCCATCAAGGAAATCAAGGCTCCTTTCACGTTTGATGTGGAACACGGAATTGCTCTGCACGCAGTCCAGGGGAATCGGGCCTCATCTCGCGGCGAGGGGGAAGTCTCATGGTTTTTCTCGAGTTGCGGCCGGAACCTGGGTATATTCTCGAGTTACGAATGGGAGGGCCCTTGCAGACACGTGTTTGTTCAGCGATGTCAGGACTCCTGCCTAGGTGCGAGGGACACCTCGGGATTCTCCTCGAGTCTTGGCATGGCATTTGGGACGCGTCTCCACGTGAGGCGGGAGACCCAGGGTCCCTTTCCACGTGCCACAGGGATCCTGGGACTCCTATCCATTTTCAAGAGGAGTCAGGCATCGTCTCCTTTGGAAGCATTGATCTCCGCGGACCTCTCGAGTTTTCAAAGGATATGAGGCCTCCGGTCCGAAGAGGCGGAGAACTCGGTCTTTCTCTGTGGTCTCCACAGGGGATTCAGACATCCCTTCGTCTTGGGAGATGCAAGACGAGCCTGCATTCAATTCACTGCAGGGATATCCGGCCTTACTTTGAGTGAGAGCATCTCGGTGTCCATTCCACTTGAGGCCACAAACTCAGGGTCCCTCTCACATACCTGTAGCTGAGAGAGGTGCTTGTGGAAAGTTGGTATTCCTCTTGAGTCGAAGCTAGGGACTAAGCTCTCATCTCGAGTTGATTTGGGGTCCACGGAGCCCTTTCGTGTTGGTACAGTGACCTCAGGATCCCTCTAGACTTGAGACAGTGACCTTGGGTTTTCTCTGGAGTGCCATCAAGGAAATCAAGGCTCCTTTCACTTTTGATGTGGAATAGGGAATTGCTCTGCACGCAGGGCAGATGAATCGGGCCTGATGTCGCGGCGAGGGGGAAGTCGCATGGTTTTTCTCGAGTTGCGGCCGGAACCTCGGCTATATTCTCGAGTTAAGATGGGGAGGGCCCTTCCAGACATGTGTTTGTTCAGCGACGTCAGGACTCCTGCCTAGGTGCGAGGGATACCTCGGGATTCTCCTCGATTCTTGGCATGTCAATTGGGACGTGTCTCCACGTGAGTCGGGAGACCCAGGGTCCCTTTCCACGTGCCACAGGGATCCTGGGACTCCTATCCATTTTCAAGAGGAGTCAGGCATCGTCTCCTTTGGAAGCATTGATCTCCGCAGACCTCTCGAATTATCTAAGGATGTCAGGCCTCCGGTCGCATTGAGGCGGAGGACTAGGTTTTTCTCTGTGGTCTCCACAGGGGATTCAGATATTCCTTCGTCTTGGGAGATGCAAGAGGAGCCTGCATTCAATTCACTGCAGGGATATCCGGCCTTACTTCGAGTCAGAGCATCTCGGTGTCCATTCCACTTGAGGCCACAAACTCAGGGTCCCTCAAATATACCTGTAGTTGAGAGAAGCCTCCTCTTGAGGTGCTTGTGGAAAGTTGGTATTCCTCTTGGGTCTAAGCCAGGGACTAAGCTCTCATCTCGTGTGGATTTTTTGTCGACGGAGCCCTTTCATATTGGTCCAGTGACCTCAGGATCCCTCTAGACTTGAAACAGTGATCTTGGGTTTCTCTGGAGTGCCATCAAGGAAATCAAGGCTCCTTTCACGTTTGATGTGGAACACGGAATTGCTCTGCATGCAGTGCAGGGGAATCGGGCCTCAACTCACGGCGAGGGGGATATCTCATGGGTTTTCTCGAGTTGCGGCCGGAACCTGGGTTATATTCTCGAGTTACGACGGGGAGGGCCCTTCCAGACACGTGTTTGTTCAGCGACATCAAGACTCCTGCCTAGGTGCGAGGGACACCTCGGGATTCCCCTCGAGTCCTGGCATGGCAATTGGGACGCGTCTCCACGTGAGGCGGGAGACCCAGGGTCCCTTTCCACGTGCCACAGGGATCCTGGGACTCCTATCCATTTTCAAGAGGAGTCAGGCATCATCTCCTTTGGAAGCATTGATCTCCTCGGCCCTCTCGAGTTTTCAAAGGATGTGAGGCCTCCGGTCGCGATGAGGCGGAGAATTAGGTCTTTCTCTGTGGTCTCCACAGGGGATTCAGACAACCCTTCGTCTTGGGAGATGCAAGACGAGCCTGCATTCAATTCACTGCTGGGATATCCGGCCTTACTTCGAGTCAGAGCATCTCGGTGTCCATTCCACTTGAGGCCACAAACTCAGGGTCCCTCTCACATACCTGTAGCTGAGTGAAGCCTCCTCTTGAGGTGCTTGTGGAAAGTTGGTATTCCTCTTGAGTCGAAGCCAGGGACTAAGCTCTCATCTCGAGTTGATTTCGGGTCCACGGAGCCCTTTCGTGTTGCTCCAGTGACCTCAGGATCCCTCTAGACTTGAGACAGTGATCTTGGGTTTTCTCTGGAGTGCCATCAAGGAAATCAAGGCTCCTTTCACTTTTGATGTGCAATACGGCATTGCTCTGCACGCAGGGTACGGGAATCGGGCCTGATGTCGCGGCGAGGGGGAAGTCTCATGGTTTTTCTCGAGTTGCGGCCGGAACCTGGGTTATATTCTCGAGTTACGACAGGGAGGGCCCTTCCAGACACGTGTTTGTTCAGCGACATCAAGACTCCTGCCTAGGTGCGAGGGACACCTCGGGATTCCCCTCGAGTCCTGGCATGGCAATTGGGACGCGTCTCCACGTGAGGCGGGAGACCCAGGGTCCCTTTCCACGTGCCACAGGGATCCTGGGACTCCTATCCATTTTCAAGAGGAGTCAGGCATCATCTCCATTGGAAGCATTGATCTCCTCGGACCTCTCGAGTTTTCAAAGGATGTGAGGCCTCCGCTCGCGATGAGGCGGAGAATTAGGTCTTTCTCTGTGGTCTCCACAGGGGATTCAGACATCCCTTCGTCTTGGGAGATGCAAGACGAGCCTGCATTCAATTCACTGCAGGGATATCCGGCCTTACTTCGAGTCAGAGCATCTCGGTGTCCATTCCACTTGAGGCCACAAACTCAGGGTTCCTCAAATATACCTGTAGCTGAGAGAATCCTCCTCTTGAGGTGCATGTGGAAAGTTGGTATTCCTCTTGAGTCGAAGCCAGGGACTAAGCTCTCATCTCGAGTTGATTTGGGGTCGACGGAGACCTTTCCTGTTGCTCCAGTGACCTCAGGATCCCTCTAGACTTGAGACAGTGATCTTGGGTTTTCTCTGGAGTGCCATCAAGGAAATCAAGTCTCCTTTCACGTTTGATGTGGAACACGGAATTGCTCTGCACGCAATCTAGGGGAATCGGGCCTCATGTCGCGGTGAGGGGGAAGTCTCATGGTTTTTCTCGAGTTGCGGCCGGAACCTGGGGTATATTCTCGAGTTACGACGGGGAGGGCCCTTCCAGACACGTGTTTGTTCAGCAACGTCAGGACTCCTGCCTAGGTGCGAGGGACACCTCGGGATTCTCCTCGAGTCTTGGCATGGCAATTGGGACGCGTCTCCACGTGAGGCGGGAGACCCAGGGTCCCTTTCTACGTGCCACAGGGATGCTGGGACTCCTATCCATTTTCAAGAGGAGTCAGGCATCGTCTCCTTTGGAAGCATTGATATCCGCGGACCTCTCGAGTTTTCAAAGGATGTGAGGCCTCTGGTCGCGATGAGGCGGAGAATTAGGTCTTTCTCTGTGGTCTCATCAGGGGATTCAGACATCCCTTCGTCTTGGGAGATACAAGGCGAGCCTGCATTCAATTCACTGCAGGGATATCCGGCCTTACTTCGAGTCAGAGCATCTCGGTGTCCATTCCACTTGAGGCCACAAACTCAGGGGCCCTCTCACATACCTGTAGCTGAGAGAAGCCTCCTCTTGAGGTGCTTGTGGAAAGTTGGTATTCCTCTTGAGTCGAAGCCAGGGACTAAGCTCTCATCTCGAGTTGATTTGGGGTCCACAGAGCCCTTTCGTTTTGCTACAGTGACCTCAGGGTCAATCTAGACTTGCGAGAGTGATCTTGGGTTTTCTCTGGAGTGCCATCTAGGAAATCAAGGCTCCTTTCACTTTTGATGTGCAATACGGCATTGCTCTGCACGCAGGGTATGGGAATCGGGCCTGATGTCGCGGCGAGGGGGAAGTCTCATGGTTTTTCTCGAGTTGCGGCCGGAACCTGGGTTATATTCTCGAGTTACGACGGGGAGGGCCGTTCCAGACACGTGTTGGTTCAGCGACATCAAGACTCCTGCCTAGGTGCGAGGGACACCTCGGGATTCCCCTCGAGTCCTGGCATGGCAATTGGGACGCGTCTCCACGTGAGGCGGGAGACCCAGGGTCCCTTTCCACGTGCCACAGTGATCCTCGGACTCCTACCCATTTTCAAGAGGAGTCAGGCATCATCTCCATTGGAAGCATTGATCTCCTCGGACCTCTCGAGTTTTCAAAGGATGTGAGGCCTCCGCTCGCGATGAGGCGGAGAATTAGGTCTTTCTCTGTGGTCTCCACAGGGGATTCAGACATCCCTTCGTCTTGGGAGATGCAAGACGAGCCTGCATTCAATTCACTGCAGGGATATCTGGCCTTACTTCGAGTCAGAGCATCTCGGTGTCCATTCCACTTGAGGCCACGAACTCAGGGTCCCTCTCACATACCTGTAGCTGAGTGAAGCCTCCTCTTGAGGTGCTTGTGGAAAGTTGGTATTCCTCTTGAGTCGAAGCCAGGGACTAAGCTCTCATCTCGAGTTGATTTGGGGTCCACGGAGCCCTTTCGTGTTGCTCCAGTGACCTCAGGATCCCTCTAGACTTGAGACAGTGATCTTGGGTTTTCTCTGGAGTGCCATCAAGGAAATCAAGGCTCCTTTCACTTTTGATGTGGAATACGGAATTGCTCTGCACGCAGGGCAGGGGAATCGGGCCTCATCTCGCGGCGAGGGGGAAGTCTCATGGTTTTTCTCGAGTTTCGGCCGGAACCTGGGGTATATTCTCGAGTTACGATGGGGAGGGCCCTTCCAGACACGTGTTTGTTCAGCGACGTCAGGACTCCTGCCTAGGTGCGAGGGACACCTCGGGATTCTCCTCGAGTCTTGGCATGGCAATTGGGATGCGTCTCCACGTGAGGCGGGAGACCCAGTGTCCCTTTCCACTTGCCAGAGTAATCCTGGGACTCCTATCCATTTTCAAGAGGAGTCAGGCATCGTCTCCTTTGGAAGCATTGATCTCCGCAGACCTTTCGAGTTTTCAAAGGATGTCAGGCCTCCGGGCGCTTTGAGGCGGAAGACTAGGTCTTTCTCTTTGGTCTCCACAGGGGATTCAGACATCCCTTCGTCTTGGGAGATCCAAGACGAGCTTGCATTCAATTCACTGCAGGGATATCCGGCCTTACTTTGAGTCAGAGCATCTCGGTGTCCATTCCATTTGAGGCCACAAACTCAGGGTCCCTCTCACATACCTGTAGCTCAGAGAAGCCTCCTCTTGAGGTGCTTGTGGAAAGTTGGTATTCCTCTTGAGTCGAAGCCAGGGACTAAGCTCTCATCTCGAGTTGATTTGGGGTGCACAGAGCCCTTTCGAGTTGCTCCAGTGACCTCAGGATCCCTCTAGACTTGAGACAGTGATTTTGGGTTTTCTCTGGAGTGCCATCAAGGAAATCAAGGCTCCTTTCACGTTTGATGTGGAACACCGAATTGCTCTGCACGCAGTGCAGGGGAATCGGGCCTCATCTCGCGGCGAGGAGTAAGTCTCATGGTTTATCTCGAGTTGCGGCTGGAACATGGGGTATATTCTCGAGTTACGACGGGGATGCCCTTCCAGACACGTGTTTGTTCAGAGACGTCAGGACTCCTGCCTAGGTGCAAGGGACACCTCGGGATTCTCCTCGAGTCTTGGCATGGCAAATGGGACGCGTCTCCACGTGAGGCGGGAGACCCAGGGTCCCTTTCCCCGTGCCACAGGGATCCTGGGACTCCTATCCATTTTCAAGAGGAGTCAGGCATCGTCTCCTTTGGAAGCATTGATCTCCGCTGACCTCTCGAGTTTTCAAAACATGTGAGGCCACAGGTCGCGATGAGGCGGAGAACTAGGTCTTTCTCTGTGGTCTCCACAGGGGATTCAGACATCCCTTCGTCTTGGGAGATGCAAGACGAGCCTGCATTCAATTCACTGCAGGGATATCCGGCCTTACTTCGAGTCAGAGCATCTCGGTGTCCATTCCACTTGAGGCCACAAACTCAGGGTCCCACTCACATACCTGTAGCTGAGAGAAGCCTCCTCTTTAGGTGCTTGTGGAAAGTTGGTATTCTTCTTGAGTCGAAGCCAGGGACTAAGCTCTCATCTCGAGTTGATTTGGGGTCCCGGAGCCCTTTCGTGTTGCTCCAGTGACCTCAGGATCCCTCTAGATTTGAGACAGTGATCTTGGGTTTTCTCTGGAGTGCCATCAAGGAAATCAAGGCTCCTTTCACGTTTGATGTGGAACACGGAATTGCTCTGCACGCATTGCAGGGGATTCGGGCCTCATCTCTCGGCGAGGAGTAAGTCTCATGGTTTTTCTCGAGTTGCGGCCGGAACCTGGGGTATATTCTCGAGTTATGACGGGGAGGGCCCTTCCAGACACGTGTTTGTTCAGCGACGTCAGGACTCCTGCCTAGGTGCGAGGGACACCTCGGGATTCTCCACGAGTCTTGGCATGGTAATTGGGACGCGTCTCCACGTGATGCGGGAGACCCAGGGTCCCTTTCCACGTGCCACAGGGATCCTGGGACTCCTATCCATTTTCAAGAGGAGTCAGGCAACGTCTCCTTGGAAGCATTGATCTCCGCGCACCTCTCGAGTTTTCAAAGGATGTGAGGCCTCCGTTCGCGTTGAGGCGGAGAACTAGGTTTTTCTCTGTGGTCTCCACAGGGGATTCAGACATCCCTTCGTCTTGGGAGATGCAAGACGAGCCTGCATTCAATTCACTGCAGGGATATCCGTGCTTACTTCGAGTCAGAGCATCTCGGTGTCCATTCCACTTGAGGCCACAAACTCAGGGTCCCTCTCACATACCTGTAGCTGAGAGAAGCCTCCTCTTGAGGTGCTTGTGGAAAGTTGGTATTCCTCTTGCGTCGAAGCCAGGGACCAAGCTCTCATCTCGAGTTGATTTGGGGTCCACAGAGCCCTTTCGTGTTGCACCAGTGACCTCAGGATCCCTCTAGACTTGAGACAGTGATCTTGGGTTTTCTCTGGAGTGCCATCAAGGAAATCAAGGCTCCTTTCACGTTTGTTGTGGAACACGGAATTGCTCTGCATGCAGTGCAGTGGAATCGGGCCTCATCTCGCGGCGAGGAGTAAGTCTCATGGTTTTTCTCGAGTTGCGGCCGGAACCTGGGTTATATTCTCGAGTTATGACGGGGAGGGCCCTTCCAGACACGTGTTTGTTCAGCGACGTCAGGACTCCTGCCTAGGTGCGAGGGACACCTCGGGATTCTCCTCGAGTCTTGGCATGGCAATGGGGACGCGTCTCCACGTGAGGCGGGAAACCCAGTGTTCCTTTCCACGTGCCACAGGGATCCTGGGACGCCTATCCATTTTCAAGAGGAGTCAGGCATCGTCTCCTTTGGAAGCATTGATCTCCGCGGACCTCTCAGATTTTCAAAGGATGTGAGGTCTCTGGTCGCGATGAGGCAGAAAGTTAGGTCTTTCTCTGTGGTCTCCACAGGGGATTCAGACATCCCTTCGTCTTGGGAGATGCAAGACGAGCCTGCATTCAATTCACTGCAGGGATATCCGGCCTTACTTCGAGTCAGAGCATCTCAGTGTCCATTCCATTTGAGGCCACAAACTCAGGGTCCCTCTCACATACCTGTAGCTCAGAGAAGCCTCCTCTTGAGGTGCTTGTGGAAAGTTGGTATTCCTCTTGAGTCTAAGCCAGGGACTAAGCTCTCATCTCGAGTTGATTTGGGGTCCACGGAGCCCTTTCGTGTTGCTCCAGTGACCTCAGGATCCCTCTAGGCTTGAGACAGTGATCTTGGGTTTTCTCTGGAGTGCCATCAAGGAAATCAAGGCTCCTTTCAAATTTGATGTGGAACACGGAATTGCTCTGCACGCAGTGCAGGGGAATCGGGCCTCATCTCGTGGCAAGCGGGAAGTCTCATGGTTTTTCTCGAGTTGCGGCCGGAACCTGGGGTATATTCTCGAGTTACGACGGGGAGGGCCCTTCCAGAAACGTGTTTGTTCAGCGACGTCAGGACTCCTGCCTAGGTGCGAGGGACACCTCGGGATTCTCCTCGAGTCTTGGCATGGCAATTGGGACGCGTCTCCACGTGAGGCGCGAGACCCAAGGTCCCTTTCCACGTGCCACAGGGATCCTGGGACTCCTATCCATTTTCAAGAGGAGTCAGGCATCGTCTCCTTTGGAAGCATTGATCTCCGCGGACCTCTCGAGTTTTCAAAGGATGTGAGGCCTCCGCTCGAGATGAGGCGGAGGACTAGGTCTTTCTCTGTCATCTCCAAAGGGGATTCAGACATCCCTTCGTCTTGGGAGATGCAAGACGAGCCTGCATTCAATTCACTGCAGGGATATCCAGCCTTACTTCGAGTCAGAGCATCTCGGTGTCCATTCCACTTGAGGCCACAAACTCAGGGTCCCTCTCACATACCTGTAGCTGAGAGAAGCCTCCTCTTGAGGTGCTTGTGGAAAGTTGGTATTCCTCTTGAGTCGAAGCCAGGGACTAAGCTCTCATCTCGAGTTGATTTGTGGTCCATGGAGCCCTTTCGTGTTGCTCCAGTGACCTCAGGATCCCTCTAGACTTGAGACAGTGAACTTGGGTTTTCTCTGGAGTGCCATCAAGGAAATCAAGGCTCCTTTCACTTTTGATGTGGAAAACGGAATTGCTTTGCACGCAGGGCAGGGAAATCAGGCCTCATCTCGCGGCGAGGGGGAAGTCTCATGGTTTTTCTCGAGTTGGGGCCGGAACCTGGGGTATATTCTCGAGTTACGACTGGGAGGGCCCTTCCAGACACGTGTTTGTTCAGCGACGTCAGGACTCCTGCCTAGGTGCGAGGGACACCTCGGGATTCTCCTCGAGTCTTGGCATGGCAATTGGGACGCGTCTCCACGTGAGGCGGGAGACCCAGGGTCCCTTTCCACGTGCCACAGGGATCCTGGGACTCCTATCCATTTTCAAGAGGAGTCAGGCATCGTCTCCTTTGGAAGCAATGATTTCCGCGGACCTCTCGAGTTTTCAAAGGATGTGAGGCCTCTGCTCGTGATGAGGCGGAGAATTAGGTTTTTCTCTGTGGTCTCCACAGGGGATTCAGACATCCCTTCGTCTTGGGAGATGCAAGACGATCCTGCATTCATTTCACTGCAGGGATATCCGGCCTTACTTCGAGTCAGAGCATCTCGGTGTCCATTCCACTTGAGGTCACAAACTCAGGGGCCCTCTCACATACCTGTAGCTGAGAGAAGCCTCCTCTTGAGGTGCTTGTGGAAAGTTGGTATTCCTCTTGAGTCGAAGCCAGGGACTAAGCTCTCATCTCGAGTTGATTTGGGGTCCATGGAGCCCTTTCGTGTTGCTACAGTGAGCTCAGGATCCCTCTAGACTAGGGACAGTGATCTTGGGTTTTCTCTGGAGTGCCATCAAGGAAATCAAGGCTCCTTTCACTTTTGATGTGGAATACGGAATTGCTCTGCATGCAGGGCAGGGGAATCGGGCCTCATCTCGCGGCGAGGTGGAAGTCTCATGGTTTTTCTCGAGTTGCGGCTGGAACCTGGGGTATATTCTCGAGTTACGACGGGGAGGGCCCTTCCAGACACGTGTTTGTTCAGCGACGTCAGGACTCCTGCCTAGGTGCGAGGGACACCTCGGGATTCTCCTCGAGTCTTGGCATGGCAATTGGGACGCGTCTCCACGTGAGGCGGGAGACCCAGGGTCCCTTTCCACGTGCCACAGGGATCCTGGGACTCCTATCCATTTTCAAGAGGAGTCAGTCATCGTCTCCTTTGGAAGCAATGATCTCCGCGGACCTCTCGAGTTTTCAAAGGATGTGAGGCCTCCGCTCGCGATGAGGCGGAGAATTAGTTTTTTCTCTGTGGTCTCCACAGGGGATTCAGACATCCCTTCGTTTTGGGAGATGCAAGACGAACCTGCATTCAATTCACTGCAGGGATATCCGGCCTTACTTCGAGTCAGAGCATCCCGGTGTCCATTCCACTTGAGGCCACAAACTCGGGGTCCCTCAAATATATATGTAGCTGAGAGAAGCCTCCTCTTGAGGTGCTTGTGGAAAGTTGGTATTCCTCTTGAGTCGAATCCAGGGACTAAGCTCTAATCCCGAGTTGATTTGTGGTCCACGGAGCCCTTTCGTGTTGCTCCAGTTACCTCAGGATCCCTCTAGACTTGAGACAGTGAACTTGTGTTTTCTCTGGAGTGTCATCAAGGAAATCAAGGCTCCTTTCACGTTTGATGTGGAAAACGGAATTGGTTTGCACGCAGGGCAAGGGAATCAGGCCTCATCTCGCGGCGAGGGGGAAGTCTCATGGTTTTTCTCGAGTTGCGGCCCGAACCTGGGGTATATTCTCGAGTTACGACGGGGAGGGCCCTTCCAGACACGTGTTTGTTCAGCGACGTCAGGACTCCTGCCTAGGTGCGAGGGACACCTCGGGATTCTCCTCGAGTCTTGGCATGGCAATTGGGACGCGTCTCCACGTGAGGCAGGAGACCCAGGGTCCCTTTCCACGTGCCACAGTGATCCTGGGACTCCTATCCATTTTCAAGAGGAGTCAGGTATCGTCTCCTATGGAAGCATTGATCTCCGCGGACCTCTCGAGTTTTCAAAGGATGTGAGGCCTCCGCTCGCGATGAGGCGGAGAATTAGGTTTTTCTCTGTGGTCTCCACAGGGGATTCAGACATCCCTTCGTCTTGGGAGATGCAAGACGAGCCTGCATTCAATTCACTGCAGGGATATCCGGCCTTACTTCGAGTCAGAGCATCACAGTGTCCATTCCACTTGAGGCCACAAACTCAGGGGCCCTCTCACATACCTGTAGCTGAGAGAAGCCTCCTCTTGAGGTGCTTGTGGAAAGTTGGTATTCCTCTTGAGTCGAAGCCAGGGACTAAGCTCTCATCTCGAGTTGATTTGGGGTCCATGGAGCCCTTTCGTGTTGCTACAGTGAGCTCAGGATCCCTCTAGACTAGGGACAGTGATCTTGGGTTTTCTCTGGAGTGCCATCAAGGAAATCAAGGCTCCTTTCACTTTTGATGTGGAATACGGAATTGCTCTGCATGCAGGGCAGGGGAATCGGGCCTCATCTCGCGGCGAGGTGGAAGTCTCATGGTTTTTCTCGAGTTGCGGCTGGAACCTGGGGTATATTCTCGAGTTACGACGGGGAGGGCCCTTCCAGACACGTGTTTGTTCAGCGACGTCAGGACTCCTGCCTAGGTGCGAGGGACACCTCGGGATTCTCCTCGAGTCTTGGCATGGCAATTGGGACGCGTCTCCACGTGAGGCGGGAGACCCAGGGTCCCTTTCCACGTGCCACAGGGATCCTGGGACTCCTATCCATTTTCAAGAGGAGTCAGTCATCGTCTCCTTTGGAAGCAATGATCTCCGCGGACCTCTCGAGTTTTCAAAGGATGTGAGGCCTCCGCTCGCGATGAGGCGGAGAATTAGTTTTTTCTCTGTGGTCTCCACAGGGGATTCAGACATCCCTTCGTTTTGGGAGATGCAAGACGAACCTGCATTCAATTCACTGCAGGGATATCCGGCCTTACTTCGAGTCAGAGCATCCCGGTGTCCATTCCACTTGAGGCCACAAACTCGGGGTCCCTCAAATATATATGTAGCTGAGAGAAGCCTCCTCTTGAGGTGCTTGTGGAAAGTTGGTATTCCTCTTGAGTCGAATCCAGGGACTAAGCTCTAATCCCGAGTTGATTTGTGGTCCACGGAGCCCTTTCGTGTTGCTCCAGTTACCTCAGGATCCCTCTAGACTTGAGACAGTGAACTTGTGTTTTCTCTGGAGTGTCATCAAGGAAATCAAGGCTCCTTTCACGTTTGATGTGGAAAACGGAATTGGTTTGCACGCAGGGCAAGGGAATCAGGCCTCATCTCGCGGCGAGGGGGAAGTCTCATGGTTTTTCTCGAGTTGCGGCCCGAACCTGGGGTATATTCTCGAGTTACGACGGGGAGGGCCCTTCCAGACACGTGTTTGTTCAGCGACGTCAGGACTCCTGCCTAGGTGCGAGGGACACCTCGGGATTCTCCTCGAGTCTTGGCATGGCAATTGGGACGCGTCTCCACGTGAGGCAGGAGACCCAGGGTCCCTTTCCACGTGCCACAGTGATCCTGGGACTCCTATCCATTTTCAAGAGGAGTCAGGTATCGTCTCCTATGGAAGCATTGATCTCCGCGGACCTCTCGAGTTTTCAAAGGATGTGAGGCCTCCGCTCGCGATGAGGCGGAGAATTAGGTTTTTCTCTGTGGTCTCCACAGGGGATTCAGACATCCCTTCGTCTTGGGAGATGCAAGACGAGCCTGCATTCAATTCACTGCAGGGATATCCGGCCTTACTTCGAGTCAGAGCATCACAGTGTCCATTCCACTTGAGGCCACAAACTCAGGGGCCCTCTCACATACCTGTAGCTGAGAGAAGCCTCCTCTTGAGGTGCTTGTGGAAAGTTGGTATTCCTCTTGAGTCGAAGCCAGGGACTAAGCTCTCATCTCGAGTTGATTTGGGGTCCATGGAGACCTTTCGTGTTGTTACACTGACCTCAGGATCCCTCTAGACTAGGGACAGTGATCTTGGGTTTTCTCTGGAGTGCCATCAAGGAAATCAAGGCTCCTTTCACTTTTGATGTGGAATACGGAATTGCTCTGCATGCAGGGCAGGGGAATCGGGCCTCATCTCGTGGCGAGGGGGAAGTCTCATGGTTTTTCTCGAGTTGCGGCCGGAACCTGGGGTATATTCTCGAGTTACGACGGGGAGGGCCCTTCCAGACACGTGTTTGTTCAGCGACGTCAGGACTCCTGCCTAGGTGCAAGGGACCCCTCGGGATTCTCCTCGAGTCTTGGCATGGCAATTGGGACGCTTCTCCACGTGAGGAGGGAGACCCAGGGTCCCTTTCCACGTGCCACAGGGATCCTGGGACTCCTATCCATTTTCAAGAGGAGTCAGGCATCGTCTCCTTTGGAAGCATTGATCTCCGCGGACCTCTCGGATTTTCAAAGGATGTGAGGTCTCTGGTCGCGATGAGGCAGAAAGTTAGGTCTTTCTCTGTGGTCTCCACAGGGGATTCAGACATCCCTTCGTCTTGGGAGATGCAAGACGAGCCTGCATTCAATTCACTGCAGGGATATCCGGCCTTACTTCGAGTCAGAGCATCTCGGTGTCCATTCCATTTGAGGCCACAAACTCAGGGTCCCTCTCACATACCTGTAGCTCAGAGAAGCCTCCTCTTGAGGTGCTTGTGGAAAGTTGATATTCCTCTTGAGTTGACGCCAGGGACTAAGCTCTCATCTCGAGTTGATTTGGGGTCCACGGAGCCCTTTCGTGTTGCTCCAGTGACCTCAGGATCCCTCTAGACATGAGACAGTGATCTTGGGTTTTCTCTGGAGTGCCATCAAGGAAATCAAGGCTCCTTTCAAATTTGATGTGGAAAACGGAATTGCTCTGCACGCAGTGCAGGGGAATCGGGCCTCATCTCGTGGCAAGGGGGAAGTCTCATGGTTTTTCTCGAGTTGCGGCCGGAACTGGGGTATATTCTCGAGTTACGACGGGGAGGGCCCTTCCAGACACGTGTTTGTTCAGCGACGTCAGGACTCCTGCCTAGTTGCGAGGGACACCTCGGGATTCGCCTGGAGTCTTGGCATGGCAATTGGGACGCGTCTCCACGTGAGGCGGGAGACCCACGGTCCCTTTCCACGTGCCACAGGACTGCTGGGACTCCTATCCATTTTCCAGAGGAGTCAGGCATCGTCTCCTTTGGAAGCATTGATCTCCGCGGACCTCTCGAGTTTTCAAAGGATGTGAGGCCTCCGCTCGCGATGAGACTTAGGACTAGCTCTTTCTCTGTCATCTCCACAGGGGATTCAGACATCCCTTCGTCTTGGGAGATGCAAGACGAGCCTGCATTCAATTCACTGCAGGGATATCCGGCCTTAATTCGAGTCAGAGCATCCCGATGTCCATTCCACTTGAGGCCACAAACTCAGGGTCCCTCTCACATACCTGTAGCTGAGAGAAGCCTCCTCTTGAGGTGCTTGTGGAAAGTTGGTATTCCTCTTGAGTCGAAACCAGGGACTAAGCTCTCATCTTGAGTTGATTTCGGTCCACGGAGCCCTTTCCTGTTGGTCCAGTGACCTCAGGATCCCTCTAGACTTGAGACAGTGATCTTGGGTTTTCTCTGGAGTGCCATCAAGGAAATCAAGGCTCCTTTCACTTTTGATGTGGAAAACGGAATTGCTTTGCACGCAGGGCAGGGGAATCAGACCTCATCTCGCGGCGAGGGGGAAGTCTCATGGTTTTTCTCGAGTTGCGGCCGAAACCTGGGGTATATTCTCGAATTACGACGGATAGGGCCCTTCCAGACACGTGTTTGTTCAGTGACGTAAGGACTCCTGCCTAGGTGCGAGGGACACCTCGGGATTCTCCTCGAGTCTTGGCATGGCAATTGGGACGCGTCTCCACGTGAGGCGGGAGACCCAGGGTCCCTTTTCACGTGCCACAGGGATCCTGGGACTCCTACCCATTTTCAAGAGGAGTCAGGCATCGTCTCCTTTGGAAGCAATGATCTCCGCGTAACTCTCGAGTTTTCAAAGGATGTGAGGCCTCCGGTCGCGATGAGGCGGAGAATTAGGTTTTTCTCTGTGGTCTCCACAGGAGATTCAGACATCCCTTCATCTTGGGAGATGCAAGACGAGCCTGCATTCAATTCACTGCAGGGATATCCGGCCTTACTTCGAGTCAGAGCATCCCGGTGTCCATTCCACTTGAGGCCACAAAGTAAGGGGCCCTCTCACATACCTGTAGCTGAGAGAAGCCTCCTCTTGAGGTGCTTGTGGAAAGTTGGTATCCCTCTTGAGTCTAAGCCAGGGACTAAGCTCTCATTTCGAGTTCATTTGGGGTCCATGGAGCCCTTTCGTGTTGCTACAGTGAGCTCAGGATCCCTCTAGACTAGGGACAGTGATTTTGGGTTTTCTCTGGAGTGCCATCAAGGAAATCAAGGCTCCTTTCACGTTTGATGTGGAATACGGAATTGCTCTGCATGCAGGACAGGGGAATCGGACCTCAACTCGCGGCGAGGGGGAAGTCTCATGGTTTTTCTCGAGTTGCGGCCGGAACCTGGGGTATATTCTCGAGTTACGACAGGGAGGGCCCTTCCAGACACGTGTTTGTTCAGCGACGTCAGGACTCCTGCCTAGGTGCGAGGGACACCTCGGGATTCTCCTCGAGTCTTGGCATGGCAATTTGGACAAGTCTCCACGTGAGGCGGGAGACCCAGGGTCCCTTTCCACGTGCCACAGGGATCCTGGGACTCCTATCCATTTTCAAGAGGAGTCAGGCATCGTCGCCTTTGGAAGCATTGATCTCCGCGGACCTCTCGAGTTTTCAAAGGATGTGAGGCCTCCGGTCGCGATGAGGCGGAGAACTCGGTCTTTCTCTGTGGTCTCCACAGGGGATTCAGACATCCCTTCGTCTTGGGAGATGCAAGACGAGCCTGCATTCAATTCACTGCAGGGATATCCGGCCTTACTTCGAGTCAGAGCATCTCGGTGTCCATTCCACTTGAGGCCACAAACTCAGGGTCCCTCTCACATACCTGTAGCTGAGAGAAGCCTCCCCTTGAGGTGCTTGTGGAAAGTTGGTATTCCTCTTGAGTCAAAGCCAGGGACTAAGCTCTCACCTCGAGTTGATTTGGGGTCCAAAGAGCCCTTTCGTGTTGCTCCAGTGACCTCAGGATCCCTCTAGACTTGAGACAGTGATCTTGCGTTTTCTCTGCAGTGCCATCAAGGAAATCAAGGCTCCTTTCACGTTTGATGTGGAACACGGAATTGCTCTGCACGCAGTGCAGGGGAATCGGGCCTCATGTCGTGGCAAGGGGGATGTCTCATGGTTTTTCTCAAGTTGCGGCCGGAACACGGGGTATATTCTCGAGTTACGACGGGGAGGGCCCTTCCAGACACGTGTTTGTTCAGTGACGTCAGGACTCCTACCTAGGTGTGAGGGACAACTCAGGATTCTCCTCGAGTCTCGGCATGGCAATTGGGACGCGTCTCCACGTGAGGCGGGAGACCCAGGGTCCCTTTCCACGTGCCACAGGGATCCTGGGACTCCTATCCATTTTCAAGTCATCGTCTCCTTTGGAAGCATTGATCTCCGCGGACCTCTCTAATTTTCAAAGGACGTGAGGCCTCCGTTCGCGTTGAGGCTGAGAACTATGTCTTTCTCTGTGGACTCCACAGGGGATTCAGACAAACCTTCGTCTTGGAAGATGCAAGACGATCCTGCATTCAATTCACTGCAGGGATATCCGGCTTTACTTCGAGTCAGATCATCTCGGTGTCCATTCCACTTGAGGCCACAAACTCAGGGGCCCTCTCACATACCTGTAGCTGAGAGAAGCCTCCTCTTGAGGTGCTTGTGGAAAGTTGGTATTCCTCTTGAGTCGAAGCCAGGGACTAAGCTCTCATCTCGAGTTGATTTGGGGTCCACTGAGCCCTTTGGTGTTGCTCCAGTGACCTCAGGATCCCTCTAGAATTGAGACAGTGATCTTGGGTTTTCTCTGGAGTGCCATCAAGGAAATCAAGGCTCCTTTCACGTTTGATGTGAAACACGGAATTGCTCTGCATGCAGTGCTGGTGAATCGGGCCTCATCTCGCGGCCAGGGGGAAGTCTCATGGTTTTTCTCGAGTTGCGGCCGGAACCTGGGATATATTCTCGAGTTACGACGGGGAGGGCCCTTCCAGACACGTGTTTGTTCAGCGACGTAAGGAATCCTGCCTAGGTGCGAGGGACACCTCGGGATTCTCCTCGAGTCTTGGCATGGCAATTGGGACGCGTCTCCACGTGAGGCGGGAGACCCAGTGTCCCTTTCCACGTGCCACAGGGATCCTGGGACTCCTATCCATTTTCAAGAGGAGTCAGGCATCGTCTCCTTTGGAAGCATTGATTTCCGCAGACCTCTCGAGTTTTCAAAGGATGTGAGGCCTCTGGTCGCGTTGAGGCGGAGGACTAGGTATTTCTCTGTGGTCTCCACAGGGGATTCAGACACCCCTTCGTCTTGGGAGATGCAAGACGAGCCTGCATTCAATTCACTGCAGGGATATCCGGCCTTACTTCGAGTCATAGCATCTTGGTGTCCATTCCACTTGTGGCCACAAACTCAGGGTCCCTCTCACATACCTGTAGCTGAGAGAAGCCTCCTCTTGAGGTGCTTGTGGAAAGTTGGTATTCCTCTTGAGTTGAAGCCAGACACTAAGCACTCATCTCCAGTTGATTTGGGGTCCACGGAGCCCTTTCGTGTTGCTCCAGTGACCTCAGGATCCCTCTAGACTTGAGACAGTGATCTTGGGTTTTCTCTGGAGTGCCATCAAGGAAATCAAGGCTCCTTTCACGTTTGATGTGGAACACGGCATTGCTCTGCACACAGTGCAGGGGAATCGGGCCTCATCTCGCGGCGAGGGGGAAGTCTCATGGTTTTTCTCGAGTTGCGGCCGGAACCTGGGGTATATTCTCGAGTTACGACTGGGAGGGCCCTTCCAGACATGTGTTTGTTCAGCGACGTCAGGACTCCTGCCTAGGTGCGAGGGACACCTCGGGATTCTCCTCGAGTCTTGGCATGGCAATTGGGACGCGTCCCCACATGAGGCGGGAGACCCAGTGTCCCTTTCGACGTGCCACAGGGATCCTGGGACTCCTATCCATTTTCAAGAGGAGTCATTCATAGTCTCCTTTGGAAGCATTGATCTCCGCTGACCTCTCAAGTTTTCAAAGGATGTGAGGACTCCGGTCGCGATGAGGCGGAGGACTAGGTCTTTCTCTGTGGTCTCCACAGGCAATTCAGACATCCCTTCGTCTTGGGAGATGCAAGACGAGCCTGCATTCAATTCACTGCAGGGATATCCGGCCTTACTTCGAGTCAGAGCATCTCGGTGTCCATTCCACTTGAGGCCACAAACTCAGGGTCCCTCTCACATACCTGTAGCTGAGAGAAGCCTCCTCTTGAGGTGCTTGTGGAAAGTTGGTATTCCTCTTGAGTCGAAGCCAGGGACTAAGCTCTCATCTCGAGTTGATTTGGGGTCCACGGAGCCCTTTCCTGTTGCTCCAGTGACCTCAGGATCCCTCTAGACTTGAGACAGTGATCTTGGGTTTTCTCTGGAGTGCCATCAAGGAAATCAAGGCTCCTTTCACGTTTGATGTGGAACACGGAATTGCTCTGCACGCAGTGCAGGGGAATCGGGCCTCATCTCTCGGCGAGGGGGAAGTCTCATGGTTTTTCTCGAGTTGCGGCCAGAACCTGGGGTATATTCTCGAGTTACGACAGGGAGGGCCCTTCGAGACACGTGTTTGTTCAGCGACATCAGGACTCCTGCCTAGGTGCGAGGGACTCCTCGGGATTCTCCTCGAGTCTTGGCATGGAAATTGGGACGCGTCTCCACGTCAGGCGCGAGACCCAGGGTCCCTTTCCACGTGCCACACGGATCCTGGGACTCCTATCCATTTTCAAGAGGAGTCAGGCATCGTCGCCTTTGGAAGCATTGATCTCCGCGGACCTCTCGAGTTTTCAAAGGACGTGAGGCTTCCGGTCGCGATGAGGCGGAGAACTAGGTCTTTCTCTGTGGTCTCCACAGTGGATTCAGACATCCCTTCATCTTGGGAGATGCAAGACGAGCCTGCATTCAATTCACTGCAAGGATATCCCGCCTTACTTCGAGTCAGAGCATCTCGGTGTCCATTCCACTTGAGGCCACAAACTCAGGGTCCCTCTCACATACCTGTAGCTGAGAGAAGCCTCCTCTTGAGGTGCTTGTGGAAAGGTGGTATTCCTCTTGAGTCGAAGCCAGGGACTAAGCTCTCATCTCGAGTTGATTTGGGGTCCACGGAGCCCTTTCATGTTGCTAAAGTGACCTCAGGATCCCTCTAGACTTGAGACAGTGATCTTGGGTTTTCTCTGGAGTGCCATCAAGAAAATCAAGGCTCCTTTCACGTTTGATGTGAAACACGGAATTGCTCTGCACGCAGTGCAGGGTAATCGGGCCTCATCTCGCGGCGAGGGGGAAGTCTCATGGTTTTTCTCGAGTTGCAGCCGGAACCTGGGGTATATTCTCGAGTTACGACGGGGAGGGCCCTTCCAGACACGTGTTTGTTCAGCAACGTCTGGACTCCTGCCTAGGTGCGAGGGACACCTCGGGATTCTCCGCGAATCTTGGCATTGCAATTGAGACGCGTCTCCACGTGAGGCTGGAGACCCAGGGTCCCTTTCCACGTGAAACAGGGATCCTGGGACTCCTATCCATTTTCAAGAGGAGTCAGGCATCGTCTCCTTTGGAAGCATTGATCTCCGCGGACCTCTCGAGTTTTCAAAGGATGTGAGGCCTCCGGTCGCGATGAGGCGGAGAACTAGGTCTTTCTCTGTGGTCTCCACAGGGGATTCAGACATCCCTTCATCTTGGGAGATGCAATACGAGCCTGCATTCAATTCACTGCAGGGTTATCCCGCCTTACTTGGAGTCAGAGCATCTCGGTGTCCATTCCACTTGAGGCCACAAACTCAGGGTCCCTCTCACATACCTGTAGCTGAGAGAAGCCTCCTCTTGAGGTGCTTGTGGAAATTTGGAATGCCTCTTGAGTCGAAGCCAGGGACTAAGCTCTCATCTCGAGTTGATTTGGGGTCCACGGAGCCCTTTCGTGTTGCTCCAGTGACCTCAGCATCCCTCTAGACTTGAGACAGTGATCTTGGGTTTTCTCTGGATTGCCATCAAGGAAATCAAGGCTCCTTTCACGTTTGATGTGGAACACGGAATTGCTCTGCACGCAGTGCAGGGGAATCGGGCCTCATCTCCCAGCAAGAGGGATGTCTCATCGTTTTTCTCAAGTTGCGGCTGAAACCTGGGGTATATTCTCGAGTTACGACGGGGAGGGCCTTTCCAAACACGTGTTTGTTCAGCGACGTCAGGACTCCTGCCTAGGTGCGAGGGACACCTTGGGATTCTCCTCGAGTCTTGGCATGGCAATTGGGACGCGTCTCCACGTGAGGCGGGAGACCCAGGGTCCCTTTCCACGTGCCACAGGGATCCTGGGACTCCTATCCATTTTCAAGAAGAGTCAGGCATCTTCTCCTTTGGAAGCATTGATCTCCGCGGACCTCTCGAGTTTTCAAAGGATGTGAGGCCTTCGGTCTCGATGAGGCGGAGAAGGAGGTCTTTCTCTGTGGTCTCCACAGGGGATTCAGACAACCCTTCGTCTTGGGAGATGCAAGACGATCCTGCATTCAATTCACTGCAGGGATATCCGTCCTTACTTCGAGTCAGAGCATCTCGGTGTCCATTCCACTTGAGGCCACAAACTCAGGGTCCCTCTCACATACCTGTAGCTGAGAGAAGCCTCCTCTTGAGGTGCTTGTGGAAAGTTGGTTTTCCTCTTGAGTCGAAGCCAGGGACTAAGCTCTCATCTCGAGTTGATTTGGGGTCCACGGAGGCCTTTCTTGGTGCTCCAGTGACCTCAGGATCCCTCTAGACTTGAGACAGTGAACTTGGGTTTTCTCTGGAGTACCATCAAGGAAATCAAGGCTCCTTTCACGTTTGATGTGGAACACGGAATTGCTCTGCACGCAGTCCAGGGGAATCGGGCCTCATCTCGCGGCGAGGGGGAAGTCTCATGGTTTTTCTCGAGTTGCGGCCGGAACCTTTGGTATATTCTCGAGTTACGACGGGGAGGGCCCTTCCAGACACGTGTTTGTTCAGCGACGTCAGGACTCCTGCCTAGGTGCGAGGGACACCTCGGGATTCTCTTTGAGTCTTGGCATGGCAATTGGGACGCGTCTCCACGTGAGGCGGGAGACCCAGGATCCCTTTCCACGTGTCACAGGGATCCTGGGACTCCTATCCATTTTCAAGAGGAGTCAGGCATCGTCTCCTTTGGAAGCATTGATCTGCGCGGACCTCTCGAGTTTTCAAAGGATGTGAGGCCTCCGGTCGCGTTGAGGCGGAGAACTAGGTCTTTCTCTGTGTTCTGCACAGGGGATTCAGACATCCCTTCGTCTTGGGAGATGCAAGATGAGTCTGCATTCAATTCACTGCAGGGATATCCGGCCGTACTTCGAGTCAGAGCATCTCGGTGTCCATTCCACTTGATGCCACAAACTGAGGGTCCTTCTCACTTACCTGTAGCTGAGAGAAGCCTCGTCTTGAGGGGCTTGTGGAAAGTTCGTATTCCTCTTGAGTTGAAGCCGATGACTAATCTCTCAACTCGAGTTGATTTGGGGTCCACGGAGCCCTTTCTTGTTGCTCCAGTGACCTCAGGATCCCTCTAGACTTGAGACAGTGGTCTTGGGATTTCTCTGGAGTGCCATCAAGGAAATCAAGGCTCCTTTCATTTTTGATGTGGAATACGGAATTGCTCTGCACGCAGGGCAGGGGAATTGGACCTCATCTCGCGGCGAGGGGGAAGTCTCATGGTTTTTCTCGAATTGCGGCCGGAACCTGGGGTATATTCTCGAGTTACGACGGGGAGGGCCCTTCCAGACACGTGTTTGTTCAGCGACGTCAGGACTCCTGACTAGGTGCGAGGGACACCTCGGGATTCTCCTCGAGTCTTGGCATGGCAATTGGGACGCGTCTCCACGTGAGGCGGGAGACCCAGGGTCCCTTTCCACGTGCCACAGGGATCCTGGGACTCCTATCCATTTTCAAGAGGAGTCAGGCATCGTCTCCTTTGGAAGCATTGATCTCTGCAGACCTCTCGAGTTTTCAAAGGATGTGAGGCCTCCGGTCGCGATGAGGCGGAGGACTAGGTCTTTCTCTGTGGTCTCCACAGGGGATTCAGACATCCCTTCGTCTTGGGAGATGCAAGACGAGCCTGCATTCAATTCACTGCAGGGATATCCGGCCTTACTTCGAGTCAGAGCATCTCGGTGTCCATTGCACTTGAGGCCACAAACTCAGCGTCCCTCTCACATACCTGTAGCTGAGAGAAGCCTCCTCTTGAAGTGCTTGTGGAAAGTTGGTATTCCTCTTGAGTCTAAGCCAGGGACTAAGCTCTCATCTCGAGTTGATTTGGGGTCCACGGAGCCCTTTCTTGTTGCTCCAGTGACCTCAGGATCCCTCTATACTTGAGACAGTGATCTTGGTTTTTCTCTGGAGTGCCGTCAAGGAAATCAAGGCTCCTTTCACGTTTGACGTGGAACACGGAATTGCTCTGCACGCATTACAGGGGAATCGGGCCTCATCTCACGGCGAGGGGGAAGTCTCATGGTTTTCCTCGAGTTGCGGCAGGAACCTGGGGTATATTCTCGAGTTACGATGGGGAGGGCCCTTCCAGTCACGTGTTTGTTCAGCGACGTCAGGACTCCTGACTAGGTGCGAGGGACACCTCGGGATTCTCCTCGAGTCTTGGCATGGCAATTGGGACGCGTTTCCACATGAGGCGGGAGACCCAGGGTCCCTTTCCACGTGCCACAGTGATCCTGGGACTCCTATCCATTTTCAAGAGGAGTCAGGCATCGTCTCCTTTGGAAGCATTGATCTCTGCAGACCTCTCGAGTTTTCAAAGGATGTGAGGCCTCCGGTCGCGATGAGGCGGAGGACTAGGTCTTTCTCTGTGCTCTCCACAAGGGATTCAGACATCCCTTCATCTTGGGAGATGCAAGACGAGCCTGCATTCAATTCACTGCAGGGATATCCGGCCTTACTTCGAGTCAGAGCATCTCGGTGTCCATTGCACTTGAGGCCAAAAACTCAGGGTCCCTCTCACATACCTGTAGCTGAGAGAAGCCTCCTCTTGAGGTGCTTGTGGAAAGTTGGTATTCCTCTTGAGTCTAAGCCAAGGACTAAGCTCTCATCTCGAGTTGATTTGGGGTCCACGGAGCCCTTTCGTGTTGCTCCAGTGACCTCAGGATCCCTCGAGACTTGAGAAAGTGATCTTGGGTTTTCTCTGGAGTGCCATCAAGGAAATCAAGGCTCCTTTCACGTTTGATGTGGAACACGGAATTGCTCTGCATGCAGTGCAGGGAAATCGGGCCTAAGCTCGCGGCAAGGGGGAAATCTCATGGTTTTTCTCGAGTTGCGGCCGGAACCTTGGGTATATTCTCGAGTTACGACGAGGAGGGCCCTTCCAGACACGAGTTTGTTCAGCGACGTCAGGACTCCTGCCTAGGTGCGAGGGACACCTCGGGATTCTCCTCGATTCTTGGCATGGCAATTGGGACGCGTCTCCACGGGAGGCGGGAGACCCAGGGTCCCTTTAAACGTGCCACAGGGATCCTGGGACTCCTATCCATTTTCAAGAGGAGTCAGGCATCGTCTCCTTTGGAAGCATTGATCTCCGCGGACCTCTCGAGTTTTCAAAGGATGTGAGGTCTCCGGTCGCGTAGAGGCGGAGGACTAGGTCTTTCTCTGTGGTCTCCACAGGGGATTCAGACATCCCTTCGTCTTGGGAAATGCAAGACGAGCCTGCATTCAATTCACTGCAGGGATATCCGGCCTTACTTCGAGTCAGAGCATCTCGGTGTCCATTCCACTTGAGGCCACAAACTCAGGGGCCCGCTCACATACCTGTAGCTGAGAGAAGGCTCCTCTTGACGTGCTTGTGGAAACTTGGTATTCCTCTTGAGTTGAAGCCAGGGACTAAGCTCTCATCTCGAGTTGATTTGGGGTCCACGGAGCCCTTTCGTGTTGCTCCAGTGACCTCAGGATGACTCGAGACTTGAGAAAGTGATCTTGGGTTTTCTATGGAGTGCCATCAAGGAAATCAAGGCTCCTTTTTCGTTTGATGTGGAACACGGAATTGCTCTGCACGCAGTGCAGGGGAATCGGGCCTCATCTCCCAGCAAGGGGGATGTCTCATGGTTTTTCTCAAGTTGCGGCTGAAACCTGGGGTATATTCTCGAGTTACGACGGGGAGGGCCCTTCCAGACACGTGTTTGTTCAGCGACGTCAGGACTCCTGCCTAGGTGCGAGGGACACCTCGGGATTCTCCTCGAGTCTTGGCATGGCAATTGGGACGCGTCTCCACGTGAGGCGGGAGACCCAGGGTCCCTTTCCACGTGCCACAGGGATCCTGGGACTCCTATCCATTTTCAAGAAGAGTCAGGCATCTTCTCCTTTGGAAGCATTGATCTCCGCGGACCTCTCGAGTTTTCAAAGGATGTGAGGCCTTCGGTCTCGATGAGGCGGAGAAGGAGGTCTTTCTCTGTGGTCTCCACAGGGGATTCAGACAACACTTCGTCTTGGGAGATGCAAGACGATCCTGCATTCAATTCACTGCAGGGATATCCGTCCTTACTTCGAGTCAGAGCATCTCTGTGTCCATTCCACTTGAGACCACAAACACAGGGGCCCTCTCACATACCTGTAGCTGAGAGAAGCCTCCTCTTGAGGTGCTTGTGGAAAGTTGGTATTCCTCTTGAGTCGAAGCCAGGGACTAAGCTCTCATCTCGAGTTGATTTGGGGTCCACGGAGGCCTTTCGTGTTGCTCCAGTGACCTCAGGATCCCTCTAGACTTGAGACAGTGAACTTGGGTTTTCTCTGGAGTGCCATCAAGGAAATCAAGGCTCCTTTCACGTTTGATGTGGAACACGGAATTGCTCTGCACGCAGTGCAGGGGAATCGGGCCTCATCTCGCGGCGAGGGGGAAGTCTCATGGTTTTTCTCGAGTTGCGGCCGGAACCTGGGGTATATTCTCGAGTTACGACGGGGAGGGCCATTCCAGACACGTGTTTGTTCAGCGACGTCAGGACTCCTGCCTAGGTGCGAGGGACACCTCGGGATACTCCTCGAGTCTTGGCATGGCAATTGGGACGCGTCTCCACGTGAGGCGGGAGACCCAGGGTCCCTTTCCACGTGCCACAGGGATCCTGGGACTCCTATCCATTTTCAAGAGGAGTCAGGCATCGTCTCCTGTGGAAGCATTGATCTCCGCAGACCTCTCGAGTTTTCAAAGGATATAAGGCCTCCGGTTGCGTTGAGGTGGAGGACTAGGTCTTTCTCTGTGGTCTCCACAGGGGATTCAGACATCCCTTCGTCTTGGGAGACGCAAGACGAGCCTGCATTCAATTCACTGCAGGGATATCCGGCCTTACTTCGAGTCAGAGCATCTCGGTGTCCATTCCACTTGAGGCCACAAACTCAGGGTCCCTCAAATATACCTGTAGCTGAGAGAAGCCTCCTCTTGAGGTGCTCGTGGAAAGTTGGTATTCCTCTTGAGTTGAAGCCAGGGACTAAGCTCTCATCTCGAGTTGATTTGGGGTCCACGGAGCCGTTTCGTGTTGCTCCAGTGACCTCAGGATCCCTCTAGACATGAGACAGTGATGTTGGGTTTTCTCTGGACTGCCATCAAGAAAATCAAGGCTCCTGTCACGTTTGATGTGGAACACGGAATTGCTCTGCACGCAGTCCAGGGGAATCGGGCCTCATCTCGCGGCGAGGGGGAAGTCTCATGGTTCTTCTCGAGTTGCGGCCGGAACCTTTGGTATATTCTCGAGTTACGACGGGGAGGGCCCTTCCAGACACGTGTTTGTTCAGCGACGTCAGGACTCCTGCCTAGGTGCGAGGGACACCTCGGGATTCTCTTTGAGTCTTGGCATGGCAATTGGGACGCGTCTCAACGTGAGGCGGGAGACCCAGGATCCCTTTCCACGTGCCAAAGGAATCCTGGGACTCCTATCCATTTTCAAGAGGAGTCAGGCATCGTCTCCTTTGGAAGCATTGATCTGCGCGGACCTCTCGAGTTTTCAAAGGATGTGAGGCCTCCGGTCGCGTTGAAGCGGAGAACTAGGTCTTTCTCTGTGTTCTGCACAGGGGATTCAGACATCCCTTCGTCTTGGGAGATGCAAGATGAGTCTGCATTCAATTCACTGCAGGGATATCCGGCCGTACTTCGAGTCAGAGCATCTCGGTGTCCATTCCACTTGATGCCACAAACTGAGGGTCCTTCTCACTTACCTGTAGCTGAGAGAAGCCTCGTCTTGAGGGGCTTGCGGAAAGTTCGTATTCCTCTTGAGTTGAAGCCGATGACTAATCTCTCAACTCGAGTTGATTTGGGGTCCACTGAGCCCTTTCTTGTTGCTCCAGTGACCTCAGGATCCCTCTAGACTTGAGACAGTGGTCTTGGGATTTCTCTGGAGTGCCATCAAGGAAATCAAGGCTCCTTTCATTTTTGATGTGGAATACGGAATTGCTCTGCACGCAGGGCAGGGGAATTGGACCTCATCTCGCGGCGAGGGGGAAGTCTCATGGTTTTTCTCGAATTGCGGCCGGAACCTAGGGTATATTCTCGAGTTACGACAGGGAGGGCCCTTCCAGTCACGTGTTTGTTCAGCGACGTCAGGTCTCCTGACTAGGTGCGAGGGACACCTCGGGATTCTCCTCGAGTCTTGGCATGGCAATTGGGACGCGTCTCCACGTGAGGCGGGAGACCCAGGGTCCCTTTCCACGTGCCACAGTGATCCTGGGACTCCTATCCATTTTCAAGAGGAGTCAGGCATCGTCTCCTTTGGAAGCATTGATCTCTGCAGACCTCTCGAGTTTTCAAAGGATGTGAGGCCTCCGGTCGCGATGAGGCGGAGGACTAGGTCTTTCTCTGTGGTCTCCACAGGGTATTCAGACATCCCTTCGTCTTGGGAGATGCAAGACGAGCCTGCATTCAATTCACTGCAGGGATATCCGGCCTTACTTCGAGTCAGAGCATCTCGGTGTCCATTGCACTTGAGGCCACAAACTCAGGGTCCCTCTCACATACCTGTAGCTGAGAGAAGCCTCCTCTTGAGGTGCTTGTGGAAAGTTGGCATTCCTCTTGAGTCTAAGGCAGGGACTAAGCTCTCATCTCGAGTTGATTTGGGGTCCACGGAGCCCTTTCTTGTTGCTCCAGTGACCTCAGGATCCCTCTACACTTGAGACAGTGATCTTGGGTTTTCTCTGGAGTGCCATCAAGGAAATCAAGGCTCCTTTCACGTTTGATGTGGAACACCGAATTGCTCTGCACGCATTACAGGGGAATTGGGCCTCATCTCACGGCGAGGGGGAAGTCTCATGGTTTTCCTCGAGTTGCGGCACGAGCCTGGGGTATATTCTCGAGTTACGATGGGGAGGGCCCTTCCAGTCACGTGTTTGTTCAGCGACGTCAGGACTCCTGACTAGGTGCGAGGGACACCTCGGGATTCTCCTCGATTCTTGGCATGGCAATTGGGACGCGTCTCCACGGGAGGCGGGAGACCCAGGGTCCCTTTAAACGTGCCAGAGGGCTCCTGGGACTCCTATCCATTTTCAAGAGGAGTCAGGCATCGTCTCCTTTGGAAGCATTGATCTCCGCGGACCTCTCGAGTTTTCAAAGGATGTGAGGTCTCCGGTCGCGTAGAGGCGGAGGACTAGGTCTTTCTCTGTGGTCTCCACAGGGGATTCAGACATCCCTTCGTCTTGGGAAATGCAAGACGAGCCTGCATTCAATTCACTGCAGGGATATCCGGCCTTACTTCGAGTCAGAGCATCTCGGTGTCCATTCCACTTGAGGCCACAAACTCAGGGGCCCGCTCACATACCTGTAGCTGAGAGAAGGCTCCTCTTGACGTGCTTGTGGAAACTTGGTATTCCTCTTGAGTTGAAGCCAGGGACTAAGCTCTCATCTCGAGTTGATTTGCGTTCCACGGAGCACTTTCGTGTTGCTACAGTGACCTCAGGATCCCTCTAGACTTGAGACAGTGATCTTGGGTTTTCTCTGGAGTGCCATTAAGGAAATCAAGGCCCCTATAACGTTTGATGTGGAACACGGAATTGCTCTGCATGCAGTGCAGGGGAATCGGGCCTCATCTCGCGGCGAGGGGGAAGTCTCATGGTTTTTCTCGAGTTGCAGCCGGAACCTGGGGTATATTCTCGAGTTACGACGGGGAGGGCCCTTCCAGACACGTGTTTGTTCAGCGACGTCAGGACTCCTGCCTAGGTGCGAGGGACTCCTCAGGATTCTCCTCGAGTCTTGGCATGGCAATTGGGACGCGTCTCCACGTGAGGCGGGAGACCCAGGGTCCCTTTCCACGTGCCACAGGGATCCTGGGACTCCTATCCATTTTCAAGAGGAGTCAGGCATCGTCTCCTTTGGAAGCATTGATCTCCGCGGACCTCTCGAGTTTTCAAAGGATGTGAGTCCTCCGGTCGCGATGAGGCGGAGAATTAGGTCTTTCTCTGTGTTCTGCACAGGGGATTCAGACATCCCTTCGTCTTGGGAGATGCAAGACGAGCCTGCATTCAATTCACTGCAGGGACATCTGGCCTTACTTCGAGTCAGAGCATCTCGGTGTCCATTCCACTTGAGGCCACAAACTCAGGGTCCTTCTCACATACATGTGGCTGAGAGAACCCTCCTCTTGAGGTGCTTGTGGAAAGTTGGTATTCCTCTTGAGCCGAAGCCAGGGACTAAGCTCTCATCTCGAGTTGATTTGGGGTCGACGGAGCCCTTTCGTGTTGCTCCAGTGACCTCAGGATCCCTCTAGACTTGAGACAGTGATGTTGGGTTTTCTCTGGACTGCCATCAAGAAAATCAAGGCTCCTGTCACGTTCGATGTGGAACACGGAATTGCTCTGCACGCAGTCCAGGGGAATCGGACCTCATCTCACGGCGAGGGGGAAGTCTCATGGTTTTTCTCGAGTTGCGGCCGGAACCTTTGGTATATTCTCGAGTTACGACGGGGAGGGCCCTTCCAGACACGTGTTTGTTCAGCGACGTCAGGACTCCTGCCTAGGTGCGAAGGACACCTCGGGATTCTCCTTGAGTCTTGGCATGGCAATTGGGACGCGTCTCCATGTGAGGCGGGAGACCCAGGATCCCTTTCCACGTGCCACAGGGATCCTGGGACACCTATCCATTTTCAGGAGGAGTCAGGCATCGTCTCCTTTGGAAGCATTGATCTGCGCGGACCTCTCGAGTTTTCAAAGGATGTGAGGCCTCCGGTCGCGTTGAGGCGGAGAACTAGGTCTTTCTCTGTGTTCTGCACAGGGGATTCAGACATCCCTTCGTCTTGGGAGATGCAAGATGAGTCTGCATTCAATTCACTGCAGGGATATCCGGCCGTACTTCGAGTCAGAGCATCTCGGTGTCCATTCCACTTGATGCCACAAACGCAGGGTCCCTCTCACATACCTGTAGCTGAGAGAAGCCTCGTCTTGAGGGGCTTGTGGAAAGTTCGTATTCCTCTTCAGTTGAAGCCGATGACTAATCTCTCAATTCGAGTTGATTTGGGGTCCAAGGAGCCCTTTCGTGTTGCTCCAGTGACCTCAGGATCCCTCTAGACTTGAGACAGTGGTCTTGGGATTTCTCTGGAGTGCCATCAAGGAAATCAAGGCTCCTTTCACGTTTGATGTGGAAAACGGAATTGCTCTGCACGCATTACAGGGGAATCGGGCCTCATCTCGCGGCGAGGGGGAAGTGTCATGGTTTTTCTCGAGTTGCGGCAGGAACCTGGGGTATATTCTCGAGTTACGATGGGGGGGGCCCTTCCAAACACGTGTTTGTTAAGCGACGTCAGGAATCCTGCCTAGGTGCGAGGGACACCTCGGGATTTTCCTCAAGTCTTGGCATGGCAATTGGGACGCGTCTCCAAGTGAGCCGGGAGACCCAGGGTCCCTTTCCACGTGCCACAGGGATCCTGGGACTCCTATCTATTTTCAAGAGGAGTCAGGCATCGTCTCCTTTGGAAGCATTGATCTCCGCGGACCTCTCGAGTTTTCAAAGAATGTGAGGCGTCCGGTCGCGTTGAGCCGGAGGACTAGGTGTTTCTCTGTGGTCTCCACAGGGGATTCAGACATCCCTTCGTCTTGAGAGGTGCAAGACGAGCCTGCATTCAATTCACTGCAGGGATATCCGGCCTTACTTCGAGTCAGAGCATCTCGGTGTCCATTCCACTTGAGGCCACAAACTCAGGGTCCCTCTCACATACCTGTAGCTGAGAGAAGCCTCCTCTTGAGGTGCTTGGGGCAAGTTGGTATTCCTCTTGAGTCGAAGCCAAGGACTAAGCTCTCATCTCGAGTTGATTTGGGGTCCACGGAGCCCTTTCGTGTTGCTACAGTGACCTCAGGATCCCTCTAGACTTGAAACAGTGATCTTGGGTATTCTCTGGAGTGCCATCAAGGAAATCAATGCTCCTTTCACTTTTGATGTGGAATACGGAATTGCTCTGCACGCAGTGCAGGGGAATCGGGCCTCATCTCGCGGAGAGGGGGAAGTCTCATGGTTTTTCTCCAGTTGCGGCCGGAACCTGGTTTATATTCTCGAGTTACGACGGGGAGGGCCCTTCCAGACACGTGTTTGTTCAGCGACGTCAGGACTCCTGCCTAGGTGGGAGGGACACCCGGGATTCTTCTCGAGTCTCGTCATGGCAATTGGCTCGCGTCTCCACATGAGGCGGGAGACCCAGGGTCCCCTTCCACATGCCACAGTGTCCTGGGACTCCTATCCATTTTCAAGAGGAGTCAGGCATCGTCTCCTTTGGAAGCATTGATCTCCGCGGACCTCTCGAGTTTTCAAAGGATGAGAGGCATCTGGTCGCGATGTGGCGAAAACTAGGTCTTTCTCTGTGGTCTCCACATGGGATTCAGACATCTCTTCGTCTTGGGAGATGCAAGATGAGCCTGGATTCAATTCACTGTTGGGATATCCGGCCTTACTACGAGTCAGAGCATCTCGGTGTCCATTCCACTTGAGGCCACAAACTCAGGGTCCCTCTCACATACCTGTAGCTGAGAGAAGCCTCCTCTTTAGGAGCTTGTGGAAAGTTGGTATTCCTCTTGAGTCGAAGCTAGGGACGAAGCTCTCATCTCGAGTTGATCTGGGGTCCACGGAGCCCTTTCGTGTTCCTCCAGTGACCTCGGGATCCCATTATTCTTGAGACAGTGATCTTGGGTTTTCTCTGGAGTGCCATCAAGGAAATCAAGGCTCCTTTCACGTTTGATGTGGAACACGGAATTGCTCTGCACGCAGTGCAGGGGAATCTGGCCTCATCTCGCGGCGAGGGGGAAGTCTCATGGTTTTTCTCGAGTTGCGGCCGGAACCTGGGGTATATTCTCGAGTTACGACGGGGAGGGCCCTTCCAGACACGTGTTTGTTCAGCGACGTCAGGACTCCTGCCTAGGTTCGAGGGACACCTCGGGATTCTCCTCGAGTCTTGGCATGGCAATTGGGACGCGTCTCCACGTGAGGCGGGAGACCCAGGGTCCCTTTCCACGTGCCACAGGGATCCTGGGACTCCTATCCATTTTCAAGAGAGTCAGGCATCGTCTCCTTTGGAAGCATTGATCTCCGTGGACCTCTCGAATTTTCAAAGGATGTGAGGCCTCCGGTCGCGATGAGGCGGAGGACTAGGTCTTTCTCTGTGGTCTCCACACCGGATTCAGACATCCCTTCGTCTTGTGAGATGCAAGACGAGCCTGCATTCAATTCACTGCAGGGATATCCGGCCTTACTTCGAGTCAAAGTCTCGGTGTCCATTCCACTTCAGGCCACAAACTCAGTGTCCCTCTCACATACCTGTAGCTGAGAGAAGCCTCCTCTTGAGGTGCTTGTGGAAAGTTGGTATTCCTCTTGACTCGAAGCCAGGGACTAAGCTCTCATCTCGAGTTGATTTGGGGTGCACGGAGCCCTTTCGTGTTGTTCCAGTGACCTCAGGATCCCTCTAGACTTGAGACAGTGATTTTGGGTTTTCTCTGGAGTGCGATCAAGGAAATCAAGGCTCCTTTCACGTTTGAGTTGGAACACGGAATTGCTCTGCACGCAGTGCAGGGGAATCGGGCCTCATGTCGCGTCGAGGGGGAAGTCTCATGGTTTTTCTCGAGTTGAGGCCGGAACCTGGGGTATATTCTCGAGTTACGACGGGGAGGGCCCTTCCACACACATGTTTGTTCAGCGACGTCAGGACTCCTGCCTAGGTGCGAGGGACACTTCGGAATTCACCTCGAGTCTTGGCATGGCAATTGGGACGCGTCTCCACGTGAGGCGGGAGACCCAGGGTCCCTTTCCACGTGCCACAGGGATCCTGGGACTCCTATCCGTTTTCAAGAGAGTCAGGCATCGTCTCCTTTGGAAGCATTGATCTCCGTGGACCTCTCGAGTTTTCAAAGGATGTGAGGCCTCCGGTCGCGATGAGGCGGAGGACTAGGTCTTTCTCTGTGGTCTCCACACCGGATTCAGACATCCCTTCGTCTTGGGAGATGCAAGACGAGCCTGCATTCAATTCACTGCAGGGATATCCGGCCTTACTTCGAGTCAAAGCATCTCGGTGTCCATTCCACTTCAGGCCACAAACTCAGTGTCCCTCTCACATACCTGTAGCTGAGAGAAGCCTATTCTTGAGGTGCTTGTAGAAAGTTGGTATTCCTCTTGACTCGAAGCCAGGGACTAAGCTCTCATCTCGAGTTGATTTGGGGTGCACGGAGCCCTTTCGTGTTGTTCCAGTGACCTCAGGATCCCTCTAGACTTGAGACAGTGATTTTGGGTTTTCTCTGGAGTGCCATCAAGGAAATCAAGGCTCCTTTCACGTTTGATGTGGAACACGGAATTGCTCTGCACGCAGTGCAGGGGAATCGGGCCTCATGTCGCGGCGAGGGGGAAGTCTCATGGTTTTTCTCGAGTTGAGGCCGGAACCTGGGGTATATTCTCGAGTTACGACGGGGAGGGCCCTTCCAGACACGTGTTTGTTCAGCGACGTCAGGAATCCTGCCTAGGTGGGAGGGACACCTCGGGGTTCTCCTCGAGTCTTGACATGGCAATTGGGACGCGTCTCCACGTGAGGCGGGAGACCCAGGGTCCCTTTCCACGTGCCACAGGGATCCTGGGACTCCTATCCATTTTCAAGAGGAGTCAGGCATCGTCTCCTTTGGAAGCATTGATCTCCGCAGACCTCTCGATTTTTCAAAGGATGTGGGGTCTCCGGTCGCGATGAGGCTGAGGACTAGGTCTTTCTCTGTCGTCTCCACAGGGGATTCAGACATCCCTTCGTCTTGGGAGATGCAAGACGAGCCTGCATTCAATTCACTGCAGGGATATCCGGCCTTACTTCGAGTCAGAGCATCTCGGTGTCCATTCCACTTGAGGCCACAAACTCAGGGTCCCTCTCACATACCTGTAGCTGAGAGAAGCCTCCTCTTGAGGTGCTTGTGGAAAGTTGGTATTCCTCTTGAGTCGAAGCCAGGGACTAATCTCTCATCTCGAGTTGATTTGGCATCCACTTAGCCCTTTCGTGCTGCTTCCGTGACCTCAGGATCCATCTAGACTTGAGACAGTGATCTTGGGTTTTCTCTGGGGTGCCATCAAGGAAATCAAGGCTCCTTTCAAGTTTGATGTGGAAAACGGAATTGCTCTGCACACAGTGCATGGGAATCGGGCCTCATCTCGCGGCAAGGGGGATGTCTCATTGTTTTTCTGAAGTTATGGTCGGAACCTAGGGAATATTCTCGAGTTACGACGGGGAGGGCCCTTCCAGACACGTGTTTGTTCAGCGACGTCAGGACTCCTGCCTAGGTGCGAGGGACACTTCGGAATTCACCTCGAGTCTTGGCATGGCAATTGGGACGCGTCTCCACGTGAGGCGGGAGACCCAGGGTCCCTTTCCACGTGCCACAGGGATCCTGGGACTCCTATCCATTTTCAAGAGGAGTCAGGCATCGTCTCCTTTGGAAGCATTGATCTCCACAGACCTCTCGAATTTTCAAAGGATGTGAGGCCTCCGGTCGCGATGAGGCGGAGGACTAGGTCTTTCTCTGTCGTCTCCAGAGGGGATTCAGACATCTCTTCGTCTTGGGAGATGCAAGATGAGCCTGCATTCAATTCACTCCAGGGATATCCGGCCTTACTACGAGTCAGAGCATCTCGGTGTCCATTCCACTTGAGGCCACAAACTCAGGGTCCCTCTCACATACCTGTAGCTGAGAGAAGCCTCCTCTTGAGGTGCTTGTGGAAAGTTGGTATTCCTCTTGAGTCGAAGCTAGGGACTAAGCTCTCATCTCGAGTTGATTTGGGGTCCACGGAGCCCTTTCGTGTTCCTCCAGTGACCTCGGGATCCCTCTATTCTTGAGACAGTGATCTTGGGTTTTCTCTGGAGTGCCATCAAGGAAATCAAGGCTCCTTTCACGTTTGATGTGGAACACGGAATTGCTGTGCACGCAGTGCAGGGGAATCTGGCCTCATCTCGCGGCGAGGGGGAAGTCTCATGGTTTTTCTCGAGTTGCGGCCGGAACCTGGGGTATATTCTCCAGTTACGACGGGGAGGGCCCTTCCAGACACGTGTTTGTTCAGCGACGTCAGGACTCCTGCCTAGGTGCGAGGGACACCTCGGGATTCTCCTCGACTCTTGGCATGGCAATTGGGACGCGTCCCCACGTGAGACGGGAGACGCAGAGTCCCTTTCCACGTGCCACAGGGATCCTGGGACTCCTATCCATTTTCAAGAGAGTCAGGCATCGTCTCCTTTGGAAGCATTGATCTCCGTGGACCTCTCGAGTTTTCAAAGGATGTGAGGCCTCCGGTCGCGATGAGGCGGAGGACTAGGTCTTTCTCTGTGGTCTCCACACCGGATTCAGACATCCCTTCGTCTTGGGAGATGCAAGACGAGCCTGCATTCAATTCACTGCAGGGATATCCGGCCTTACTTCGAGTCAAAGCATCTCGGTGTCCATTCCACTTCAGGCCACAAACTCAGTGTCCCTCTCACATACCTGTAGCTGAGAGAAGCCTCCTCTTGAGGTGCTTGTAGAAAGTTGGTATTCCTCTTGACTCGAAGCCAGGGACTAAGCTCTCATCTCGAGTTGATTTGGGGTGCACGGATCCCTTTCGTGTTGTTCCAGTGACCTCAGGATCCCTCTAGACTTGAGACAGTGATTTTGGGTTTTCTCTGGGGTGCCATCAAGGAAATCAAGGCTCCTTTCACGTTTGATGTGGAACACGGAATTGCTCTGCACGCAGTGCAGGGGAATCGGGCCTCATGTCGCGGCGAGGGGGAAGTCTCATGTTTTTCTCGAGATGAGGCCGGAACCTGGGGTATATTCTCGAGTTACGACGGGGAGGGCCCTTCCAGACACGTGTTTGTTCAGCGACGTCAGGAATCCTGCCTAGGTGCGAGGGACACCTCGGGGTTCTCCTCGAGTCTTGACATGGCAATTGGGACGCGTCTCCACGTGAGGCGGGAGACCCAGGGTCCCTTTCCACGTGCCACAGGGATCCTGGGACTCCTATCCATTTTCAAGAGGAGTCAGGCATCGTCTCCTTTGGAAGCATTGATCTCCGCAGACCTCTCGATTTTTCAAAGGATGTGGTGTCTCCGGTCGCGATGAGGCTGAGGACTAGGTCTTTCTCTGTCGTCTCCACAGGGGATTCAGACATCCCTTCGTCTTGGGAGATGCAAGACGAGCCTGCATTCAATTCACTGCAGGGATATCCGGCCTTACTTCGAGTCAGAGCATCTCGGTGTCCATTCCACTTGAGGCCACAAACTCAGGGTCCCTCTCACATACCTGTAGCTGAGAGAAGCCTCCTCTTGACGTGCTTGTGAAAAGTTGGTATTCCTCTTGAGTCGAAGCCAGAGACTAATCTCTCATCTCGAGTTGATTTGGCATCCACTTAGCCCTTTCGTGCTGCTTCCGTGACCTCAGGATCCCTCTAGACTTGAGACAGTGATCTTGGGTTTTCTCTGGGGTGCCTTCAAGGAAATCAAGGCTCCTTTCATGTTTGATGTGGAAAACGGAATTGCTCTGCACACAGTGCATGGGAATCGGGCCTCATCTCGCGGCAAGGGGGATGTCTCATTGTTTTTCTGAAGTTACGGTCGGAACCTAGGGAATATTCTCGAGTTACGACGGGGAGGGCCCTTCCAGACACGTGTTTGTTCAGCGACGTCAGGACTCCTGCCTAGGTGCGAGGGACACCTCGGGTATCTCCTCGAGTCTTGGCATGGTAATTGGGACGCGTCTCCACGTGAGGCGGGAGACCCAGGGTCCCTTTCCACGTGCCACAGGGATCCTGGGACTCCTATCCATTTTCAAGAAGAGTCAGGCATCCTCTCCTTTGGAAGCATTGATCTCCGCAGACCTCTCGAGTTTTCAAAGGATGGGAGGCCTCCGGTCTCGATGAGGCGGGGAACTAGGTCTTTCTCTGTGGTCTCCACAGGGGATTCAGACATCCCTTCATCTTGGGAGATGCAAGACGAGCCTGCTTTCAATTCACTGCAGGGATATCCGGCCTTACTTCGAGTCAGAGCATCTCCGTGTCCATTCCACTTGAGGCCACAAACTCAGGGTCACTCTCACATACCTGTAGCTGAGAGAAGCCTCATCGTGAGGTGCTTGTGGAAATTGGTATTCCTCTTGAGTCGAAGCCAGGGACTAAGCTCTCATCTCGAGTTGATTTGGGGTCCACGGATCCCTTTCTTGTTGCTCCAGTGACCTCAGGATCCCTCTAGACTTGAGACAGTGATCTTGTGTTTTCTCTGGAGTGCCATCAAGGAAATCAAGGCTCCTTTCAGCTTTGATGTGGAACACGGAATTGCTCTGCACGCACTGCAGGGGAATCGGGCCTCATCTCGCGGCGAGGGGGAAGTCTCATGGTTTTTCTCGAGTTGCGGCCGGAACCTCAGTTATATTCTCGAGTTACGACTGGTAGGGCCCTTCCAGACACGTGTTTGTTCAGCGACGTCAGAACTCCTGCCTAGGTGTGAGGGACACCTCGGGATTCTCCTCGAGTCTTGGCATGGCAATTGGGACGCGTCTCCACGTGAGGCGGGAGACCCAGAGTCCCTTTCCACGTGCCACAGGGATCCTGGGACACGTATCCATTTTCAAGAGGAGTCAGGCATCGTCTCCTTTGGAAGCATTGATCTCCGCGGACCTCTCGAGTTTTCAAAGGATGTGAGGCCTCCGGTCGCGATGAGGCGGAGAATTAGGTCTTTCTCTGTGGTCTCCACAGGGGATTCAGACATCCCTTCGTCTTGGGAGATGCAAGACAAGCCTGCATTCAATTCACTATTGGGATATCCGGCCTTACTTCGAGTCAGAGCATCTCGGTGTCCATTCCACTTGAGGCCACAAACTCAGGGTCCCTCTCACATACCTGTAGCTGAGAGAAGCCTCCTCTTGAGGTGCTTGTGGAAAGTTGGTATTCCTCTTGAGTCGAGGCCAGGGACTAAGCTCTCATCTCGAGTTGATTTGGGGTCCACGGAGACCTTTCGTGTTGCTCCAGTGACCTCAGGATCCCTCTAGACTTGAGACAGTGATCTTGGGTTTTCTCTGGAGTGCCATCAAGGAAATCAAGGCTCCTTTCACTTTTGATGTCGAACACGGAATTGCTCTGCACGCAGTGCAGGGGAATTGGGCCTCATCTCGCGGCGAACGGGAAGTCTCATGGTTTTTCTCGAGTTGCGGCCGGAACCTGGGGTATATTCGAGAGTTACGACGGGGAGGGCCCTTCCAGACACGTGTTTTTCAGCGACGTCAGGACTCCTGCCTAGGTGCGAGGGACACCTCGGGATTCTCCTCGAGTCTTGGCATGGCAATTGGGACGCGTCTCCACGTGAGGCGGGACACCCAGTGTCCCTTTCTACGTGCGACAGGGATCCCGGGACTCCTATCCATTTTCAAGAAGAGTCAGGCATCGTCTCCTTTGGAAGCATTGATATCTGCGGACTTCTCGAGTTTTCAAAGGATGTGAGGCCTCCGTTCGCGTTGAGGCGGAGGACTAGGTCTTTCTCTGTGGTCTCCACAGGGGATTCAGACAACCCTTCATCTTGAGAGATGCAAGACGAGCCTGCATTCAATTCACTGCAGGGATATCTGGCCTTACTTCGAGTCAGAGCATCTCCGTGTCCATTCCACTTGATGCCACAAACTCAGGGTCCCTCTCACATACCTGTAGCTGAGAGAAGCCTCCTCTTGAGGTGCTTGTGGAAAGTTGGTATTCCTCTTGAGTCGAAGCCAGGGACTAAGCTCTCATCTCGAGTTGATTTGGGGTCCACGGAGCCCTTTCGTGTTGCTCCAGTGACCTCAGGATCCCTCTAGACTTGAGACAGTGATCTTGGGTTTTCTCTGGAGTGCCATCAAGGAAATCAAGGCTCCTTTCACTTTTGATGTCGAACACGGAATTGCTCTGCACGCAGGGCAGGGGAATCGGGCCTCATTTCGTGGTGAGGGGGAAGTCTCATGGTTTTTCTCGAGTTGCGGCCAGAACCTGGGGTATATTCTCGAGTTCAGACGGGGAGTGCCCTTCCAGACACGTGTTTGTTCAGCGACGTCAGGACTCCTGCCTAGGTGCGAGGGACAACTTGGGATTCTCCTCGAGTCTTGGCATGGCAATTGGGAGGCGTCTCCACGTGAGGTGGGAGACCCAGGGTCCCTTTCCACGTGATTCAGGGATCCTGGGACTCCTATCCATTTTCAATAGGAGTCAGGCATCGTCTCCTTTGGAAGCATTGATCTCCGCGGACCTCTCGAGTTTTCAAAGGATATGAGGCCTCCAGTCGCGATGAGGCAGAGAACTAGGTCTTTCTTGTGGTCTCCACAGGGGATTCAGACATCCCTTCGTCTTGGCAGATGCAAGACGAGCCTGCTTTCAATTCACTGCAGGGATATCCGGCCTTACTTCGAGTCAGAGCATCTCGGTTTCCATTCCACTTGAGGCCACAAACTCAGGGTCCTTCTCACATACTTGTGGCTGAGAGAACCCTTCTCTTGAGGTGCTTGTGGAAAGTTGGTATTCCTCTTGAGTCGAAGCCAGGGACTAAGCTCTCATCTCGAGTTAATTTGGGGTCCACGGAGCCCTTTCGTGTTGCTCCAGTGACCTCAGGATCCCTCTAGACTTGAGACAGTGATCTTGGGTTTTCTCTGGAGTGCCATCAAGGAAATCAAGGCTTTTTTCTCGTTTGTTGTGGAACACGGAATTGCTCTACACGCAGTGCAGGGGAATCGGGCCTCATCTCGCGGTGAGGGGGAAGTCTCATGGTTTTTCTCGAGTTGCGGCCGGAACCTGGGGTATATTCTCGAGTTACAACCGGGAGGGCCATTCCAGACACGTGTTTGTTCAGCGACGTCAGGACTCCTGCCTAGGTGCGAGGGACACCTCGGGATTCTCCTCGAGTCTTGGCATGGCAATTGGGACGCGTCTCCACGTGAGGCGGGAGACCCAGGGTCCCTTTCCACGTGCCACAGGGATCCTGGGACTCCTATCCATTTTCAAGAGGAGTCAGGCATCGTCTCCTTTGGAAGCATTGATCTCCGCGGACCTCTACAGTTTTCAAAGGATGTGAGGCCTCTGGTCGCGATGAGGCGGAGGACTAGGTCTTTCTCTGTGGTCTCCACAGGGGATTCAGACATTCCTTCGTCTTGGGAGATGCAAGACGAGCCTGCATTCAATTCACTGCAGGGATATCCGGCCTTACTTCGAGTCAGAGCATCTCGGTGTCCATTCCACTTGAGGCCACAAACTCAGGGTCCCTCTCACATACCTGTAGCTGAGAGAAGCCTCCTCTTGAGGTGCTTGTGGAAAGTTGGTATTCCTCTTGAGTCGAAGCCAGGGACTAAGCTCTCATCTCGAGTTGATTTGGGGTCCACGGAGCCCTTTCGTGTTGCTCCAGTGACCTCAGGATCCCTCTAGACTTGAGACAGTGATCTTGGGTTTTCTCTGGAGTGTCATCAAGGAAATCAAGGCTCCTTTCACGTTTGATGTGGAACACGGAATTGCTCTGCAGGCAGTGCAGGGGAATCGGGCCTCATCTCGCGGCGAGGGGGAAGTCTCATGGTTTTTCTCGAGTCGAGGCCGGAACCTGGGGTATATTCTCGAGTTACGACGGGGAGGTCCCTTCCATACACGTGTTTGGTCAGCGACGTCAGGACTCCAGCCTATGTGCGAGGGACACTTCGGGATTTTCCTTGAGTCTTGGCATGGCAATTGGGACGTGTCTCCACGTGAGGCGGGAGACGCAGGGTCCCTTTCCACGTGCCACAGGGATCCTGGAACTCCTATCCATTTTCAAGAGGAGTCAGGCATCGTCTCCTTTGCAAGCATTGATCTCCGCAGACCTCTCGAGTTTTCAAAGGATATGAGGCCTCCGATCGCGTTGAGGCGGAGGACTAGGTCTTTCTCTGTGGTCTCCACAGGGGATTCAGACATCCGTTGGTCTTGGGAGATGCAAGACGAGCCTGCATTCAATTCACTGCATGGATATCCGGCCTTACTTCGAGTCAGACCATCTCCGTGTCCATTCCACTTGAGGCCAAAAACTCAGGGTCCCTCTCACATACCTGTAGCTGAGAGAAGCCTCCTCTTGAGGTGCTTGTGGAAAGTTGGTATTCCTCTTGAGTCAAAGCCAGGGACTAAGCTCTCATCTCGAGTTGATTTGGGGTCCACGGAGCCCTTTCGTGTTGCTAAAGTGACCTCAGGATCCCTCTAGACTTGAGACAGTGATCTTGAGGTTTCTCTGGAGTGCCGTCAAGGAAATCAAGGCTCCTTTCACGTTTGATGTGGAACACGGAATTGCTCTGCACGCAGTGCAGGGGAATCGGGCCTCATGTCGCGTCGAGGGGGAAGTCTCATGGTTTTTCTCAAGTTGCGCCCGGAATCTGGGGTATATTCTCGAGTTACGACGGGGATGACCTTCCAGACACGTGTTTGTTCAGCGATGTCAGGACTCCTGCCTAGGTGCGAGGGACACCTCGGGATTCTCCTCGAATCTTGGCATGGCAATAGGGACGCGTCTCCACGTAAGGCGGGAGACCCAGGGTCCCTTTCCACGTGCCACAGGGATCCTGGGACTCCTATCCATTTTCAAGAGGAGTCAGGCATCGTCTCCTTTGGAAGCATTGATCTCCGCAGACCTCTCGATTTTTCAAAGGATGTGAAGCCTCCGGTCGCGATGAGGCGGAGGACTAGGTCTTTCTCTGTCGTCTCCACAGGGGATTCAGACATCCCTTCGTCTTGGGAGATGCAAGACGAGCTTACATTCAATTCACTGCAGGGATATCCGGCCTTACTTCGAGTCAGAGCATCTCGGTGTCCATTCCACTTGAGGCCACAAACTCAGGGTCCCTCTCACATACCTGTAGCTGAGAGAAGCCTCCTCTTGAGGTGCTTGTGGAAACTTGGTATTCCTCTTGAGTCGAAGCCAGGGACTAAGCTCTCATCTCGAGTTGATTTGGGGTCCACGGAGCCCTTTCGTGTTGCTCCAGTGACCTCAGGATCCCTCTAGACTTGAGACAGTGATCTTGGGTTTTCTGTGGAGTGCCAGCAAGGAAATCAAGGCTCCTTTCACATTTGATGTGGAACACGGAATTGCTGTGCACGCAGTGCAGGGGAATTGGGCCTCATCTCGCGGCGAGGGGGAAGTCTCATGGTTTTTCTCGAGTTGCGGCCGGGACCTGGGGTATATTCTCGAGTTACGACGGGGAGGGCCCTTCCAGACACGTGTTTGTTCAGCGATGTCAGGACTCCTGCCTAGGTGCGAGGGACACCTCGGGATTCTCCTCGAGCCTTGGCATGGCAATTGGGACGCGTCTCCACGTGAGGCGGGAGACCCAGGGTCCCTTTCCACGTGCCACAGGGATCCTGGGACTCCTATCCGTTTTCAAGAGGAGTCAGGCATCGTCTCCTTTGGAAGCATTGATCTCCGTGGACGTCTCGAGTTTTCAAAGGATGTGAGGCCTCCAGTGGTGAAGAGGTGGAGAACTAGGTCTTCTCTGTGGTCTCCACAGGTGATTCAGACATCCCTTCATCTTGGGAGATGGAAGACGAGCCTGCATTCAATTCACTGCAGGGATATCCGGCCTTACGTAGAGTCAGAGCATCTCGGTGTCCATTCCACTTGAGGCCACAAACTCAGGGTCCCTCTCACATACCTGTAGCTGAGAGAAGCCTCCTCTTGAGGTGCTTGTGGAAAGTTGGTATTCCTCTTGAGTCGAAGCCAGGGACTAAGCTCTCATCTCGAGTTGATTTGGGGTCCACGGAGCCCTTTCCTGTTGCTACAGTGACCTCAGGATCCCTCTAGACTTGAGACAGTGATCTTGGGTTTTCTCTGGAGTGCCATCAAGGAAATCAAGGCTCCTTTCACGTTTGATGTGGAACATGGAATTGCTCTGCACGCAGTGCAGGGGAATCGGGCCTCATCTCGCGGCGAGGGGGAAGTCTAATGGTTTTTCTCGAGTTGCGGCCGGGACCTGGGGTATATTCTCGAGTTACGACGGGGAGGGCCCTTCCAGACACGTGTTTGTTCAGCGACGTCAGGACTCCTGCCTAGGTGCGAGGGACACCTCGGGATTCTCTTCGAGTCTTGGCATGGCAATTGAGACGCGTCTCCACGTGAGGCGTGAGACCCAGGGTCCCTTTCGACGTGCCACAGGGAATCTGGGGCTCCTATCCATTTTCAAGAGGAGTCAGGCATCGTCTCCTTTGGAAGCATTGATCTCCGCGGACCTCTCGAGTTTTCAAAGGATGTGAGGCCTCCGGTCGCAATGAGGCGGAGGACTAGATTTTTCTCTATGGTCTCCACAGGGGCTTCAGACATCCCTTCGTCTTGGGAGATGCAAGACGAGCCGGCATTCAATTCACTGCAGGGATATCCGGCCTTACTTCGAGTCAGAGCATCTCGGTGTCCATTCCACTTGAGGCCACAAACTCAGGGTCCCTCTCACATACCTGTAGCTGAGAGAAGCTTCCTCTTGAGGTGCTTGTGGAAACTTGGTATTCCTCTTGAGTCGAAGCCAGGGACTAAGCTCTCATCTCGAGTTGATTTGGGGTCCACGGAGCCCTTTCGTGTTGCTCCAGTGACCTCAGGATCCCTCTAGACTTGAGACAGTGATCTTGGGTTTTCTCTGGAGTGCCATCAAGGAAATCAAGGCTCCTTTCACGTTTGATGTGGAACACGGAATTGCTCTGCATGCAGTGCAGGGGAATCGGGCCTCATCTCGCAGCGAGGGGGAAGTCTCATGGTTTTTCTCGAGTTGCGGCCGGAACCTGGGGTATATTCTCGAGTTACGACGGGGAGGGCCCTTCCAGACACGTGTTTGTTCAGCGACGTCAGGACTCCTGCCTAGGTGCGAGGGACACCTCGGGATTCTCCTCGAGTCTTGGCATGGCAATTGGGACGCGTCTCCACGTGAGGCGGGAGACCCAGGGTCCCTTTCCACGTGCCACAGGGATCCTGGGACTCCTATCCATTTTCAAGAGGAGTCAGGCATCGTCTCCTTTGGAAGCATTGATCTCCGCGGACTTCTCGAGTTTTCAAAGGATGTGAGGCCTCCGTTCGCGTTGAGGCGGAGGACTAGGTCTTTCTCTGTGGTCTCCACAGGGTATTCAGACAACCCTTCATCTTGGGAGATGCAAGACGAGCCTGTATTCAATTCACTGCAGGTATATCCGGCCTTACTTCGAGTCAGAGCATCTCGGTGTCCATTCCACTTGAGGCCACAAACTCAGGGTCCCTCTCACATACCTGTAGCTGAGAGAAGCCTCCTCTTGAGGTGCTTGTGGAAAGTTGGTATTCCTCTTGAGTCGAAGCCATTGACTAAGCTCTCATCTCGAGTTGATTTGGGGTCCATGGAGCCCTTTCGTGTTGCTCCAGTGACCTCAGGATCCCTCTAGACTTGAGACAGTGATCTTGGGTTTTCTCTGGAGTGCCATCAAGGAAATCAAGGCTCCTTTCACGTTTGATGTGGAACACGGAATTGCTCTGCACGCAGTGCAGGGGAATCGGGCCTCATCTCGCGGCGAGGGGGAAGTCTCATGGTTTTTCTCGAGTTGCGGCCGGAACCTGGGGTGTATACTCGAGTTACGACGGGGAGGGTCCTTCCAGACACGTGTTTGTTCAGCGACGTAAGGACTCCAGCCTAGGTGCGAGGGACACCTCGGGATTCTCCTCGAGTCTTGGCATGGCAATTGGGACGCGTCTCCACGTGAGGCGGGAGACGCAGGGTCCCTTTCCACGTGCCACAGGGATCCTTGGACTCCTATCCTTTTTCAAGAGGAGACAGGCATCGTCTCCTTTGGAAGCATTGATCTCCACAGACCTCTCGAGTTTTCAAAGGATGTGAGGCCTCCGGTCGCGTTGAGGCGGAGGACTAGGTCTTTCTCTGTGGTCTCCACAGGGGATTCAGACAACCCTTCGTCTTGGGAGATGCAAGACGAGCCTGCATTCAATTCACTGCAGGGATATCTGGCCTTACTTCCAGTCAAAGCATCTCGGTGTCCATTCGACTTGAGGCCACAAACTCAGGGTCCCTCTCACATACCTGTAGCTGAGAGAAGCCTCCTCTTGAGGTGCTTGTGGAAACTTGGTATTCCTCTTGAGTCGAAGGCAGGGACTAAGCTCTCATCTCGAGTTGATTTGGGGTCCACGGAGCCCTTTCGTGTTGCTCCAGTGACCTCAGGATCCCTCTAGACTTGAGACAGTGACCTTGGGTATTCTCTGGAGTGCCATCAAGGAAATCAAGGCTCCTTTCACGTTTGATGTGGAACACGGAATTGCTCTGCACGCAGTGCAGGGGAATCGGACCTCATCTCGCGGCGAGGGGGAAGTCTCATGGTTTATCTCGAGTTGCGGCCGGAACCTGGGGTATATTCTCGAGTTATGACGGGGAGGGCCCTTCCTTACACGTGTTTGTTCAGCGACGTCAGGACTCCTGCATAGGTGCGAGGGACACCTCGGGATTCTCCTCGAGTCTTGGCATGGCAATTGGGACGCGTCTCCACGTGAGGCGGGAGACCCAGGGTCCCTTTCCACGTGCCACAGGGATCCTGGGACTCCTATCCATTTTCAAGAGGAGTCAGGCATCGTCTCCTTTGGAAGCATTGATCTCCGCGGACCTCTCGAGTTTTCAAAGGATGTGAGGCCTCCGGTCGCGATGAGGCGGAAGACTAGGTCTTTCTCTGTGGACTCCACAGGGGATTCAGACATCCCTTCGTCTTGGGAGATGCAAGATGAGCCTGCATTCAATTCACTCCAGGGATATCTGGTCTTACTTCGAGTCACAGCATCTCGGTGTCCATTCCACTTGAGGCCACAATCTCAGGGTCCCTCTCACATACCTGTAGCTGAGAGAAGCCTCCTCTTGAGGTGCTTGTGGAAAGTTGGTATTCCTCTTGAGTCGAAGCCAGGGACTAAGCTCTCATCTCGAGTTGATTTGGGGTCCACGGAGCCCTTTCGTGTTGCTCCAGTGACCTCAGGATCCCTCTAGACTTGAGACAGTGATCTTGGGTTTTCTGTGGAGTGCCAGCAAGGAAATCAAGGCTCCTTTCACATTTGATGTGGAACACGGAATTGCTGTGCACGCAGTGCAGGGGAATCGGGCCTCATCTCGCGGCGAGGGGGAAGTCTCATGGTTTTTCTCGAGTTGCGGCCGGAACCTGGGGTATATTCTCGAGTTACGACGGGGAGGGCCCTTCCAGACACGTGTTTGTTCAGTGACGTCAGGACTCCTGCATAGGTGCGAGGGACACCTCGGGATTCTCCTCGAGTCTTGGCATGGCAATTGGGACGTGTCTCCACGTGAGGCGGGAGACCCAGGGTCCCTTTTCACGTGCCACAGGGATCCTGGGACTCCTATCCATTTTCAAGAGGAGTCAGGCATCGTCTCCTTTGGAAGCATTGATCTCCGCGGACCTCTCGAGTTTTCAAAGGATGTGAGGCCTCCGGTCGCGATGAGGCGGAGGACTAGGTCTTTCTCTGTGGACTCCACAGGGGATTCAGACATCCCTTCGTCTTGGGAGATGCAAGATGAGCCTGCATTCAATTCACTCCAGGGATATCTGGTCTTACTTCGAGTCACAGCATCTCGGTGTCCATTCCACTTGAGGCCACAAACTCAGGGTCCCTCTCACATACCTGTAGCTGAGAGAAGCCTCCTCTTGAGGTGCTCGTGGAAAGTTGGTATTCCTCTTGAGTCGAAGCCAGGGACTAAGCTCTCATCTCGAGTTGATTTGGGGTCCACGGAGCCCTTTCGTGTTGCTCCAGTGACCTCAGGATCCCTCTAGACTTGAGACAGTGATCTTGGGTTTTCTCTGGAGTGCCAGCAAGGAAATCAAGGCTCCTTTCACATTTGATGTGGAACACGGAATTGCTGTGCACGTAGTGCAGGGGAATTGGGCCTCATCTCGCGGCGAGGGGGAAGTCTCATGGTTTTTCTCGAGTTGCGGCCGGAACCTGGGGTATATTCTCGAGTTACGACGGGGAGGGCCCTTCCAGACACGTGTTTGTTCAGCGATGTCAGGACTCCTGCCTAGGTGCGAGGGACACCTCGGGATTCTCCTCGAGCCTTGGCATGGCAATTGGGACGCGTCTCCACGTGAGGCGGGAGACCCAGGGTCCCTTTCCACGTGCCACAGGGATCCTGGGACTCCTATCCATTTTCAAGAGGAGTCAGGCATCGTCTCCTTTGGAAGCATTGATCTCCGTGGACGTCTCGAGTTTTCAAAGGATGTGAGGCCTCCAGTCGTGAAGAGGTGGAGAACTAGGTCTTCTCTGTGGTCTCCACAGGTGATTCAGACATCCCTTCATCTTGGGAGATGGAAGACGAGCCTGCATTCAATTCACTGCAGGGATATCCGGCCTTACGTAGAGTCAGAGCATCTCGGTGTCCATTCCACTTGAGGCCACAAACTCAGGGTCCCTCTCAGATACCTGTAGCTGAGAGAAGCCTCCTCTTGAGGTGCTTGTGGAAAGTTGGTATTCCTCTTGAGTCGAAGCCAGGGACTAAGCTCTCATCTCGAGTTGATTTGGGGTCCACGGAGCCCTTTCGTGTTGCTCCAGTGACCTCAGGATCCCTCTAGACTAGAGACAGTGATCTTGGGTTTTCTCTGGAGTGCCATCAAGGAAATCAAGGCTCCTTTCACGTTTGATGTGGAACATGGAATTGCTCTGCACACAGTGCAGGGGAATCGGGCCTCATCTCGCGGCGAGGGGGAAGTCTCATGGTTTTTCTCGAGTTGCGGCCGGAACCTGGGGTATATTCTCCAGTTACGACGGGGAGGGCCCTTCCTGACACGTGTTTGTTCATCGACGTCAGGACTCCTGCCTAGGTGCGAGGGACACCTTGGGATTCTCCTCGAGTCTAGGCATGGCCATTGGGACGCGTCTCCACGTGAGGCGGGAGACCAGGGTCCCTTTCTACGTGCCACAGGGATCCTGGGACTCCTATCCATTTTCAAGAGGAGTCAGGCATCGTCTCCTTTGGAAGCATTGATCTCCGCAGACCTCTCGAGTTTTCAAAGGATGTGAGGCCTCCGGTCGCGATGAGGTGGAGAACTAGTTCTTTCTCTGTGGTCTCCACAGGGGATTCAGACATGCCTTCGTCTTGGCAGATGCAAGACGAGCCTGCTTTCAATTCACTGCAGGGATATCTGGCCTTACTTCGAGTCAGAGCATCTCGGTGTCCATTCCACTTGAGGCCACAAACTCAGGGTCCTTCTCACATACCTGTGGCTGAGAGAACCCTCCTCTTGAGGTGCTTGTGGAAAGTTGGTATTCCTCTTGAGTCGAAGCCAGGGACTAAGCTCTCATCTCGAGTTAATTTGGGGTCCACGGAGCCCTTTCGTGTTGCTCCAGTGACCTCAGGATCCCTCTAGACTTGAGACAGTGATCTTGGGTTTTCTCTGGAGTGCCATCAAGGAAATCAAGGCTTTTTTCTCGTTTGATGTGGAACACGGAATTGCTCTACACGCAGTGCAGGGGAATCGGGCCTCATCCTGCGGCAAGGGGGATGTCTCATGGTTTTTCTCAAGTTGCGGCCGGAACCTGGGGTATATTCTCAAGTTACGACGGGGAGGGCCCTTCCAGACACGTGTTAGTTCAGCGACGTCAGGACTCCTGCCTAGGTGCGAGGGACACCTCGGGATTCTTCTCGAGTCTTGGCATGGCAATTGGGATGCGTCTCCACGTGAGGCGGGAGACCAGGGTCCCTTTCCACGTGCCACAGGGATCCTGGGACTCCTATCCATTTTCAAGAGGAGTCAGGCATCGTCTCCTTTGAAAGCATTGATCTCCGCAGACCTCTCGAGTTTTCAAAGGATGTGAGGCCTCCGGTCGCGATGAGGCGGAGAATTAGGTCTTTCTCTGTGGTCTCCACAGGGGATTCAGACATCCCTTCGTCTTGGGAGATGAAAGACGAGCCTGCATTCAATTCACTGCAGGGATATCCGGCCTTACTTCGAGTCAGAGCATCTCGGTGTCCATTCCACTTGAGGCCACAAACTCAGGGTCCCTCTCACATACCTGTAGCTGAGAGAAGCCTCCTCTTGAGGTGCTTGTGAAACTTTGGTATTCCTCTTGAGTCAAAGCCAGGGAGTAAGCTCTCATCTCGAGTTGATTTGGCGTCCACAGAGCCCTTTCGTGTTGCTCCAGTGACCTCAGGATCCCTCTAGACTTGAGACAGTGATCTTGGGTTTTCTCTGGAGTGCCATCAAGGAAATCAAGGCTCCTTTCACTTTTGATGTCGAACACGGAATTGCTCTGCACGCAGGGCAGGGGAATCGGGCCTCATCTCGTGGTCAGGGGGAAGTCTCATGGTTTTTCTCGAGTTGCGGCCAGAACCTGGGGTATATTCTCGAGTTCGGACGGGGAGTGCCCTTCCAGACACGTGTTTGTTCAGCGACGTCAGGACTCCTGCCTAGGTGCGAGGGACAACTTGGGATTCTCCTCGAGTCTTGGCATGGCAATTGGGACGCGTCTCCACGTGAGGTGGGAGACCCAGGGTCCCTTTCCACGTGATTCAGGGATCCTGGGACTCCTATCCATTTTCAAGAGGAATCAGGCATCGTCTCCTTTGCAAGCATTGATCTCCGCAGACCTCTCGAGTTTTCAAAGGATGTGAGGCCTCCGATCGCGTTGAGGCGGAGGACTAGGTCTTTCTCTGTGGTCTCCACAGGGGATTCAGACATCCGTTGGTCTTGGGAGATTCAAGACGAGCCTGCATTCAATTCAGTGCATGGATATCCGGCCTTACTTCGAGTCAGAGCATCTCCGTGTCCATTCCACTTGAGGCCAAAAACTCAGGGTCCCTCTCATATACCTGTAGCTGAGAGAAGCCTCCTCTTGAGGTGCTTGTGGAAAGTTGGTATTCCTCTTGAGTCAAAGCCAGGGACTAAGCTCTCATCTCGAGTTGATTTGGGGTCCTCGGAGCCCTTTCCTGTTGCTCCAGTGACCTCAGGATCCCTCCAGACTTGAGACAGTGATCTTGGGTTTTCTCTGGAGTGCCATCAAGGAAATCAAGGCTCCTTTCACGTTTGATGTGGAACACGGAATTGCTCTGCACGCAGTGCAGGGGAATCGGGCCTCATGTCGTGGCGATGGGGAAGTCTCATGGTTTTTCTCGAGTTGAGGCCGGAACCTGGGGTATATTCTCGAGTTACGACGGGGAGGGCCCTTCCAGACACGTGTTTGTTCAGCGACGTCTGGACTCCTGCCTAGGTGCGAGGGACAACTCGGGATTCTCCTCGAGTCTTGGCATTGTAATTGGGACGCGTTTCCACGTGAGGCGGGAGACCCAGGGTCCCTTTCCACGAGTCACAGGGATCCTGGGACTCCTATCCATTTTCAAGAAGAGTCAGGCATCGTCTCCTTTGGAAGCATTGATATCTGCGGACTTCTCGAGTTTTCAAAGGATGTGAGGCCTCCGTTCGCGTTGAGGCGGAGGACTAGGTCTTTCTCTGTGGTCTCCACAGGGGATTCAGACAACCCTTCATCTTGAGAGATGCAAGACGAGCCTGCATTCAATTCACTGCAGGGATATCTGGCCTTACTTCGAGTCAGAGCATCTCGGTGTCCATTCCACTTGAGGCCACAAACTCAGGGCCCCTCTCATATACCTGTAGCTGAGAGAAGCCTCCTCTTGAGGTGCTTGTGGAAAGTTGGTATTCCTCTTGAGTCGAAGCCAGGGACTAAGCTCTCATCTCGAGTTGATTTGGGGTCCACGGAGCCCTTTCGTGTTGCTCCAGTGACCTCAGGATCCCTCTAGACTTGAGACAGTGATCTTGGGTTTTCTCTGGAGTGCCATCAAGGAAATCAAGGCTCCTTTCACTTTTGATGTCGAACACGGAATTGCTCTGCACGCAGGGCAGGGGAATCGGGCCTCATCTCGTGGTGAGGGGGAAGTCTCATGGTTTTTCTCGAGTTGCGGCCAGAACCTGGGGTATATTCTCGAGTTCAGACGGGGAGTGCCCTTCCAGACACGTGTTTGTTCAGCGACGTCAGGACTCCTGCCTAGGTGCGAGGGACAACTTGGGATTCTCCTCGAGTCTTGGCATGGCAATTGGGAGGCGTCTCCACGTGAGGTGGGAGACCCAGGGTCCCTTTCCACGTGATTCAGGGATCCTGGGACTCCTATCCATTTTCAATAGGAGTCAGGCATCGTCTCCTTTGGAAGCATTGATCTCCGCGGACCTCTCGAGTTTTCAAAGGATATGAGGCCTCCGGTCGCGATGAGGCAGAGAACTAGGTCTTTCTTGTGGTCTCCACAGGGGATTCAGACATCCCTTCGTCTTGGCAGATGCAAGACGAGCCTGCTTTCAATTCACTGCAGGGATATCCGGCCTTACTTCGAGTCAGAGCATCTCGGTGTCCATTCCACTTGAGGCCACAAACTCAGGGTCCTTCTCACATACTTGTGGCTGAGAGAACCCTTCTCTTGAGGTGCTTGTGGAAAGTTGGTATTCCTCTTGAGTCGAAGCCAGGGACTAAGCTCTCATCTCGAGTTAATTTGGGGTCCACGGAGCCCTTTCGTGTTGCTCCAGTGACCTCAGGATCCCTCTAGACTTGAGACAGTGATCTTGGGTTTTCTCTGGAGTGCCATCAAGGAAATCAAGGCTTTTTTCTCGTTTGTTGTGGAACACGGAATTGCTCTACACGCAGTGCAGGGGAATCGGGCCTCATCTCGCGGTGAGGGGGAAGTCTCATGGTTTTTCTCGAGTTGCGGCCCAAACCTGGGGTATATTCTCGAGTTACAACCGGGAGGGCCATTCCAGACACGTGTTTGTTCAGCGACGTCAGGACTCCTGCCTAGGTGCGAGGGACACCTCGGGATTCTCCTCGAGTCTTGGCATGGCAATTGGGACGCGTCTCCACGTGAGGCGGGAGACCCAGGGTCCCTTTCCACGTGCCACAGGGATCCTGGGACTCCTATCCATTTTCAAGAGGAGTCAGGCATCGTCTCCTTTGGAAGCATTGATCTCCGCGGACCTCTACAGTTTTCAAAGGATGTGAGGCCTCTGGTCGCGATGAGGCGGAGGACTAGGTCTTTCTCTGTGGTCTCCACAGGGGATTCAGACATTCCTTCGTCTTGGGAGATGCAAGACGAGCCTGCATTCAATTCACTGCAGGGATATCCGGCCTTACTTCGAGTCAGAGCATCTCGGTGTCCATTCCACTTGAGGCCACAAACTCAGGGTCCCTCTCACATACCTGTAGCTGAGAGAAGCCTCCTCTTGAGGTGCTTGTGGAAAGTTGGTATTCCTCTTGAGTCGAAGCCAGGGACTAAGCTCTCATCTCGAGTTGATTTGGGGTCCACGGAGCCCTTTCGTGTTGCTCCAGTGACCTCAGGATCCCTCTAGACTTGAGACAGTGATCTTGGGTTTTCTCTGGAGTGTCATCAAGGAAATCAAGGCTCCTTTCACGTTTGATGTGGAACACGGAATTGCTCTGCAGGCAGTGCAGGGGAATCGGGCCTCATCTCGCGGCTGGGGGAAGTCTCATGGTTTTTCTCGAGTCGAGGCCGGAACCTGGGGTATATTCTCGAGTTACGACGGGGAGGGCCCTTCCATACACGTGTTTGGTCAGCGACGTCAGGACTCCAACCTATGTGCGAGGGACACTTCGGGATTTTCCTTGAGTCTTGGCATGGCAATTGGGACGTGTCTCCACGTGAGGCGGGAGACGCAGGGTCCCTTTCCACGTGCCACAGGGATCCTGGGACTCCTATCCATTTTCAATAGGAGTCAGGCATCGTCTCCTTTGCAAGCATTGATCTCCGCAGACCTCTCGAGTTTTCAAAGGATATGAGGCCTCCGATCGCGTTGAGGCGGAGGACTAGGTCTTTCTCTGTGGTCTCCACAGGGGATTCAGACATCCGTTGGTCTTGGGAGATGCAAGACGAGCCTGCATTCAATTCACTGCATGGATATCCGGCCTTACTTCGAGTCAGAGCATCTCCGTGTCCATTCCACTTGAGGCCAAAAACTCAGGGTCCCTCTCACATACCTGTAGCTGAGAGAAGCCTCCTCTTGAGGTGCTTGTGGAAAGTTGGTATTCCTCTTGAGTCAAAGCCAGGGACTAAGCTCTCATCTCGAGTTGATTTGGGGTCCACGGAGCCCTTTCGTGTTGCTAAAGTGACCTCAGGATCCCTCTAGACTTGAGACAGTGATCTTGAGGTTTCTCTGGAGTGCCGTCAAGGAAATCAAGGCTCCTTTCACGTTTGATGTGGAACACGGAATTGCTCTGCACGCAGTGCAGGGGAATCGGGCCTCATGTCGCGTCGAGGGGGAAGTCTCATGGTTTTTCTCAAGTTGCGCCCGGAACCTGGGGTATATTCTCGAGTTACGACGGGGAAGGCCTTCCAGACACGTGTTTATTCAGCGATGTCAGGACTCCTGGCTAGGTGCGAGGGACACCTCGGGATTCTCCTCGAATCTTGGCATGGCAATAGGGACGCGTCTCCACGTGAGGCGGGAGACCCAGGGTCCCTTTCCACGTGCCACAGGGATCCTGGGACTCCTATCCATTTTCAAGAGGAGTCAGGCATCGTCTCCTTTGGAAGCATTGATCTCCGCAGACCTCTCGATTTTTCAAAGGATGTGAAGCCTCCGGTCGCGATGAGGCGGAGGACTAGGTCTTTCTCTGTCGTCTCCACAGGGGATTCAGACATCCCTTCGTCTTGGGAGATGCAAGACGAGCTTACATTCAATTCACTGCAGGGATATCCGGCCTTACTTCGAGTCAGAGCATCTCGGTGTCCATTCCACTTGAGGCCACAAACTCAGGGTCCCTCTCACATACCTGTAGCTGAGAGAAGCCTCCTCTTGAGGTGCTTGTGGAAACTTGGTATTCCTCTTGAGTCGAAGCCAGGGACTAAGCTCTCATCTCGAGTTGATTTGGGGTCCACGGAGCCCTTTCGTGTTGCTCCAGTGACCTCAGGATCCCTCTAGACTTGAGACAGTGATCTTGGGTTTTCTGTGGAGTGCCAGCAAGGAAATCAAGGCTCCTTTCACATTTGATGTGGAACACGGAATTGCTGTGCACGCAGTGCAGGGGAATTGGGCCTCATCTCGCGGCGAGGGGGAAGTCTCATGGTTTTTCTCGAGTTGCGGCCGGAACCTGGGGTATATTCTCGAGTTACGACGGGGAGGGCCCTTCCAGACACGTGTTTGTTCAGCGATGTCAGGACTCCTGCCTAGGTGCGAGGGACACCTCGGGATTCTCCTCGAGCCTTGGCATGGCAATTGGGACGCGTCTCCACGTGAGGCGGGAGACCCAGGGTCCCTTTCCACGTGCCACAGGGATCCTGGGACTCCTATCCGTTTTCAAGAGGAGTCAGGCATCGTCTCCTTTGGAAGCATTGATCTCCGTGGACGTCTCGAGTTTTCAAAGGATGTGAGGCCTCCAGTGGTGAAGAGGTGGAGAACTAGGTCTTCTCTGTGGTCTCCACAGGTGATTCAGACATCCCTTCATCTTGGGAGATGGAAGACGAGCCTGCATTCAATTCACTGCAGGGATATCCGGCCTTACGTAGAGTCAGAGCATCTCGGTGTCCATTCCACTTGAGGCCACAAACTCAGGGTCCCTCTCACATACCTGTAGCTGAGAGAAGCCTCCTCTTGAGGTGCTTGTGGAAAGTTGGTATTCCTCTTGAGTCGAAGCCAGGGACTAAGCTCTCATCTCGAGTTGATTTGGGGTCCACGGAGCCCTTTCCTGTTGCTACAGTGACCTCAGGATCCCTCTAGACTTGAGACAGTGATCTTGGGTTTTCTCTGGAGTACCATCAAGGAAATCAAGGCTCCTTTCACGTTTGATGTGGAACATGGAATTGCTCTGCACGCAGTGCAGGGGAATCGGGCCTCATCTCGCGGCGAGGGGGAAGTCTCATGGTTTTTCTCGAGTTGCGGCCGGGACCTGGGGTATATTCTCGAGTTACGACGGGGAGGGCCCTTCCAGACACGTGTTTGTTCATCGACGTCAGGACTCCTGCCTAGGTGCGAGGGACACCTCGGGATTCTCTTCGAGTCTTGGCATGGCAATTGAGACGCGTCTCCACGTGAGGCGTGAGACCCAGGGTCCCTTTCGACGTGCCACAGGGAATCTGGGGCTCCTATCCATTTTCAAGAGGAGTCAGGCATCGTCTCCTTTGGAAGCATTGATCTCCGCGGACCTCTCGAGTTTTCAAAGGATGTGAGGCCTCCGGTCGCAATGAGGCGGAGGACTAGATTTTTCTCTATGGTCTCCACAGGGGCTTCAGACATCCCTTCGTCTTGGGAGATGCAAGACGAGCCGGCATTCAATTCACTGCAGGGATATCCGGCCTTACTTCGAGTCAGAGCATCTCGGTGTCCATTCCACTTGAGGCCACAAACTCAGGGTCCCTCTCACATACCTGTAGCTGAGAGAAGCTTCCTCTTGAGGTGCTTGTGGAAACTTGGTATTCCTCTTGAGTCGAAGCCAGGGACTAAGCTCTCATCTCGAGTTGATTTGGGGTCCACGGAGCCCTTTCGTGTTGCTCCAGTGACCTCAGGATCCCTCTAGACTTGAGACAGTGATCTTGGGTTTTCTCTGGAGTGCCATCAAGGAAATCAAGGCTCCTTTCACGTTTGATGTGGAACACGGAATTGCTCTGCATGCAGTGCAGGGGAATCGGGCCTCATCTCGCGGTGAGGGGGAAGTCTCATGGTTTTTCTCGAGTTGCGGTCGGAACCTGGGGTATATTCTCGAGTTACGACGGGGAGGGCCCTTCCAGACACGTGTTTGTTCAGCGACGTCAGGACTCTTGCCTAGGTGCGAGGGACACCTCGGGATTCTCCTCGAGTCTTGGCATGGCAATTGGGACGCGTCTCCACGTGAGGCGGGAGACCCAGGGTCCCTTTCCACGTGCCACAGGGATCCTGGGACTCCTATCCATTTTCAAGAGGAGTCAGGCATCGTCTCCTTTGGAAGCATTGATCTCCGCGGACTTCTCGAGTTTTCAAAGGATGTGAGGCCTCCGTTCGCGTTGAGGCGGAGGACTAGGTCTTTCTCTGTGGTCTCCACAGGGTATTCAGACAACCCTTCATCTTGGGAGATGCAAGACGAGCCTGCATTCAATTCACTGCAGGGATATCCGGCCTTACTTCGAGTCAGAGCATCTCGGTGTCCATTCCACTTGAGGCCACAAACTCAGGGTCCCTCTCACATACCTGTAGCTGAGAGAAGCCTCCTCTTGAGGTGCTTGTGGAAAGTTGGTATTCCTCTTGAGTCGAAGCCAGGGACTAAGCTCTCATCTCGAGTTGATTTGGGGTCCATGGAGCCCTTTCGTTTTGCTCCAGTGACCTCAGGATCCCTCTAGACTTGAGACAGTGATCTTGGGTTTTCTCTGGAGTGCCATCAAGGAAATCAAGGCTCCTTTCACGTTTGATGTGGAACACGGAATTGCTCTGCACGCAGTGCAGGGGAATCGGGCCTCATCTCGCGGCGAGGGGGAAGTCTCATGGTTTTTCTCGAGTTGCGGCCGGAACCTGGGGTGTATTCTCGAGTTACGACGGGGAGGGCCCTTCCAGACACGTGTTTGTTCAGCGACGTAAGGACTCCAGCCTAGGTGCGAGGGACACCTCGGGATTCTCCTCGAGTCTTGGCATGGCAATTGGGACGCGTCTCCACGTGAGGCGGGAGACGCAGGGTCCCTTTCCACGTGCCACAGGGATCCTTGGACTCCTATCCATTTTCAAGAGGAGACAGGCATCGTCTCCTTTGGAAGCATTGATCTCCGCAGACCTCTCGAGTTTTCAAAGGATGTGAGGCCTCCGGTCGCGTTGAGGCGGAGGACTAGGTCTTTCTCTGTGGACTCCACAGGGGATTCAGACATCCCTTCGTCTTGGGAGATGCAAGATGAGCCTGCATTCAATTCACTCCAGGGATATCTGGTCTTACTTCGAGTCACAGCATCTCGGTGTCCATTCCACTTGAGGCCACAAACTCAGGGTCCCTCTCACATACCTGTAGCTGAGAGAAGCCTCCTCTTGAGGTGCTTGTGGAAAGTTGGTATTCCTCTTGAGTCGAAGCCAGGGACTAAGCTCTCATCTCGAGTTGATTTGGGGTCCACGGAGCCCTTTCGTGTTGCTCCAGTGACCTCAGGATCCCTCTAGACTAGAGACAGTGATCTTGGGTTTTCTCTGGAGTGCCATCAAGGAAATCAAGGCTCCTTTCACGTTTGATGTGGAACATGGAATTGCTCTGCACGCAGTGCAGGGGAATCGGGCCTCATCTCGCGGCGAGGGGGAAGTCTCATGGTTTTTCTCGAGTTGCGGCCGGAACCTGGGGTATATTCTCCAGTTACGACGGGGAGGGCCCTTCCTGACACGTGTTTGTTCATCGACGTCAGGACTCCTGCCTAGGTGCGAGGGACACCTCGGGATTCTCTTCGAGTCTTGGCATGGCAATTGAGACGCGTCTCCACGTGAGGCGTGAGACCCAGGGTCCCTTTCGACGTGCCACAGGGAATCTGGGGCTCCTATCCATTTTCAAGAGGAGTCAGGCATCGTCTCCTTTGGAAGCATTGATCTCCGCGGACCTCTCGAGTTTTCAAAGGATGTGAGGCCTCCGGTCGCAATGAGGCGGAGGACTAGATTTTTCTCTATGGTCTCCACAGGGGCTTCAGACATCCCTTCGTCTTGGGAGATGCAAGACGAGCCGGCATTCAATTCACTGCAGGGATATCCGGCCTTACTTCGAGTCAGAGCATCTCGGTGTCCATTCCACTTGAGGCCACAAACTCAGGGTCCCTCTCACTACCTGTAGCTGAGAGAAGCCTCCTCTTGAGGTGCTTGTGGAAAGTTGGTATTCCTCTTGAGTCGAAGCCAGGGACTAAGCTCTCATCTCGAGTTGATTTGGGGTCCACGGAGCCCTTTCGTGTTGCTCCAGTGACCTCAGGATCCCTCTAGACTTGAGACAGTGATCTTGGGTTTTCTCTGGAGTGTCATCAAGGAAATCAAGGCTCCTTTCACGTTTGATGTGGAACACGGAATTGCTCTGCACGCAGTGCAGGGGAATCGGGCCTCATCTCGCGGCGAGGGGGAAGTCTCATGGTTTTTCTCGAGTCGAGGCCGGAACCTGGGGTATATTCTCGAGTTACGACGGGGAGGTCCCTTCCATACACGTGTTTGGTCAGCGACGTCAAGACTCCAGCCTATGTGCGAGGGACACTTCGGGATTTTCCTTGAGACTTGGCATGGCAATTGGGACGTGTCTCCACGTGAGGCGGGAGACGCAGGGTCCCTTTCCACGTGCCACAGGGATCCTGGGACTCCTATCCATTTTCAAGAGGAGTCAGGCATCGTCTCCTTTGCAAGCATTGATCTCCGCAGACCTCTCGAGTTTTCAAAGGATGTGAGGCCTCCGATCGCGTTGAGGCGGAGGACTAGGTCTTTCTCTGTGGTCTCCACAGGGGATTCAGACATCCGTTGGTCTTGGGAGATGCAAGACGAGCCTGCATTCAATTCACTGCATGGATATCCGGCCTTACTTCGAGTCAGAGCATCTCCGTGTCCATTCCACTTGAGGCCAAAAACTCAGGGTCCCTCTCACATACCTGTAGCTGAGAGAAGCCTCCTCTTGAGGTGCTTGTGGAAAGTTGGTATTCCTCTTGAGTCAAAGCCAGGGACTAAGCTCTCATCTCGAGTTGATTTGGGGTCCACGGAGCCCTTTCGTGTTGCTAAAGTGACCTCAGGATCCCTCTAGACTTGAGACAGTGATCTTGGGGTTTCTCTGGAGTGCCGTCAAGGAAATCAAGGCTCCTTTCACGTTTGATGTGGAACACGGAATTGCTCTGCACGCAGTGCAGGGGAATCGGGCCTCATGTCGCGTCGAGGGGGAAGTCTCATGGTTTTTCTCAAGTTGCGCCCGGAACCTGGGGTATATTCTCGAGTTACGACGGGGAATGCCTTCCAGACACGTGTTTGTTCAGCGATGTCAGGACTCCTGCCTAGGTGCGAGGGACACCTCGGGATTCTCCTCGAATCTTGGCATGGCAATAGGGACGCGTCTCCACGTGAGGCGGGAGACCCAGGGTCCCTTTCCACGTGCCACAGGGATCCTGGGACTCCTATCCATTTTCAAGAGGAGTCAGGCATCGTCTCCTTTGGAAGCATTGATCTCCGCAGACCTCTCGATTTTTCAAAGGATGTGAAGCCTCCGGTCGCGATGAGGCTGAGGACGAGGTCTTTCTCTGTCGTCTCCACAGGGGATTCAGACAACCCTTCGTCTTGGGAGATGCAAGACGAGCTTACATTCAATTCACTGCAGGGATATCCGGCCTTACGTAGAGTCAGAGCATCTCGGTGTCCATTCCACTTGAGGCCACAAACTCAGGGTCCCTCTCACATACCTGTAGCTGAGAGAAGCCTCCTCTTGAGGTGCTTGTGGAAAGTTGATATTCCTCTTGAGTCGAAGCCAGGGAGTAAGCTCTCATCTCGAGTTGATTTGGCGTCCACAGAGCCCTTTCGTGTTGCTCCAGTGACCTCAGAATCCCTCTAGACTTGAGACAGTGATCTTGGGTTTTCTCTGGAGTGTCATCAAGGAAATCAAGGCTCCTTTCACGTTTGATGTGGAACACGGAATTGTTCTGGATGCAGTGCAGGGGAATCGGGCCTCATCTCGCGGCGAGGGGGAAGTCTCATGCTTTTTCTCGAGTTGTGGCCGGAACCTGGGGTATATTCTCGAGTTACGACGGGGAGGTCCCTTCCATACACGTGTTTGTTCAGCGACGTAAGGACTCCAGCCTAGGTGCGAGGGACACCTCGGGATTTTCCTAGAGTCTTGGCATTGCAATTGGGACGCGTCTCCACGTGAGGCGGGAGACCCAGGGTCCCTTTCCATGTGCCACAGGGATCCTGGGACTCCTATCCATTTTCAAGAGGAGTCAGGCATCGTCTCCTTTGGAAGCATTGATCTCCGCAGACCTCTCGAGTTTTCCAAGGATGTGAGGCCTCCGGTCGCGTTGAGGCGGAGGACTAGGTCTTTCTCTGTGGTCTCCACAGGGGATTCAGACATCCCTTCGTCTTGGGAGATGCAAGACGAGCCTGCATTCAATTCACTGCAGGGATATCCGGCCTTACTTGGAGTCAGAGCATCTCGGTGTCCATTCCACTTGAGGCCACAAACTCAGGGTCCCTCTCACATACATGTAGTTGAGAGAAGCCTCCTCTTGAGGTGCTTGTGGAAAGTTGGTATTCCTCTTGAGTCGAAGCCAGGGACTAAGCTCTCATCTCGAGTTGATTTGGGGTCCACGGAGCCCTTTCTTGTTGCTCCAGTGACCTCAGGATCCCTCTAGACTTGAGACAGTGACCTTGGGTTTTCTCTGGAGTGCCATCAAGGAAATCAAGGCTCCTTTCACGTTTGATGTGGAACACGGAATTGCTCTGCAGGCAGTGCAGGGGAATCGGACCTCATCTCGCGGCGAGGGGGAAGTCTCATGGTTTATCTCGAGTTGCGGCCGGAACCTGGGGTATATTCTCGAGTTACGACGGGGAGGGCCCTTCCTTACACGTGTTTGTTCAGCGACGTCAGGACTCCTGCATAGGTGCGAGGGACACCTCGGGATTCTCCTCGAGTCTTGGCATGGCAATTGGGACGCGTCTCCACGTGAGGCGGGAGACCCAGGGTCCCTTTCCCCGTGCCAAAGGGATCCTGGGACTCCTATCCGTTTTCAAGAGGAGTCAGGCATCGTCTCCTTTGGAAGCATTGATCTCCGTGGACGTCTCGAGTTTTCAAAGGATGTGAGGCCTCCAGTGGTGAAGAGGTGGAGAACTAGGTCTTCTCTGTGGTCTCCACAGGTGATTCAGACATCCCTTCATCTTGGGAGATGGAAGACGAGCCTGCATTCAATTCACTGCAGGGATATCCGGCCTTACGTAGAGTCAGAGCATCTCGGTGTCCATTCCACTTGAGGCCACAAACTCAGGGTCCCTCTCACATACCTGTAGCTGAGAGAAGCCTCCTCTTGAGGTGCTTGTGGAAAGTTGGTATTCCTCTTGAGTCGAAGCCAGGGACTAAGCTCTCATCTCGAGTTGATTTGGGGTCCACGGAGCCCTTTCCTGTTGCTACAGTGACCTCAGGATCCCTCTAGACTTGAGACAGTGATCTTGGGTTTTCTCTGGAGTGCCATCAAGGAAATCAAGGCTCCTTTCACGTTTGATGTGGAACATGGAATTGCTCTGCACGCAGTGCAGGGGAATCGGGCCTCATCTCGCAGCGAGGGGGAAGTCTAATGGTTTTTCTCGAGTTGCGGCCGGGACCTGGGGTATATTCTCGAGTTACGACGGGGAGGGCCCTTCCAGACACGTGTTTGTTCATCGACGTCAGGACTCCTGCCTAGGTGCGAGGGACACCTCGGGATTCTCTTCGAGTCTTGGCATGGCAATTGAGACGCGTCTCCACGTGAGGCGTGAGACCCAGGGTCCCTTTCAACGTGCCACAGGGAATCTGGGGCTCCTATCCATTTTCAAGAGGAGTCAGGCATCGTCTCCTTTGGAAGCATTGATCTCTGCGGACCTCTCGAGTTTTCAAAGGATGTGAGGCCTCCGGTCGCAATGAGGCGGAGGACTAGATTTTTCTCTATGGTCTCCACAGGGGCTTCAGACATCCCTTCGTCTTGGGAGATGCAAGACGAGCCGGCATTCAATTCACTGCAGGGATATCCGGCCTTACTTCGAGTCAGAGCATCTCGGTGTCCATTCCACTTGAGGCCACAAACTCAGGGTCCCTCTCACATACCTGTAGCTGAGAGAAGCTTCCTCTTGAGGTGCTTGTGGAAACTTGGTATTCCTCTTGAGTCGAAGCCAGGGACTAAGCTCTCATCTCGAGTTGATTTGGGGTCCACGGAGCCCTTTCGTGTTGCTCCAGTGACCTCAGGATCCCTCTAGACTTGAGACAGTGATCTTGGGTTTTCTCTGGAGTGCCATCAAGGAAATCAAGGCTCCTTTCACGTTTGATGTGGAACACGGAATTGCTCTGCATGCAGTGCAGGGGAATCGGGCCTCATCTCGCAGCGAGGGGGAAGTCTCATGGTTTTTCTCGAGTTGCGGCCGGAACCTGGGGTATATTCTCGAGTTACGATTGGGAGGTCCCTTCCAGACACGTGTTTGTTCAGCGACGTCAGGAGTCCTGCCTAGATGCGAGGGACACCTCGGGATTCTCCTCGAGTCTTGGCATGGCAATTGGGATGCGTCTCCACGTGAGGCATGAGACCCAGGGTCCCTTTCCACGTGCCACAGGGATCCTGGGACTCCTATCCATTTTCAAGAGGAGTCGGGCATCGTCTCCTTTGGAAGCATTGATTTCTGCAGACCTCTCGAGTTTTCAAAGGATGTGAGGCCTCCGGTCGCGATGAGGCCGAGGACTAGGTCTTTCTCTGTGGTCTCCACAGGGGATTCAGACATACCTTCGTCTTGGGAGATGCAAGACGAGCCTGCATTCAATTCACTGCAGGGATATCCGGCCTTACTTCGAGTCAGAGCATCTCGGTGTCCATTCCACTTGAGGCCACAAACTCAGGGTCCCCCTCACATACCTGTAGCTGAGAGAAGCCTCCTCTTGAGGTGCTTGTGGAAAGTTGGTATTCCTCTTGAGTCTAAGCCAGGGACTAAGCTCTCATCTCGAGTTGTTTTGGGGTCCACGTAGCCCTATCTTGTTGCTACAGTGTCCTCCGGATCTCTCTAGACTTGAGACAGTGATCTTGGGTTTTCTATAGAGTGCCATCAAGGAAATCAAGGCTCCTTTCATGTTTCATGTGGAACACGGAATTGCTCTGCACGCAGGGCAGGGGAATCGGGCCTCATCTCGCGGCGAGGGGGAAGTCTAATGGTTTTTCTCGAGTTGCGGCCAGAACCTGGGGTATATTCTCGAGTTACGACGGGGAGGGCCCTTCCTGACACGTGTTTGTTCAGCGACGTCAGGACTCCTGCCTAGGTGCGAGGGACACCTCGGGATTCTCCTCGAGTCTTGGCATGGCAATTGGGATGCGTCTCCACGTGAGGCGGGAGACCCAGGGTCCCTTTCCAGGTGCCACAGGGATCCTGGGACCCCTATCCATTTTCAAGATGAGTCAGGCATCGTCTCCTTTTAAGCATTAATCTCCACGGACCTCTCGAGTTTTCAAAGGATATGAGGCCTCGGGTCGCGTTGAGGCGGAGAACTAGGTCTTTCTCTGTGGTCTGCACAGGGAATTCAGACATCCCTTCGTCTTGGGACATGCAAGACGAGCCTGCATTCAGTTCACTGCAGGGATATCCGGCCTTACTTCGAGTGAGAGCATTTCGGTGTCCATTCCACTGGAGGCCACAAACTCAGGGTCCCTCTCACATACTTGGTGCTGAGAGAAGCCTCCTCTTGAGGTGCTTGTGGAAAGTTGGTATTCCTCTTGAGTCAAAGCCAGGGACTAAGCTCTCATCTCGAGTTGATTTGGGGTCCACGGAGCCCTTTCGTGTTGCTCCAGTGACCTCAGGATCCCTCTAGACTTGAGACAGTGATCTTGGGTTTTCTCTGGAGAGCCATCAAGGAAATCAAGGCTCCTTTCAAGTTTGATGTGGAACACGGAATTGCTCTGAACGCAGTTCAGGGGAATCGGGTCTCATCTCGCGGCGAGGGGGAAGTCTCATGGTTTTTCTCTTGTTGCGGCTGGAACCTGGGGTATATTCTCGAGTTACGACGGGGAGGGCCCTTCCAGACACGTGTTTGTTCAGCGACGTCATGACTCCGGCCTAGGTGTGAGGGACACCTCGGTATTCTCCTCGAGTCTTGGCATGGCAATTGGGACGCGTCTCCACGTCAGGCGGGAGACCGAGGGTCCCATTCCACGTGCCACAGGGATCCTGGGACTCCTATCCATTTTCAAGAGGAGTCAGGCATCGTCTCCTTTGGGAGCATTGATCTCCGCGGACCTCTCGAGGTTTCAAAGGATGTGAGGCCTCCGGTAGCGTTGAGGAGGCGGACTCAGTCTTTCTCTGGTCTCCACAGGGGATTCAGACATCCCTTCGTCTTGGGAAATGCAAGACGAGCCTGCATTCCATTCACTGCAGGGATATCCGGCCTTACTTCGAGTCAGAGCATATCGGTGTCCATTCCACTTGAGGCCACAAACTCAGGGTCCCTCTCATATACCTATGGCTGAGAGAAGCCTCCTCTTGAGGTGCTTGTGGAATGTTGGTATTCCTCTTGAGTCGAAGCTAGGGACTAAGCTCTCATCTCGAGTTGATTTGGGGTCCACGGAACCCTTTCGTGTTGCTCCAGTGATCTCAGGATCCCTCTAGACTTGAGACAGTGATCTTGGGGTTTCTCTGGAGTGCCATCAAGGAAATCAAGGCTCCTTTCAGTTTTGATGTGGAACACGGAATTTCTCTGCACGCAGTGCAGGGGAATCGGGCCTCATCTCGCGGCGAGGGGGAAGTCTCATGGTTTTTCTCGAGTTGCGGCCGGAACCTGGGGTATATTCTCGAGTTACGACGGGGAGGGCCCTTCCAGACACGTGTTTGTTCAGCGACTTCAGGACTCCTGCCTAGGTGCGAGGGACACCTCGGGATTCTCCTCGAGTCTTGGCATGGCAATTGGGACGCGTCTCCATGTGAGGCGGGAGACCCAGGGTCCCTTTGCATGTGCCACAGGGATCCTGGGACTCGTATCCATTTTCAAGAGGAGTCAGGCATCGTCTCCTTTGGAAGCATTGATCTCCGTGGACTTCTCGAGTTTTCAAAGGATGTGAGGCCTCCGTTCGCGTTGAGGCGGAGGACTAGGTCTTTCTCTGTGGTCTCCACAGAGGATTCAGACATCCATTCGTCTTGGGAGATGCAATACGAGCCTGCATTCAATTCACTGCAGGGATATCCAGCCTTACTTCGAGTCAGGGCATCTCCGTGTCCATTCCACTTGAGGCCACAAACACAGGGTCCCTCTCACATACCTGTAGCTGAGAGAAGCCTCCTCTTGAGCTGCATGTGGAAAGTTGGTATTCCTCTTGAGTCGAAGCCAGGGACTAAGCTCTCATCTCGAGTTGATTTGGGGTCCACGGAGCCCTTTCGTGTTGCTCCAGTGACCGCAGGATCCCTCTAGACTTGAGACAGTGATCTTGGGTTTTATCTGGAGTGCCGTCAAGGAAATCAAGGCTCCTTTCACATTTGATGTGGAACACGGAATTGCTCTGCACGCAGTGCAGGGGAATCGGGCCTCATCTCGCGGCGAGGGGGAATTCTCATGGTTTTTCTCGAGTTGCGGCCGGAACCTGGGGTATATTCTCGAGTTACGACGGGGAGGGCCCTTCCTGACACGTGTTTGTTCATCGACGTCAGGACTCCTACCTAGGTGCGAGGGACACCTCGGGATTCTCCTCTAGTCTTGGCATGGCAATTGAGACCCGTCTCCACGTGAGGCGGGAGACCCAGCATCCCTTTCCACGTGCCACAGGGATCCTGGGGCTCCTATCCATTTCCAAGAGGAGTCAGGCATCGTCTCCTTTGGAAGCATTGATCTCCGCGGACCTCTCGAGTTTTCAAAGGATGTGAGGCCTCCGGTCGCAATGAGGTGGAGGACTAGGTCTTTCTCTGTGGTATCCACAGGGGATTCAGACATCCCTTCGTCTTGGGAGATGCAAGACGAGCCTGCATTCAATTCACTGCAGGGATATCCGGACTTACTTCGAGTCAGAGCATCTCGGTGTCCATTCCACTTGAGGACACAAACTCAGGGTCCCTCTCACATACCTGTAGCTGAGAGAAGCCTCCCCTTGAGGTGCTTGTGGAAAGTTGGTATTCCTCTTGAGTCGAAGCCAGGGACTAAGCTCTCATCTCGAGTTGATTTGGGGTCCACGGAGCCCTTTCGTGTTGCTACAGTGACCTCAGGATCCCTCTAGACTTGAGACAGTGATCTTGGGTTTTCTCTGGAGTGCCATCAAGGAAATCAAGGCTCCTTTCACGTTTTATGTGGAACACGGAATTGCTCTGCACGCAGTGCAGGGGAATCGGGCCTCATCTCGCGGGGAGGGGGAAGTCTCATGGTTTTTCTCGAGTTGCGGCCGGAATCTAGGGTATATTCTCGACTTACGACGGGGAGTGCCCTTCCAGACACATGATTGTTCAGCGACGTTAGGACTCCTGCCTAGGTGCGAGGGACACCTCGGGATTCTCCTCCAGTCTTGGCATGGCAATTGGGACGCGTCTCCACGTGAGGCTGGATACCCAGTGTCCCTTTATATGTACCACCGGGATCCTGTGACTCGTATCCATTTTGAAGAGGAGTCAGGCATCGTCTCCTTTGGAAGCATTGATCTCCGCGGACCTCTCGAGTTTTCAAAGGTTGTGAGTCCTCCGGTCACGATGTGGCGAGAACTAGGTCTTTCTCTGTGGTCTCCACAGGGGATTCAGACATCCCTTCGTCTTGGGAGATGCAAGACGAGCATTCGTTCAATTCACTGCAGGGATATCCGGCCTTACTTCAAGTCACAGCGTCTCGGTGTCCATTCCACTCGAGGCCACAAACTCAGGGTCCCTCTCACATACCTGTAGCTGAGAGAAGCCTACTCTTGAGGTGCTTGTGGAAAGTTGGTATTCCTCTTGAGTCGAAGCCAGGGACTAAGCTCTCATCTCGAGTTGATTTGGGGTCCACGGAGCCCTTTCTTGTTGCTACAGTGACCTCAGGATCCCTCTAGACTTGAGACAGTGATCTTGGGTTTTGTATGGAGTGCCATCAAGGAAATCAAGGCTCCTTTCACGTTTGATGTGGAACACGGAATTGCTCTGCACGCAGTGCAGGGGAATCGGGCCTCATCTCGTGGCGAGGGGGAAGTCTCATGGTTGTTCTCGAGTTGCGGCCGGAACCTGGGGTATATTCTCGACTTACGACGGGGAGGGTCTTTCCAGACACATGTTTGTTCAGCGACGTCAGGACCCCTGCCTAGGTGCGAGGGACAACTCGGGATACTCCTCGAGTCTTGGCATGGCAATTGGGACGCGTCTCCACGTGAGGCGGGAGACCCAGGGTCCCTTTCCACGTGCCACAGGGATCCTGGGACTCCTATCCATTTTCAAGAGGAGTCAGGCATCGTCTCCTTTGGAAGCATTGATCTCCGTGGACCTCTCGAGTTTTCAAAGGATGTGAGGCCTCCGCTCGCGATGAGGCGGAGAATTAGGTTTTTCTCTGTGGTCTCCACAGGGGATTCAGATATCCCTTCGTCTTGGGAGATGCAAGACGAGCCTGCATTCAATTCACTGCAGGGATATCCAGCCTTACTTCGAGTCAGAGCATCCCGGTGTCCATTCTACTTGAGGCCACAAACTCGGGGTCCCTCAAATATACATGTAGCTGAGACAAGCCTCCTCTTGAGGTGCTTGTGGAAAGTTGGTATTCCTCTTGAGTCTAAGCCAGGGACTAAGCTCTCATCTCGCGTGTATTTCGGTCCACAGAGCCCTTTCCTGTTGGTCCAGTGACCTAAGGATCCCTCTAGACTAGTGACAGTGATCTTGGGTTTTCTCTGGAGTGCCATCAAGGAAATCAAGGCTCCTTTCACGTTTGATGTGGAACACGGAATTGCTCTGCATGCAGTGCAGGGGAATCGGGCCTCAACTCGCGGCGAGGGGGAAATCTCATGGTTTTTCTCGAGTTGCGGCCCAAACCTGGGGTATATTCTCGAGTTACGACGGGGAGGGCCCTTCCAGACACGTGTTTGTTCAGCGACGTCAGGACTCCTGCCTAGGTGCGAGGGACACCTCGGGATTCTCCACGAGTCTTGGCATGGCAATTTGAACGCGTCTCCACGTGAGGCGGGAGACCCAGTGTCCCTTTCCACGTGCCACAGTGATCCTGGGACTCCTATCCATTTTCAAGAGGAGTCAGGCATCGTCTCCTTTGGAAGCATTGATCTCCGCGGACCTCTCGAGTTTTCAAAGGATGTGAGGCCTCCGGTCGCGATGAGGCGGAGAACTCGGTCTTTCTCTGTGGTCTCCACAGGGGATTCAGACATCCCTTCGTCTTGGGAGATGCAAGGCGAGTCTGCATTCAATTCACTGCAGGGATATCCGGCCTTACTTCGAGTCAGAGCATCTCGGTGTCCATTCCATTTGAGGCCACAAACTCAGGGTACCTCTCACATACCTGTAGCTGACTGAAGCCTCCTCTTGATGTGCTTGTGGAAAGTTGGTATTCCTCTTGAGTCGAAGCCAGGGACTAAGCTCTCATCTAGAGTTGATTTGGGGTCCACGGAGCCCTTTCGTGTTGTTCCAGTGACCTCAGGATCCCTCTAGACTTGAGACAGTGATCTTGGGTTTTCTCTGGAGTGCCATCAAGGAAATCAAGGCTCCTTTCACTTTTGATGTGGAATACGGAATTGCTCTGCACGCAGGGCAGGGGAATCGGGCCTCATCTCTCGGCGAGGGGGAAGTCTCATGTTTTTTCTCGAGTTGCGGCCGGAACCTGGGGTATATTCTCGAGTTACAACGGGGAGGTCCCTTCCAGACAAGTGTATGTTCAGCGACGTCAGGACTCCTGCCTAGGTGCGAGGGACACCTCGGGATTCTCCTCGAGTCTTGGCATGGCAATTGGGATGCGTCTCCACGTGAGGCATGAGACCCAGGGTCCCTTTCCACGTGCCACAGGGATCCTGGGACTCCTATCCATTTTCAAGAGGAGTCGGGCATCGTCTCCTTTGGAAGCATTGATTTCTGCAGACCTCTCGAGTTTTCAAAGGATGTGAGGCCTCCGGTCGCGATGAGTCGGAGGACTAGGTCTTTCTCTGTGGTCTCCACAGGGGATTCAGACATACCTTCGTCTTGGGAGATGCAAGACGAGCCTGCATTCAATTCACTGCAGGGATATCCAGCCTTACTTCGAGTCAGAGCATCTCGGGGTCCATTCCGCTTGAGGCCACAAACTCAGGGTCCCCCTCACATACCTGTAGCTGAGAGAAGCCTCCTCTTGAGGTGCTTGTGGAAAGTTGGTATTCCTCTTGAGTCGAAGCCAGGGACTAAGCTCTCATCTCGAGTTGATTTGGGGTCCACGTAGCCCTATCGTGTTGCTACAGTGTCCTCCGGATCTCTCTAGACTTGAGACAGTGATCTTGCGTTTTCTATAGAGTGCCATCAAGGAAATCAAGGCTCCTTTCATGTTTGATCTGGAACACGGAATTGCTCTGCACGCAGTGCAGGGGAATCGGGCCTCATCTCGCGGCGAGGGGGAAGTCTCATGGTTTTTCTCGAGTTGCGGCCGGAACCTGGAGTATATTCTCGAGTTACGACGGATGCCGGCCCTTCCAGACATGTGTTTGTTCAGCGACGTCAGGACTCCTGCCTAGGTGCGAGGGTCACCTCGGGATTCTCCTCGAGTCTTGGCATGGCAATTTGGACGCTTCTCCACGTGAGGCGGGAGACCCAGGGCCCCTTTCCCCGTGCCACAGTGATCCTGGGACTCCTATCCATTTTCAAGAGGTGTCAGGCATCGTCTCCTTTGGAAGCATTGATCTCTGTGGACCTCTCGAATTTTCAAAGATGTGAGGCCTCCGGTCGCGATGAGGGGGAGAATTAGGTCTTTCTCTGTGGTCTCCACAGGGTATTCAGACATCCCTTCATCGTGGGAGATGCAAGACGAGCCTGCATTCAATTCACTGCAGGGATATCCGACCTTACTTCGAATCAGAGCATCACGGTGTCCATTCCATTTGAGGCCACAAACTCAGGGTCGCTTTCACATACCTGTAGCTGAGAGAAGCCTCCACTTGAGGTGCTTTTGGAAAGTTGGTATTCCTCTTGAGTCGAAGCCAGGGACTAAGCTCTCATCTCGAGTTGATTTGGGGTCCACGGAGCCCTTTCGTGTTGCTCCAGTGACCTCAGGATCTCTCTAGACTTGAGACAGTCATCTTGGGTTTTCTCTGGAGTGCCATCAAGGAAATCAAGGCTCCTTTCACGTTTGATGTAGAACAAGGAATTGCTCTGCACGCAGGGCAGGGGAATCGGGCCTCATCTCGCGGCGAGGGGGAAGTCTCATGGTTTTGCTCGAGTTGCGGCCGGAACCTGGGGTATATTCTCGAGTTACGACGGGGAGGGCCCTTCCAGACACGTGTTTTTTCAGCGACGTCAGGACTCCTGCCTGGGTGCGAGGGACACCTCGGGATTCTCCTCGAGTCTTGGCATGGCAATTGGGACGCGTCTCCACGTGAGGTGGGAGACCCAAGGTCCCTTTCCACGTGCCACAGGGATCCTGGGACTCCTGTCCATTGTCAAGAGGAGTCAGGCATCGTCTGCTTTGGAAGCATTGATCTCCGCGGACCTCTAGAGTTTTCAAAGGATGTGAGGCCTCCGGTCGCGATGAGGCGGAGAAATAGATCTTTCTCTGTTGTCTCCACAGGGGATTCAGACATCCCTTCGTCTTGGGAGATGCAAGACGAGCCTGCATTCAATTCACTGCAGGGATATCTGGCTTTACTTCGAGTCAGAGCATCTCGGTGTCCATTCCACTTGAGGCCACAAACTCAGGGTCCCTCTCACATACCTGTAGCTGAGAGAAGCCTCCCCTTGAGGGGCTTGTGGAAAGTTGGTATTCCTCTTGAGTCGAAGCCAGGGACTAAGCTCTCACCTCGAGTTGATTTTGGGTCCAAAGAGCCCTTTCGTGTTGCTCCAGTGACCTCAGGATCCCTCTAGACTTGAGACAGTGATCTTGCGTTTCCTCTGCAGTGCCATCAAGGAAATCAAGGCTCCTTTCACGTTTGATGTGGAACACGGAATTGTTCTGCACGCAGTGCCGGGGAATCGGGCTTCATCCAGCGGCGAGGGGGAAGTCTCATTGTTTTTCTCGAGTTGCGGCCGGAACCTGGGGTATATTCTCGAGTTACGACGGGGAGGGCCCTTCCAGACACGTTTGTTCAGCGACGTCAGGACTCCTGCCTAGGTGTGAGGGACACCTCGGGATTCCCCTCGAGTCTTGGCATGGCAATGGGGACGCGTCTCCACGTGAGGCGGGAGACCCAGGGTCCCTTTCCACGTGCCACAGGGATCCTGGGACTCCTATCCATTTTCAAGAGGAGTCAGGCATCGTCTCCTTTGGAAGCATTGATCTCCGCGGACCTCTCGGATTTTCAAAGGATGTGAGGTCTCTGGTCGCGATGAGGCAGAAAGTTAGGTCTTTCTCTGTGGTCTCCACAGGGGATTCAGACATCCCTTCGTCTTGGGAGATGCAAGACGAGCCTGCATTCAATTCACTGCAGGGATATCCGGCCTTACTTCGAGTCAGAGCATCTCGGTGTCCATTCCATTTGAGGCCACAAACTCAGGGTCCCTCTCACATACCTGTAGCTCAGAGAAGCCTCCCCTTGAGGTGCTTGTGGAAAGTTGATATTCCTCTTGAGTCGAAGCCAGGGACTAAGCTCTCATCTCGAGTTGATTTGGGGTCCACGGAGCCCTTTCGTGTTGCTCCAGTGACCTCAGGATCCCTCTAGACTTGAGACAGTGATCTTGGGTTTTCTCTGGAGTGCCATCAAGGAAATCAAGGCTCCTTTCAAATTTGATGTGGAACACGGAATTGCTCTGCACGCAGTGCAGGGGAATCGGGCCTCATCTCGTGGCAAGGGGGAAGTCTCATGGTTTTTCTCGAGTTGCGGCCGGAACCTGGGGTATATTCTCGAGTTACGACAGGGAGGGCCCTTTCAGAAACGTGTTTGTTCAGCGACGTCAGGACTCCTGCCTAGGTGCGAGGGACACCTCGGGATTCTCCTCGAGTCTTGGCATGGCAATTGGGACGCGTCTCCACGTGAGGCGCGAGACCCAAGGTCCCTTTCCACGTGCCACAGGGATCCTGGGACTCCTATCCATTTTCAAGAGGAGTCAGGCATCGTCTCCTTTGGAAGCATTGATCTCCGCGGACCTCTCGAGTTTTCAAAGGATGTGAGGCCTCCGCTCGCGATGAGGCGGAGGACTAGCTCTTTCTCTGTCATCTCCACAGGGGATTCAGACATCCCTTCGTCTTGGGAGATGCAAGACGAGCCTGCATTCAATTCACTGCAGGGATATCCGGCCTTACTTCGAGTCAGAGCATCTCAATGTCGATTCCACTTGAGGCCACAAACTCAGGGGCCCTCTCACATACCTGTAGCTGAGAGAAGCCTCCTCTTGAGGTGCTTGTGGAAAGTTGGTATTCCTCTTGAGTCGAAGCCAGGGACTAAGCTCTCATCTCGAGTTGATTTGGGGTCCATGGAGCCCTTTCGTGTTGTTACAGTGACCTCAGGATCCCTCTAGACTAGGGACAGTGATCTTGGGTTTTCTCTGGAGTGTCATCAAGGAAATCAAGGCTCCTTTCACTTCTGATGTGGAATACGGAATTGCTCTGCATGCAGGGCAGGGGAATCGGGCCTCATCTCGCGGCGAGGGGGAAGTCTCATGGTTTTTCTCGAGTTGCGGCCGGAACCTGGGGTATATTCTCGAGTTACGACGGGGAGGGCCCTTCCAGACACGTGTTTGTTCAGCGACGTCAGGACTCCTGCCTAGGTGCAAGGGACACCTCGGGATTCTCCTCGAGTCTTGGCATGGCAATTGGGACGCGTCTCCACGTGAGGAGGGAGACCCAGGGTCCCTTTCCACGTGCCACAGGGATCCTGGGACTCCTATCCATTTTCAAGAGGAGTCAGGCATCGTCTCCTTTGGAAGCATTGATCTCCGCGGACCTCTCGAGTTTTCAAAGGATGTGAGGCCTCCGCTCGCGATGAGGCGGAGGACTAGCTCTTTCTCTGTCATCTCTACAGGGGATTCAGACATCCCTTCGTCTTGGGAGATGCAAGACGAGCCTGCATTCAATTCACTGCAGGGATATCCGGCCTTACTTCGAGTCAGAGCATCTCGGTGTCCATTCCACTTGAGGCCACAAACTCAGGGTCCCTCTCACATACCTGTAGCTGAGAGAAGCCTCCCCTTGAGGTGCTTGTGGAAAGTTGGTATTCCTCTTGAGTCGAAGCCAGGGACTAAGCTCTCATCTCGAGTTGATTTGGGGTCCACAGAGCCCTTTTGTGTTGCTCCTGTGCCCTCAGGATCCCTCTAGACTTGAGACAGTGATCTTGCGTTTTCTCTGCAGTGCCATCAAGGAATTCAAGGCTCCTTTCACGTTTGATGTGGAACACGGAATTTTTCTGCACGCAGTGCAGGGGAATCTCGCTTCATCCAGCGGCGAGGGGGAAGTCTCATGGTTTTTCTCGAGTTGCGGCCGGAACCTGGGTTATATTCTCGAGTTAAGACGGGGAGGGCCCTTCCAGACACGTGTTTGTTCAGCGACGTTAGGACTCCTGTCTAGGTGCGAGGGACACCTCGGGATTCTCCTCGAGTCTTGGCATGGCAATGGGGACGCGTCTCCACGTGAGGCGGGAAACCCAGTGTCCCTTTCCACGTGCCACAGGGATCCTGGGACGCCTATCCATTTTCAAGAGGAGTCAAGCATCGTATCCTTTGGAAGCATTGATCTCCGCGGACCTCTCGGATTTTCAAAGATGTGAGGTCTCTGGTCGCGATGAGGCAGAAAGTTAGGTCTTTCTCTGTGGTCTCCACAGGGGATTCAGACATCCCTTCGTCTTGGGAGATGCAAGACGAGCCTGCATTCAATTCACTGCAGGGATATCCGGCCTTACTTCGAGTCAGAGCATCTCGGTGTCCATTCCATTTGAGGCCACAAACTCAGGGTCCCTCTCACATACCTGTAGCTCAGAGAAGCCTCCTCTTGAGGTGCTTGTGGAAAGTTGATATTCCTCTTGAGTCGAAGCCAGGGACTAAGCTCTCATCTCGAGTTGATTTGGGGTCCACGGAGCCTTTTCGTGTTGCTCCAGTGACCTCAGGATCCCTCTAGACTTGAGACAGTGATCTTGGGTTTTCTCTGGAGTGCCATCAAGGAAATCAAGGCTCCTTTCACGTTTGATGTGGAACACGGAATTTCTCTGCATGCACTGCAGGGGAATCGGGCCTCATCTCGCGGCGAGGGGGAAGTCTCATGGTTTTTCTCGAGTTGCGGCCGGAACCTGTGGTATATTCTCGAGTTACGACGGGGAGGGCCCTTCAAGACACGTGTTTGTTCAGCGACATCAGGACTCCTGCCTAGGTGCGAGGGACTCCTCGGGATTCTCCTCGAGTCTTGGCATGGCAATTGGGACGCGTCTCCACGTGAGGCGCGAGACCCAGGGTCCCTTTCCACATGCCACAGGGATCCTGGGACTCCTATCCATTTTCGAGAGGAGTCAGGCATCGTCGCCTTTGGAAGCATTGATCTCCGCGAAACTCTCGAGTTATCAAAGGACGTGAGGCCTCCGGTCGCGATGAGGCAGAGAACTAGGTCTTTCTCTGTGGTCTCCACAGTGGATTCAGACATCCCTTCATCTTGGGAGATGGAAGACGAGCCTGCATTCAATTCACTGCAGGGATATCCCGCCTTACTTCGAGTCAGAGCATCTCGGTGTCCATTCCACTTGAGGCCACAAACTCAGGGTCCCTCTCACATACCTGTAGCTGAGAGAAGCCTCCTCTTGAGGTGCTTGTGGAAAGTTGGTATTCCTCTTGAGTCGAAGCCAGGGACTAAGCTCTCATCTCGAGTTGATTTGGGGTCCACGGAGCCCTTTCTTGTTGCTACAGTGACCTCAGGATCCCTCTAGACTTGAGACAGTGATCTTGGGTTTTCTCTGGAGTGCCATCAAGAAAATCAAGGCTCCTTTCACATTTGATGTGGAACACGGAATTGCTCTGCACGCAGTGCAGGGGAATCGGGCCTCATCTCGCGGCGAGGGGGATGTCTCATGGTTTTTCTCGAGTTGCAGCCGGAACCTGGGGTATATTCTCAAGTTACGACGGGGAGGGCCCTTCCAGACACGTGTTTTTTCAGCAACGTCTGGACTCCTGCCTAGGTGCGAGGAACACTTCGGGATTCTCCGCGAATCTTGACATGGCAATTGAGACGCGTCTCCACGTGAGGCGGGAGACCAGGGCCCCTTTCCACGTGAAACAGGGATCCTGGGACTCCTATCCATTTTCAAGAGGAGTCAGGCATCGTCTCCTTTGGAAGCATTGATCTCCGCGGACCTCTCGAGTTTTCAAAGGATGTGAGGCCTCCAGTCGCGTTGAGGCGGAGGACTAGGTCTTCTCTGTGGTCTCCACAGGGGATTCAGACATCCGTTCGTCTTGGGAGATGCAAGACCAGCCTACATTCAATTCACTGCAGGGATATCCGGTTTACTTCGAGTCAGAGCATCTTGGTGTCCATTCCACTTGAGGCCACAAACGCAGGGTCCCTCTCACATACCTGTAGCTGAGAGAAGCCTCCACTTGAGGTGCTTGTGAAAAGTTGGTATTCCTCTTGAGTCGAAGCCAGGGACTAAGCTCTCATCTCGAGTTGATTTGGGGTCCACGGAGACCTTTCGTGTTGCTACAGTGACCTCAGGATCGCTCTAGACTTGACACAGTGATCTTGGGTTTTCTCTGGAGTGTCATCAAGGAAATCAAGGCTCCTCTCATGTTTGAAGGGGAACACGGAATTGCTCTGCACGCAGTGCAGGGGAATCAGGTCTCATCTCGCGGCGAGGGGGAAGTCTCCTGGTTTTTCTCGAGTTGCGGCTGGAACCTGGGGTATATTCTCGAGTTACGATGGGGAGGGCCCTTCCAGACACGTGTTTGTTCAGCGACGTCAGGACTCCTGCCTAGGTGCGAGGGACACCTCGGGATTCTCCTCGAGTCTTGGCATGGCAATTATGACGCGACTACACGTGAGTCGCGAGTCCCAGGGTCCCTTTCCACGTGCCACAGGAATCCTGGGACTCGTATCCATTTTCAATAGGACTCAGGCATCGTCTCCTTTGGAAGCATTGATCTCCGCGGACGTCTCGAGTTTTCAAAGGATGTGAGGACTCCAGTCGCGATGATGCGGAGAACTAGTTCTTTCTCTGTGGTTTCCACACGGGATTCAGACATCCGTTCATCTTGGGAGATGCAAGTCGAGCCTGCATTCAGTTCACTGCAGGGATATGAAAGGTTGCTGCTGAACGATAAGACGCGGGATTCGTGGCCTCCGGAGGAGACGAATTCAATCCGGGGCCAGAGACGAGGCTGGATCGCTCAGAGCTTTTGTGTAATAAAGTTTTATTAAAGCATAGAGAAAGCTTCTGACATAGGCATCAGAAGGGGGCAAAAGAGTACCCCCCTCCTAGTGTTTAGCTGTATGTTAGATAGTCACTCACAGTCTGTTAATGAAATGAAAGGAATGTCATAAAATTTAGAATGGCATCAGATAATCCATCCCAGGCCATAAAACGATTGACTGGAATCTTGTAGAAGGGCAGAATACCAACAAATAGTTCCATTTACATAGATTAGGGGAACAATACCTGAGTAAGTAAGTTAGGCCGTTTGGCGGAACCAACTTGAAGGTAGAGTCTGGGGTTCATTAACATAGCTTAAGACAACATTTCCATACGAAAAAGGAATGTATTGGTTAACTCAAAGTCTGAGAGTAGTTAGCTTTAGGTGAGACCAGGTGTCATGGCAACACAGAATGTTAAGAGAAACCTCCTCTTAAATTTGTATAGAGAAGGAAAAACAGATCGCTGGTTTGTTTCTTCCTGCCGCTTAAGAGAGATAAAAATGTCTGGCACTTACAGCCTCTTTCCTCCATTTGGAGACCCCTGGCCTTCCTGCCTGTTACCCTCTCAGATATCCGGCCTTTCTTCGAGTAGGAGCATCTCGGTGTCCATTCCACTTGAGGCCACAAACTCAGGGTACCTCTCACATACATGCAGCTGAAAGAAGCCTGCTCTTGACGTGCTTGTGGAAAGTTGGTATTCCTCTTGAGTCGAAGCCAGGGACTAAGCTCTCATCTCGAGTTGATTTGGGGTCCACGGAGCCCTTTCGTGTTGCTCCAGTGACCTCAGGATCCCTCTAGACTTGAGACAGTGATCTTGGGTTTTCTCTGGAGTGCCATTAAGGAAATCAAGGCTCCTTTCTTGTTTGATGTGGAACACGGAATTGCTCTGCACGCAGTGCAGGGGAATCGGGCCTCATCTCGCGGCGAGGGGGAAGTCTCATGGTTTTCCTCGGGTTGCGGCCGGAACCTGGGGTATATTCTCGAGTTACGACGGGGAGGGCCATCCCAGACACGTGTTTGTTCAGCGACGTGAGAACTCCTGCCTA